>NC_073313.1:315540691-315840691 GCF_027595985.1 Sorex araneus
CTTGCGAGATACTCATTTACCACTGAGCTGCATTGCTGGTCCCAGCACTAGGGATAAAGACCACAAGAAAATCTAAAACTCTTACTTGAATAAATACACTCTGAATTCAAACTTGTGATGTCTTGCAGAAGCAGGGCTGGAAAATAGGTTTAATTCAGGTGTATTATCCCGTTGCTCATCGATTTGTTCGAGCGGGCACCAGTAACGTCTCTCATTGAGAGACTTATTGTTACTGTTTTTGGCATATTCAATACACACGGGTAGCTTGCCAGGCTCTGCCGTGCGGGCTCCATACTCTCAGTATCTTGCCGGGCTCTCCAAGAGGGGTGGAGGAATCGAACACGGGTTGGCCTTGTGAAAGGCAAAAGCCCAACCACTGTGCTATCGCTCCAGCCCCAGGTGTATTATAATAGCTCAAATCCATAGATTTCATTTTTTTAAGTCTTGAAACAAATAGGGTAAAATATTAAGATATTAAAAAAAACCCACAGGAGTGTAAGGTCTTAGTCTTTTCTATACTCATTTATATGCCAAAGATAATTCTCCAACAAAGTGTGCAGACAACTTTGTGTGTCAGTGACAGATTGCAGTCATGTTACAGGCAGGAGTGGAGACTATCCCCACTGGGATAAGTAAGGTAAGAGCTCCAAGTGCTTGCCTGGGGCACTGAATGCCGGCTGGAAGGTTCAAGGGCCCCCTGGGGGGCATACAAAGAAGAGCACAAAATGCAGGTGTAACAACCATGTAATGACTTCCTGGGATGGGGGTGGGGCTTGACTGGTGTAGGCTTCCTAGGAACCCACAGGCCAGTGACCTCAGGGAAATAATTCAGAGTAAATCTGTGGAGGCTTTGGGGACCACGCTGATTCTTTATTTGCCAGTATCAAGGGACTCTCCTCAGATCCTCATCCACTCTGGCAAGTTCTTGCTCCCCTTCCCCCTCTCAAGAGAGTGAGCAAGAGGATGAGTTGAGTCACTCATGTCCATTGGCCCTTGTGACCTCAGCATGGAAGCCTCTAAGGTATCAAGGTTGGCACCTTGTCTTTGGCCTGCTCTCGCATTCTGTGTAGCTGTCCACTGGGCGGAGGTGATAATGGCCAAGGGGCAGAGAAAGAGAGAGAGAGAGAGAGAGAGAGAGAGAGAGAGAGAGAGAGAGAGAGAGATGTGAAAGGGAAATAGAGCTCACCCAGCAGTTGTGAGTTCTGCAACTTCTTGTTCTCAGTTGTATTTGCTTTGTTCTTGGAAGAAGTCTATTAAAAAATATGTATTATTTGGCAAGGATTAAGCCAATGGGGGGCTAGACAGCTGGCAATCTCTCTACAGCTTTGCTTTGCAGTGTAGCTGAGCCCAGTTTAAAGCCCAGATCCTAAAGCAGCACCAGAAGTGAGCTTCTGTTCTTGAGCACAGAACCAGAAGTGAGCCCTGAGCATAGCCAGGTGTGCCCCCAATCCCATCCCCCACAAAATGTATTTGGCAGAACAAAGTATTTCAACCTGTCTTTAGCTGGAGTGAGAAGTGAGAAAAGGGCTCTGGTGGAAGCAAGAAATAGAACTGAGATTTTGACACTAGGTTTGTAGGGTCCTGGGACTCTTAGAACAGAAGGGCCTGGCACGTGGCTCTGGAGGGGTCTCCACACAGGACGCTCACTGCTGCCTGTGCTCCCCTCTGATTCCCACATCTGGAATGAGGAGGTTTTATAAAAGCAGAAACGTTTTTCCTAAGTCCACTGATTTCTCTGTTATGATAGGAAGCCAGCCAGAACCAGCTGTCTCCCCCCTCTTTGAGTCCCCAGGGATCCTCACCCTCGGCGGGGTTGGCCTCCCCTACATCTGGATGGAGCTGGGCTGGGAAACAGCTGTCGGCCCAAAGTGAGTTTAAGGGTGAATAGCAACTTGCAAGTATTTTTAACTCAGAAGCACACAAGAGCAATGAATTCTAATTTGATGAGCAGAGAACCTTCTGGCTCAAGCGGGTGATTAGCTAGAGACTGGTCAGTCTGGGAATAGGGGGAGGAGAGACAGACATCACCGGGAAAAGGAACCTTCAGTGAGTCCCCAGCCTCCCCAGTGTGGCCTCCTACTGTTAACTAAAGGTGCATGTCAAATATAATGAAAAGAGACCACCGTCCAGCCAATGTCAGGCCAAGGGCCCCTGCCAGGCCAAGGGTCCCCACTTTCTGCCTTGACCCCATCATGCCAGTTTTGCCAAATTCTTCCAACCTCATGAACCCAGAGTGGGACTTGGCAGAAATCTCAGAAATAATCAGAGGATTAAAATGGATGATACTAAAAACTTGCTTTGAGTCTGCAAGCAAATAAGCTGGCGTTTTGACTGCGATTGTTCCACAGAGAGTGGAACAAGCCCTCTCTGAACTCTTTCCACCAAACAGATGTGACCTAATATAAGTGAGAAGAACTTTTCTATACTGGGCTACTGGGACGTGTTGGTAGTTCCAAACACATGTACCAGAGCTCAGTTCCTGGCTGCAGGGCTACCACCGACCTCCCAGGATACAACAACAGAAATCCTGGTGGGAATTTCAGAAGCCAATTCAGAACCTGGGTTCTGGGGCTTGGACTAACATGGAGTGGACAGAGCTTGTATACAGCCTTCTCCTTACACAGTGTCACACCTGGTCCGATTGATATCAGAGTACTAAGCTTTCGCTACCAGTACCTCATTACCTTCAGGGGCGATTTAGTTCAATTGGTAGGTGAACATCCATTTTACAGGTACTACCTCAAGCATACTTTAACCAAAAGTCCTTCATAAAAATTTTCCCTGCTCTGTTTGAAATGTTTCACAGGACCACATGGCTCTCTACCTTAGGAAACTACCTCTTACTACACTGTGATAGAATATGTTTTCAGTTGAAAAACTGGAGAAATGTGGGAGAAATAATATGTTATTTTAAAAGTACATATATATTAAAATTTATAGTAATCTATGTGGAATTTCAAACCCAGATAATGAGAAAGTGTTTAAAATTTACCTCCCCCCTTCCAACTTTAAACATTCAGTTTGACAAAAAAAAAAAAAAGGTGGGTAAAGGATTAAACCCAATATATGTATAAAGCACATTTATAAATCAAGTCCTCTGGGATAATCAGTTAAAAATTGTTTCACATTTTCATTCTATAATTGCTTCCTTAGCATGTCTAGGATACTGACTGCAAAATTATCTCTTTCTAAAGGACCTCTGCACATATGGACAGGAAGAACCACAAACGTTTCTTTTTTCCACTGCTACTCCAAAGAAAACGGAAAAGTGTTATACAGTACCACTCTTCCACAGCACAAGTTGTTCAACAGCCAGTGACACAGGAAGGTTGTATTAATGCCCAGTGTCCAAATATGGTGTCTAATTGCCTGACTGAATTCTCTGCCCTCATAAGTGTCTCCCATTTTTTTCCTGAAAGTTTCCAAAAGAAGTGATCATGTAACACGAAGAACCTAAACAAAGGTACCCTCTGCCACGGCCAGAGGGCTGTCTCTGCCTTCTTCATGTTTATTTATTTATTTTTGTGAGAAATAATATGTTTTAATTCAAATTAGCGCTGGCAGTAGATGTAAAGCCAAATTTAAATCCTAGTGCATAGTGGTAGAAGATCGATTGGAAGATGAAAAGACTGAGTCAATATTCTCATAGAACACATGTGCATAGACATAGAAATTTAGGTAGCACATTCTTTTCCAGCGCACAAATTTTCCAAGATAGACCATATGCTGGGTCACAAAACATTCCTCAATAGAATCAGGAAGATAGAAATTGTATCAACTATTTTTTTCAGATCATGAAGCACTAAAGATAGAAGTTAATAAAAAAACAGAAACGGAGAATCAAATCAAACACCTGGAAATTAAGCAGTTCAATGTTGACCAACAAGTGGATTAGAAAGAAAATCAAGGAAGAAATCTAAAGATTCCTGGAAACAAATGAGAATGAAGACACGAGCTATCAAAACTTGTGGGACACAGCGAAAGCAGTGTTAAGGGGAAAATTCATAGCTTTGCAAGTATATATCAGGAAGAAAGGGCCCCACAAAAATAACTGACTTTACAGCTTAAGATCTTAGAAAATGACCAACAAAAAAAGATCAAACCTTTATGATCACAAAGTAAGTGTGCAGCATGGTCTCTCTCCAACCACCTGGGTTCGATGGCCGTGAGCCACTTCCCCATCCCGGCCTGCAGCCATAGCCAACAGAGGGGTGAAGGAGGGAACAGGGTGCCAGTCTCATTGGTGATCAGTTGCCACTTATTCCAGTCTCCATCCTGAAGTTTATTTCATTCTCCTCACATGCCTGTTCCAGTCTCACTGAGTGCCCCATAACAGTCTCACACTGCCCCTCATTCCCATCTCCTCCTGTCCCTCATGCTACTCTCCCCTCACCCTGTCTCACAGCCTCAGTCTAGATCCCCACTTACAAGTGTTGGGGGAGCAAATACACCTAGGTCAGATAACACGGTCAACATATGTAAAGCCCTTCTCTTCCTTCCAGGAAAGTTCTTCTAAGACGAAGATCTCCTCCTGCCAGGAGACACACTCAAGGGCAGAATTTTATTTAGGGACATAGTTCTCCTTTACTTAGTCCATAAACAATCATCTTAGATTTACTTCTTATTAATCTTTCTAGTCATTTTGCATGGACACGTCAGTAAGAGATATATTAAGCTTAAAGGGTGGCTCTCCTGGGAACATCTCACTATAGATCCCAGACTACAGTCTTCAGGCCACATTAGACCTTCCTAACCCTAGCAGGGTCCCTAGTACAGTTGTTTCTCTTTGGATCATGACAGAATTTGTTCGTGACCACGCACTTAACTTATTGTAAGTTTTATGGCACTTGGCCTGTCCTGTTTTGATGACAGGCAAGCGTACAGCTTGTCTTGGGTCCATCCAGTCCCTTTGCTGGGACCCTGCTTTTGGAGTGCTAGGAACTAAGGACAACTGAGTAAATATGACATATGCCCAGGAGTAAATATTATTTGGAGTCAATTAATTTCCAAGCATCAATTGTGTCTATACACAAAGGACACTGATCTAAAGTAAACTATGCAAAGGACATAATGAAAAGAGAAGAGAAATATTTCACTTACAAATACAAATCCAGAGATCTCTGGATAATTTGACTTTACAAGTCACAGGTTCTGGTTAGGGGAAATGAGTGATTAACAGAGAGAGAAAGCAGAGCCCGGAGATGTTAAAGATGAATACCGAGAAAATGTGAGTGCTTCTGAAGCATTGTGATGAGTATAACCCAATAAATCTAAGCTCCTAGCAGCAGAGGAGATAGCACAAACCAATGTTATCCTACACAAACCAGGAAGGAGGAAAGAAATAATAAAACTTAGAGCAGAAATCAATGAGCTTGATTAAAAAAAAATTCAAAAGATCAATGATACAAAGAACTGGTTGTTTGAAAAAAATAAATACTAGCAAGACTCACAAAGATTGATAAACCATTAGCAAGACTCACAAAGAAAGAGAGCAAGAACCTAATAAGCCAAATCAGAAATGAAAAGGGGAACATCACAACAGAAACCAAGAAATGCAAAAGATCATCAGAGATTACTTTGGAAATCTGTATGCCACGAAACAGGAGAACCTAAAAGAAATGGATAAATTCCTGGATTCCTGTAACCTCCAAGGCTGAACCAAGAAGATTTGGAATACCTGAATAGACCTATCACTATCAAAGAAATTGAAACAGTAATCAAAAGTCTTCCCAGAAACAAAAGCTCAAGTCCAGAAGAATTCACTAGTTAATTCTTTCAAACATTTAAAAAGGATCTATTACCAGTCCTTTTTCAAGCTTTTCCAGGAAATGGACAAACAGAAACACTTGCCAAACAGTTTCTATGAGGCACATATCACCCTAACACCAAAAGCAGACAGAGACATCACACACAAAAAAGAAAATTACAGGGCCATATCCCTGATGATCACGGATGCAAAGTTCCTCAACAAAATTTTAGCAAATAGAACCTAATGACTCACCAAAAAGATCATACACCATGACCAAGTGGGATTCACATCAGGGATGCAATGATGGTTTAACATTCCAAGTCAATCAACATAATCCATCATATCAATGAAAGAAAAGGTAAAAACCATATGATATTATCAATAGATGCAGAGAAAGCATTTGACATGATCCTGCACCCATTTAGGATGAAAACTTTTAGCAAAATGGGCATTGAAGGAACTTTCTTCAATACAGTCAAAGCCATCTACCACAAACCCACAGCAAACATTACTTTCAATGGGAAAAAACTAAAAGTCTTCCCTCTAAGATCAGGGACAAGACAAGGATGCCCACTCTCACCACTTCTATTGAATATAGTACTGGAAGTGCTTACCATAACAGTTAGGCAACAAAAAGATATTTAAGGGCATCCAGATAAGAAAGGAAGAAATCAAGATCTCACTATTTGCAGATAACATGATACTATAATTAACCCTAAAGCCTCTATCAAGAAGCTCCTGGGAACAATACACTTGTATAGTGAAGTTGCAGGCTACAAAATCAACACCCGAAAGTACATGGCTTTCCTATATGCAAATAATGAGAGAGAAGAAAGTGGTGTGGGAACAAAAAAAAACGATTTCGTTCAAAATCGTGCCTCAGAAAATCAAGTACCTCAGAATTAGCTTAACTAAGGAGGTAAAGGACCTGTACAAAGAAAACTACAAAACTCTGCTTCAAGAAATAAACGAGGACACAAGGAAATGGAAGGCATCACCTGCTCGTGGATTGGGAGAATTAATGCTGTCAAAATGGCAATACTCCCCAAAGTATTATACAGATTCAATGTGATCTCTATAAAGATACCCATGACATTTTTCAAAGAAATTGATCAAACACTCTTGAAATTCATATGGAACAATAACCCCCCACAAATAGCTAAAGCAATTCTTGGAGAAAAAAACATGGGAGGTATTATCTTCCACAACTTCAAACTGTACTACAAAGTGGTAATAATTAAAACAGCATGGAATTGGAATAAAGACAGACCTACAGACCAATGGAATAGGTTGAATATCCTTACATACACCTTCAAATATATAATCAATTAATCTTTGACAATGGAGCAATAAATATGAAGTGTAGCAAGGAAAGTCTCTTTAACAAATGGTGCTGGCAAAACTGGACAGCTACATGCATTAAAAACAAAAAAGGCTCAGACCTCTATCTAACATCATGCACAAAGGTCAGATCAAAATAAATTAAAGAC
Source organism: Sorex araneus (assembly GCF_027595985.1). Lineage (NCBI taxonomy): Eukaryota > Metazoa > Chordata > Mammalia > Eulipotyphla > Soricidae > Sorex > Sorex araneus. The sequence continues at coordinate 315,547,931 of NC_073313.1, forward strand.
CTCAACATCAGACCAGAATCCATAAGGTACTTTGAAGAAAAGGTTGGCAAAACCCTCCATGATATTGAAGCTAAATATATCATCAAAGATGAAATACCACTAACCAAGGAAGTGGGAGCAAAGATAAACAAATGGGACTATATTAAACTAAGAAGTTTCTACACCTCCAAAGAAACAGTGACCAAGATACAAAGACAGCCTATGGAATGGGAAAGAATATTCACCCAATACCCTTCTAATAAGGAGTTAATATCAAAGATATACAAGGCACTGGTTGAACTCTACAAGAAAAAAACATCCAATCCCATAAGAAAATGGGATGATAAAATGAACAGACTTTCTCAAAGAATAAATTTGAATGGCCAAAAGGCATATGAAAAAATTCTCTTCTTCACTAATCATCATGGAGGTTCAGATCAAAACAACAGTGAGGGGACCCTCTGCTCCTAAAGACTATGATCCAAGAGGTCTTCTAACCCATTTTGGCACCCAGAGTACTACAACCCCAGCCACCCGGGGAGGGATTTTCCCTCTCCACCCTGTTTTTCTGCTCGGAAAATGGCGGCGAGGATGACATCCAAGTGGCAAGAGCCACCTCCTAAGACTCCCAACCCAGAGGTAAGAGTTTTGAAGTGACGTTGCTCATAGGCGATCATGGGAGGGGGAGCGTTACCATCACACCCTCTGCCCAAATAAGATCTGGAGCTGCCTCGCTCGAAAAGAACCCTCTGGTCCTAAAGACTATGATCCGAGAGGTCTTCTAACCCATTTTGGCACCCAGAGCTGCTTCTTACAGAAATGCCTCTAGACTGTGAACTGAGCTAAAATATCAGAAATCCAAAACCGCGCGGCCACGACAGCTCATAGAGTCTTCATTCTCAGCAATGAAAAGAAATCATTAAGTGATGCCTTTTCAGCAGGCCTAATTGTGGGGGGGGGGAAATTCCAGACATTAATAGTGAGTTCCCTATTGAAATACTGAATGTATTCAAAGTATAGAGAGAATAAAGTGAAGATCATTAGCTACTTAGGTGGGGGGTGGGTGTGAGGGGGGTATATTGGGGTTCTTGGTGGTGGAACATGTGCACTGGTGATGGGATGGGGGTTTAATCATTATACGACTGAGACTTAAACCTGAAAGCTTTGTATTTTTTTCATGGTGATGCAATAAAATAAAAATTTAAAAAAACAACAACAATGAGATATTGTCTCACACCAGAGACTGGCACACATCCAAAAGAACAAGAGCAACCAGTGTTGGTGTTGATGTGGGGAGAAAGGGATTCTCCTTCACTGTTTGTGGGAATGCCGACTGGTCCAGCCTTTTTGGAAAACAATATGAATGTTTCTCAAAAAAACTGAAAATTGAGCTCCTATTTGACCCACCAATACCATTTCTGGGAATATACACTGGGGGCCCAAAAGCACACAGCAGAAACACCATTTGCACTCCTGTGTTCTTTGCAGCACTATTTACCATAACCAGAATCTGGGAACAACCTTAGAGCCCAAGAACAGATGAATTGGATAAAGAAACTATGGCACATCTACTTAATGGAATACTATGCAGCTGTTAGAAAAAATGAAGTAACAAAATTTGCCTATAAATGGATGTATCATGGAGAGTATCATGATGAGTGAAATGAGACAGAAGGAGAAGGACAGATATAGAATGACTGCATTCATTTGTGGTATCACTGTATCACTGTCATCCCATTGATCATCGATTTGCACGAGTGAGTGCCTGTAACGTCTCCATTCGTCCTAGCCCTGAGATTTCAGCAGCTCTCTTTACTCGTTCTTCCCAGTGGTGCAGCATTGGAGGCTTTTTCAGGGTAAGGGGAATGAAACCCATCATTGTTACTGTATTTGGTATATTGAATATGCCATTGAGAGCTTGCCAGGGTCTACCGTGCAGGCAGGATGCTCTTGGTAGCTTGCCAGGTTCTCTGAGAGGGAGAACTAGGCTATAAGAAGTTGCAGAGCTGCATTCGCTTCTGGGAACCTTGTTTTGTAGTCTCTGGATCTTGGCCATTGATGGGATTACATGGCGCAGAGGCAGTTTGCAGGTGTGGCTGCCAAGCTACTGGAAAATGGAGGATCTGGGTAGAGAAGGCCCAGTCCCCATCTGAGCAGGCTTGGAGATCTCAGCCCACATACCTGGGTTCCTCTGCCGGTTTCTTCAAGTGTGAGGCTCGTCCGAATGTGTAGACAGGGGTCTTGACATGGCTGTGGCTATGTTCCTGAAGTCTTTGGCTGCCAAGGCTCTGCTCGGGGTGGAAAGGGAAACTCAACCCACCCCGCTCCAAGGGGTCCCAGTGAAGACAGCCAGGTGCGGGGCAAGAGACTCTGGTATACAAAAAATATATATAGTAAAAGACTAATATACATGATCAGGGAAATCAGGGGCTAGAAGGACTGGTAGTGGTTGGAACTAACCACAAGTGTGTGTGGGGCTGAAGGTAGGTAAGACAGAGAAGAGACTAGTATGACAATAATAGCTGGACTGATCATGCTGGACTAGATCTGAGGGTTAAAAGTAGGTAAAGGGATTTTCCTAACAATCTTTCAGTATCAATATAGCAAACAACAATGCCCAAAAGGGGAAGGGGTAGGGGAGAGAGAGAGAGAGAGAGAGAGAGAGAGAGAGAGAGAGAGAGAGAGAGAGAGAGAGAGAGAGAGAGAGAGAGAGAGGAGTGCCTGCCATAGAGGCAGGCAGAGGTAGGGGGTATGGGTGGTGGGAGGGAACCTGGGGACGCTGGTGCTGGAAAATGTACACTGGTGGAGGGATGGGTGTTGGAATACTGTATGACTGAAATCCAATCATTAACAGTTTTATAAGGATCTATCTCACAGTGATTCAATAACAAAGTTAATAATTTTTTAAAAATAAGAATTTAAGTGGTAGAAATGTCTATATCTACATCCTAAAAGTGCCTAATAAGAAAAGGAGAAATTAGTGCCATCCCAGGCTGAAGAAGGTTCTCTGGGCTTCTGATGAGAGTTTTCAGGGAATGGGGTTAGAGAGCTGGCAGTCTCCTCTCCAGACAGCCCTCTCCAGCTCAGGTCAGTCTCCCTGAGTCTGTGTCTCCCTAAGTGTTTTCTCGTAATGCCAAATATATTGTTCCAACATCAACTCTCTCATTCCCCAGTACCATCTGGGCATCCTGCCATTCCATTCCATTCTGACACTAAACTCTCCAGGGTGAGAGCAGACAGACTCCACAGTCTCAGTCCCCAAAGACGTGTCCCACTCGGACACCCCTAAAGCTCAGACACCCAGTCTCGCTACAATTCTACCCAACTGACTACAAACCCAGGGTCTCAGATTCACTGCGTTGCTAAATTGTCTCACAGAATTCAGAAATGTGCTCTAGGGACTGGAGTGGTATTACAACAGGTAGTGCATTTGCCTTGCATGTGACCAACCCAGGTTCTATTCCCAGCACCCTACATGATACCCCAAGCCCTGCCAGGAGTGATCCCTGAGTGCAGAGCCAGGAGTAAGAACCCTGAGAACCACTGGGCATGGCCCCAAAACAAAAGAGAAAAGTCCTCTACTGCTTATAGAGCCTGTAACCCAGGAGCAGCCCGGGAAAGTGAGGCACAGGGCAAAGTCTGGTGAAGGGGTGCAGATCTTCCATGCCTTTTCAGCAGTACTACCCTCTCGACACCTCAATGTACTCAACAGCACAAAGGCCATTGACTGAGAGATTTTTATAGAGGTTCCATTCAATTGCATAGGTAATTGATTAAACCATTGGGTCTTGGGAATTAATTCAACCTTCAACCTAACCCCTTCCAGGAGGTCTGGGTTGGGATTAAAACTTCTAACCTTCTAATCCCTTGGTTGGTTTCCCTGGCTGACTAGCCTTCAACTATCTAAGGCATATTCATGAGTCATCTCATAGACTTATAAAGGACAAGAAATTCCAAGGATTTTCAGAGCTCTGTGCCAAGAACCAGGGGCAAAGACAACATTTATTTTTATTATACCTTCCTCTCTAAACCCAGTTCCTGTTCACAGGCAACCAGGATCCAGCAATTCCTAGATTCTTGGTGAAACTTTTAGCATAACTAGCATAGGTAGGTCTGGCAGCCTTGCAAGTACTTGTCATGTGAAGTCAGGAACAACATCACATTATGATTTTGTTTATTTATCTTGGCCAACTATTTTGTACTTGACCCAAGCTTTATTCTATTTTGGTCAGATTATCCACAATCTGTTTTCTATTTGGGGAATATTTTTATGATTTTCTTTGTATTCTAGTATGACCACGTATTCTCTGATTTTAACAAATATACACACATGTTCATTCATTCGTTTATAGCACTCTTTGGAACCACTGAACTGTCATAAGCCTAGGCATATGGGTTCCCATCTCACCTGAGATTGTTCAATCAATAGCCCCTCAGTATCATGAGATGTGAAAAGTCACCAGCCTTCATCTCTTCAACTGACTTCCTCCACTGTTGGATTATGGTTTTGTAAATTCAGGGACGATGCCAAATTCTTTGTCTGATATTCATTAGGGCAATAAAAGAGACCACAATATCTCCTGTTCCTTCTCTGCTTTGACCAATAGTACAAGAAAACTACAGAAAGCTTTTGTAGGAGCAGAGAGCAAATTGTCCCAAATTTGTTTGGGTTCTTAGGCTGGTCAAGCAATCACATTAATCTCAGAAAGATCAGTAAAAGAAAATAACAAACACACATGTTAAGCATCCACATATTTGTGGATTCTAAAATCAGTGAGGCCTGATGAGGGTATATATCCATGTTCTATATATTCTGATTCTCTGAGCTAAGGAATAGGACAGGGGCCTGGCTTCAAGGACAGAAGAGAATTCACATAATGAGAAGGAGACTCGTGGATGGACGCCTGATGCGCTGTAATTTGAGATCTGTCCTGGCACAGTGATCACCGAAGTTGAGGGCAAGTTGGCAGAGAAATGTGCATGTACACCCTTGGTGAGCTATACACATTTTTTAAAAGAATAGGGACCTGAGTGATAGCACAGTGGGTAGGGCACCTGCTTCGCATAAGACTGAACCAGGTTTGATGCCTGCCATCCCATATGGTCCCCTGAGTCTGCAAGAAATAACCCCTCAGCACAGAGTGAAGAGTAAGCCCTGAACACTTCAGGTGTGGCCCCAAAACCAAAGAAATTAGTGAAGAACATTTTATTTTGTTTTGTTTTGCTTTGTTTTGCTTTTTTTTGTCACACCCGGAGAAGCACAGGGGTTACTCCTGGCTCGTGCATTCAGAAATCACTCCTGGTGGTGCTCGGGAACCATATGGGATGCTGAGAATTGAACCCGGGTTAGCCACATGCAAGGCTAACTCCCTACCCGCTGTGCTATCGCTCCAGCCCCGTGAAGGACATTTTGAAACCAGCATTTCGACAAAAAGAAAAAAAAATAGATTAGTCCCTGAATACTATAGCCTCAGCCTCTGATCCACTCAGGCAGAGGAATCTGATGTCACACACACACACACACACACACACACACACACACACACACACACACACACGTAAAGCTAAGTGTCTGTGGGTTGGAATGTTGCTGACTGTGATATCATTGCAACTGACCCAGATACTATTCCCAATACCATATAGTTCCCCAATATTTACCAGGAGTGATCCCTAAGAACAGAGCCAGGAGTGCCCCTGACACCTTCACCAAAAAAAAAAAAACAAAAAACCAAAGTCCAAATTCCCTTTCCAGTCCAAACCAGCCCTCCTGGCCTCCTTTCTCAACCCCACTGCCATCCAGGGTTTTTTGTTTTGTCTCCAGCACAGACCTGTTATCGAAAACCTCTGGGTGGTCCAGAGAGATAATACAGTGGACAAGTGCCTGGTTTGCATGCAGTCAACCCCAGTTCAATCCCCTACTCACATATGGTCTCCTGAACCCCGGCAGGAGTGATCCCTGAGTGCAGAGCCAAGAGTAAGCCCTGAAGACAGCCAGGTTTGGCCCAAAAATTTAAATAAAAGAAAACTTCTGACACCCTTGGTTCCTGAACCAAAACACCCAGCAACCTCTCTGAATGGTCTCTCTCGCCTGGTGAGGCTCAGCTAGGCTCTGCCTCTGCACTCTGCCTTCCTGTGTGCCTCCTCAGTGCTCAAGGCCCGGCCTTCATTTGTGTTGGGAGACAAAGTGTCAGAAATGAGGCAAGGAGCCAGAAACGACTTCCTGGAGGTGGGACACCCAGAAAGAGGAGTTGGCAGCTCCAAGTCACTCCAGAAGGCTCGGAGTAAACATATTTGTGCTGGACATCGACAGCTGATGGAGATTCTGCAGTCCCTGCAGAGAAAAGGAGCCGGTAGCAGCAGCTGCGTCAACATCTGGACTGTCTCCTGTGATTCTGAGTTTCCAAAGGTGGGCCTGGACCCTTCTAGGAAGTTGTAGAAGCAGTATTGTCTCCCACAAGAGCCAACGGCCCCAACTCAAGTGTGAACCAGGCCAGGATTGGTATTGTGTGCCCATGCACCCCATGGGGTCTGTTGGTGGAGATCAAACACCTGCCCTGAACCCCAGTCTCTGCCCTTTCCCGGGGACCCAGCATCTCAGCTTCCTCAGGAGGAGTGAAGAAGGAAGCCAGCTCCAACCTGTCGAAATAGTCTATTTCCTCAATTCCAAGGCACACAATTGTTCACAGTTTAATTATTCTGGAGTCAGGATATGTCTTACAATTAGTTGGTTCACTTCATGTGCTGTTGCTTTATTTATTTATTTTTTTATTTCTCTCCACCACCACAAAGCAAAAAATACAATTAAAAAGTCACTCTTTAAACAACAGTGTATCTTGCAGTTGATGGTATCATACAATCAAAGAAAATAGGAGTTCCAGTCAGCAGGCGGCTGCATTGGGTGCAACCACCCCCCACAAATGCTGAACGAGTCCCATAGAAATCACGTTGGTTCTGCTTTCAGTGTCTGTCAGTGTTAACCCAAAGCACCTGGATACCTTGAGTCCCAAGATCTCCTGGCCCTGCCAAGAGCAAGGGGCAGACAAAGAACCCAGCAAGGGCCCTGCCCATGTGTGGTCAGCTGTGCCAGCCTGGCCACAGGCTTTTGTGCTTTTCATTCCGGAATGCACATAGGAGGCTGCCAGCAGCGAGAGGTGATCTCGGGACACACGGACTTCTGTTAGGCTGCAGAATTCCGGAAGTCAGTGGTCAGCGTTGTATGGAGCCAGACAGGACACATATGGGAACTCAATCACCCTGAAGCTGGTGTGCTGGGTGGGGGGTGAGGGGGCGGAGGGGGAGGGTACAGGGAGGTAGGGAAGTTTGCTTGAGCAATAGCATTGTGAGCAGTGTGGGTCAACCCTCAGGCTGGCTGCATGTGCAGCAGAACCGTTTCTCAGACTGCATTCCTCGTGATGCACACCCTTGAGGTTCTCCCAGAACAAACACATTCCAGGCCCTCAAACAGCTGAGTGAGGTTATGAGCTAGCACCCATGTAGAGAAGAGGAAAGGCCCTGTGAAGTCCTGCAGAAATGACACTTGGTACACTTTGACTGATCAATGTCCACTGTCATCTGATCACAGAGCCCTTGACTACAGGGCTTTCAAAATCTTTAGGTACACCGTTCATTTGTTTGCTCATTTGTTTTCTTGTTTGTTTCAGATTGGGCACTGCACAATTGTCCTGGCTGGGAACTGAGAGACACTTTCATCGACTGTCCAGCTCATCGTGGAAGAGAGAAATCAGAGTGGGACAGTGAGGGGTGAGACCTTCCCTATCTGCAGCCTGGGTTCTGCAGCCGCCTCGCAGCTCTGTGCATGGAAATGCTCACGGGTTTCTCTTTGGGGAAGCTGCTTTGGGGGCTGGCAGACACTTTCCAGGGCAGTTGGCTGCCAGCTCTGGCCTGACAGGTGAGTGGGCCAGATGGGTGTGCCCAGTGCGGTCTGGACACGTGGGCCCAGTTGCTTTTGGAAAGATCTTTCCTGCTAAGAAAGATCTTAGCAGGAACTTGCACCTACAAAAACAACAGTGAAACACGAGGTTGAGCTCTGCCCCAAGGGAGTTCCGTGTTCCGGCAGCAGATCCAGGATGAATCCTACGGAAACAAAGCAGCATGGGGCATAGGGCATTGAGCTGGACAGGGGAAGGGGAGGTCTCTGGACTGGGCCAACAGGTGCTGTTCTGGGGTCTCTGGAGACTTGACCTGGGTGGGAGCATTGGGCGGGGGCTGGGTAGAAAAGCCAGTTGGTGGGCCAGGCCTGACTTCTGCAGCTTCACTGCAAGCGACTTCCTACCCTGATACACCCAGCACCCAGACCCCCAGGGAAAGGCTGCAGACCCAGCACTATTAGAAAGAAGGAAGTCCATGCCCAGAGCCCCTGGAGGCATCAGGGATTCCACGAAGACACAGTTTAAGCACTGGCATTTGGGCTAAGCTTAAAAGGGTTAGGGAGAGGCTGGAATCATAGCACAGCAGGGAGGGCCTTTGCCTTGCATGCAGCTGACCCGGGTTCGATTCCCAGCATCCCATAGGGTCCCCTGAGCACCGCCAGGAGTAATTCCTGAGTGCAGAGCCAGGAGTAACCCTTGTGCATCGCCGGGTGTGACCCAAAAAAGCAAAAAAAGAAAAGGGGTTGGGGAGATGGGAATCTCTGGCAGCAGCCATGAGTGAGGGTGTGGCGCCAGATATTCAGGCTGTGTCTGTCTCTCCAGAGAGCTTCTGTGGCCCTGGGAGGCTTGGAGTCTGGGGCATGAGAGACACTTCAGATAGTCTGTGGAAGAGTTTGGATTTGTTCATGGAGAAACCACCTAGGGAACAGATGCCTCCATCAGCTGGGTCAGGAGGAAGCCATGGAGCACTGCACTGGGACTGGAGGGTGCAACCGCAGGCATTGGGTGTCCTGTGGCATGCGTTTGTGACAAGGAATGGCGTGGAACCCAAGAGAAGAGGGAGATAGAGGAGGGAGAAGTCCAGAAGTCAGGTCAGGGGGCTTTACCCCACATCTTAACCAAGAAACAGCATGTGGCAGAGCAGCAGAGCAGGACTGGCACACACGCAGGTCCCACCCGAGAGAGGTGTATTCTGCACAGAGGAAACTTGGTGGGGATGCCTTGATTTCTGGCTCCTCTTGAAAAAGAGCAAGGCTTGGCCCTACTGGGTCTGCACCAGAAGTAGTTGGAGCTGGTCATAGCAGCCCTGGTGATTGGGTGCTTTAGGCCCTGCAAGTCCTCGCTCATCTGACCACCTGCTGCCCAGGTGTGTCCTCTTGGGCCCAGGTGCACCCCTGTCTGGTTTGCAGCCTGGATGATGGTCACAGGCACTGAAGGTGGCTGCTCCCAGGAGGGAGAGGGTATGGATGGACTGTATGTATGACTGTGTGTGCCTATGTGTGTATGTGTGTGTACTTATGTGTGAAATACAGCCTCTACCCTTGTCCATGCTCCCTGACATGTCTGATCCAGCGCAGAGCCCTTTTTCTAGTTATGTGCAGGTGAGAGGTGGCCTGCCTGTCCCATGTCCCACGCATTCTCTTTTGGTTTTCTCCGTTAGCCACAGCCAAGCAAGCAGCAGTGAGAAGGATGCCAAGGTGTAGGAATCAGGTGGGACAGACTGTGGGGGGAGCCTGTCTGGACACTGGGACTGGAGAGATAGTACAGCAGGCTAGGCACTCGCCTTGCATGCATCAGATCCCAGTTCCATCCCCTGCATCCCACATGGTCCCCTGATCCCTGCCAGGAGTGATCTCTGAGCAGAGTCCAAAGGGATCCCTGAGCACCACAGGGATTTGACCCCCCAAAATAAACAAAGAATTAAGAAAAAATAGTCTGGGAACCGCCGTAACAAAAGAGGTGCACATGTATCAAGCTGAACTGAGATTTGGGAGATGGTGGGGAGTGTGCCTCGTGGAGCCATGGAAAGCAGGGAGGAGAGTTTCACTGACTCTGGCCACAAGTCTAATCATTTACAGCCTACAAGGATTTTCCTCCTGACCTCCCCAGCAATCATGTGTAGCAGCTATTTTTATTTCCCTGTTTTGCAGATGAGGAAATGGAAGCTCACAGAGGTTAAGTGATTGGCCCCCAGCCACTACCATTACTACGAATATTACTATGAGCAGCCATTAGCCCGGCCTGCTGCACAGAGCACGCCATACACGTACTCAAGTGAATCCCCATCCAGCCTCCTGTCCCTGCTCCCAGGGAGACACTGAGGCCGGCATGTGTCTGGTAGGTGCTGAAGCTCCCTTTGTTGCAAACGATGACACCAAAATAAGACAGATAGCCCACACCTCTGGGCCAATTGGTAACCAGCAATGAGGGGCAAAGACTCAGGTGTTCAGTGGACCCTCTTCACTGCTACTCTTCCTCCTGCTCACTTTCCCTGGGGGGCTCCTGGCACCCCAGGCCGAGGACCTATGAAGTGTCTGTTGTTAGCAAACTCAAATATCTGTTAAGTGTTAGCCAGGGGCTCCACCTTGGCCCTGAGACAGGCAGAGTGTGTGCCTTTAGCCTTGGCCCTTGTCAGGACCGGGAATGTCTATGAGAGGCCCACAGGCCGGCTCTCATCTTCCCCTGTTGCCCATGGGGAAGGAGGCAGAGGGTGCACACAGGCTGCGGTGTGTGACATTTCAGAGCAGGGCTGCTGTTCCTCAGGTGAGGAACCTCAGTTCCGGGGATGGACTGAAAGTTGTTTGTTCTGGAGCTGGAGCGATAGCACAGCGGGTAGGGCATTTACCTTGCACGTGGCCAACCCAGGTTTGATTCCCAGCATCCAATATGGTTCCCTAAGGACCCCCAGGAGTAATTCCTGAGCACAGAGCCAGAAGTAACCCCTGAGCAATGCCGGGTGTGACCCAAAAAGAAAAAAAAAAAAACGAAGAAAGTGGCTTGTTCTGCTTGTCTCCAGCCACATGGGGGTGGATGCAGAGGAGCACTGCCCCTATTCCCACCCAGCATCCCTGTTCCCACCCAGCCTTGGCACTTAGAAATCCAGCCTTTGGGTATAAACAACGGAATATTATGCAGCGGCAAGAGACTGTGCAATGATGCAACTTTCTTGGATGGAACTGGAGGACCTCATGTGAAGTGAGTCAGAAAAGGACAAACAATGGTTAGTCTCACCTGTTTGTGGAATATAGTATAACCAGAGGAGGAAATGGAAGGCATCCAAAGGGGGATAGCTAGATTATCCTGGATTATCCTGGATTATCCTTGATATTAGATTATAAAACTGAGAAAGACAGAGAAGGCCAGTAATCAAGGGAGGGAGTAAGAAGAGGTGGACAGGACAAAAGTGAGGGACTCAGGATATCAGTAGTATAGAGGTGTGATATATCTATATATCTAAACAACAGGACCAGCACTGCAGCATGAGATTCAAACTACAACAACCAAACTTTAAAAAGTTCCTGTCAAGGAGGTTGGCTGGGGGGTGGGAGGGAACCTGGGATATTAGTGGAGGAAGTTGACCCTGGTGGAGGGATTGGTCTTTGAACATTGTAGACCTGAAATTTAGTTTTGAGTAAGTTTGTGAATTATGGTGCCTTAATAAAAAAAATTTTTTTTTAAGGAAGAAATCAGGGCATTGGCTACTCGAGTTTCCAGTGTCCTATCTCAGGAAAATTCTGAGAGCAGAGAGTCTCTGACCTATTGCTTCCCGGAAAAGTTCTTCCAGAACCATCTCTGTTCCAGGCCAGGAGTTTGCTCAGTTATTTTCACTCTGAGCCTGGAATTGACACCAGACTGACTGTGAAATGTCTAGAGCCTCCTGCTCAGGACTGGGGAGCATCAGAACCGTGCGTTCACCTCCCACTTTTGATTCACACCAATAACTCTGTAGGTTCCTACAGGAGAACCCCACATGGAAAGAACCACTGGATCCCAGCTGCTGAATCTTGCTAATTAAAGATACTGAAAATATGTTTCAAAGTCCAGAAGCAATGCCACCTTTTCATGCCATAGCAATGTCTATGAGTAGTGAGTAGCTACTCTGTGAGGAGGAAACTGGCAGTCTCAGACTTCTGCAGGCCCCACTGTCTGTGCAAGAATGCTCAGAGAGTGCATGCAGCAGTCTGGCTCCTGCTCATGCCCCCGCCCCCTGCCCCCTGCTCCCTCCAGCCTGAACTCAAACACTTGAAAGGAGTTCTATAGCTGGAGTTGTTGGCCTGATTGTTTTTCCTTCCAGACAGTGTCCAGGAACCCACTCCCCAACCCTTCTGCCCTCTCCAACTCTCTACTCTGTCCTGCACAGGGTTGGAGCCAGTTCCAAAGGAGGAACCTGAAGAAATGGAGAGGAGAGGGCAGGACTCTGACGTCTGTGTGGCTTGAAGGAGGAGAAGCATTGTTCCTCCTCCAGGAGCTGAAGAGAAGACAGCATGAAGGCACTGGGGGGAGAGTGGGTGAGGCTGTAGAAGAAAGGGAAAAGAAAGACTGGATGGATTGTAGGGAGTAAATGAGAAGGGAGGTGAAGGGGCAGTCATGCTCAGTCTCTTAGTGAGCAAAGTGCTTGGGATGTTCGAGGAAGGAAAGGAATAGGGATCTCCAAAAATATACACACATTTCCAAGCACCAATCAACTCTCATCAGAACAGCCAAAATGAAAGAAACTTCCAGCAACTTGTCCAGCTGGAGGCTGGATCAGGAGGGCCTCGGGGAGATTGGGGGAGGGGAAGGAGAGAAATTCCATGGCTGAGTATAGGCTCAGGGACATGAGGATTTCAAAGCCAGAAGCAGTTTTCTCCTGAAATACAAGGCTGATAGCCCAGAAACATGGCAGTCACATCGCCATGACTGGATCCAAAGAATCCATCTTAAATGTAATCCCTGAGTTGAAAGTATTAGCTAGAATAAGATGGTTAAAATAAATGTGACAGGGGCTAGAGAGACAGCACAAGGTTAAGATACTGGCCTTGCATGTCACTGACCGTTGATCCCTGGTACTATACCTACATATGGTTCCCCTGACTCTGCCAGGAGTGATATCTGAGAGAGAGGTAAATCCTGAACAGATAGAAAGATAGATAGATAGATAGATAGATAGATAGATAGATAGATAGATAGAGAGATAGAGAGATAGAGAGATAGATATAGATCGATAGATCGATAGATAGATAGATAGATAGATAGATAGATAGATAGATAGATAGATAGATAGATAGCAGACTGGCTGTCAACACTATTCGCTTTAAACTCTGAAGTTATTGTGGGATTATGGCATGTGGAGTCTCTGTTCAACAGATATTCATTTCACAGTTGTTGTTAATAAAACAGCCAACTAATACAGCAGATTTCAAACATTCAGGCAACAGCCTCAAGTCCCTTCGAAGGCCACAGACCTGTATTTAAGAATTTAATTCACATTTGGTTACTCCTTTCAGAACAATCTATTCATCTATCATTCATACATTCAGTTCCAAATGTATGTCCACCTGTGTGTGCAGCCTCTAACAACACAGAGCTCTCACTGCTTGATTGTCAAATCCAATGATAGTTGTCATCAAGGTAAGGAAAGAGGGAAACAGGAGCCTAGAAGGGCAGGACCTTAATGGCCTGTTCATCCAGAAGGGTTTGGTAGCACTTTTTGCCAGATGCTGGTGGAGAAGACATCACTGATCGATCACGGTGTTCTTTCCCAAGGAAGGTGAATCAAGCTCAGTGTCTTTCTCAGCCTTACTTGAGTTTTCAACTCATGTTCCATCTCTGATTTATCATCCCTGAGATGCTAATTGAATAAGCATCATCCAAAAGAAGAGGATGATCAGAGTTCAGCAGCCAGGTATGATTTACAGTTCAGGTTAATTGACACAGGAGTCTGAGCAACATTCAGATCTTCCTAGCAGTGGTAAAAACCTGCTCCCCACCCCCATTCCCTGGTCTTGGATCAACATGTAAAAACGCATTCACAAGAACAGTGCTAGACATTATAGAAAACAGTTTTTTCTCCTCCTATTATTTCCTGTTGTATAATACATTTTCAGAAACTACCACTAAATTTTAAAATGTTTAAGTCATATATAACTTAACTACTGACATTTACACATACAATTTGTTGAATATATGTTTAATGTCTTGCCAGGCATTTCTCTTTGTTTATGCATCTAAGTGGTATGTAATTTCATGATCATTCATCTTATATGCATGTCTGTTTGAGCGCAAGTGTATATTGGCATGTATATTATAATAAATATACGTGCATATATATAAATACATGCACACAGAGAGAAATAACAAATAATCCTTTTTGCACGCTGGTTGAAAAGGTTTCCAATATACAATGATTACTCAAATGTCCCTGGAAATTCCTACATTGTCTCACTGCCAATGTACCTAACTTGCTCCCCTCATCTAATCCCTCACTCCCTGCACCAAGATTATTCTGGATATAGAATCTCTCCAGTCAGATTGACTTCCAAAGCAATGAAGGGGGGAGGAGGAGTATTGGCAAACACAGTCCACACAGAGCGCCATAGGGCAGGAGATGGGCTGAGCCAAAGGAATCGAGAGTCCCAGATAACAGAGTGCAGAGCAATGCCATGGTCCCGATAATAGTACAGAGCAATGCCATGGCCTGAGTCCAGAAACCAGGAGAAACAGAACTGGGCAAGGGGGCAGCCGGGGGCAGGAAACAGGCCAAGGCTGCATCTGCTAGCAGAGGGCCCCTGGACACGATCCAACAGAACAAGTCTAACAACAGTCAAAGCTTGCTAGCAGGGGACAGCATTTTATGGAAAAACTGATTCTCAGAATGTCTCCACCCTCCTTAGCAGTCAGCAAGATGGAAAACCCTGGAGAACCCATGCCCAGGACTTGACATGGGTTGACATATAATAAATATGCATGTATATTTATTATAATATACATGCCAATATACACTTGCGCTCAAACAGACATGCATATAAGAGCAACCATACTTGCTGAAGGGGCCCAATTTAGAACAAAAGAAATCCAATCATTCTAGTTAAACCGGGGAGGGAGGAGGGCGGGGTGCCACACCAGCAGTACTCTGTGCTCAAGGATCACTCCCGGTGGTGCTTGGAAATGATGCAGTGTTGAGGATTGAACCTGAGCCTTCTACATGGAGAGCATGCACTCAGCCTCTTTTAATTCTCTCTCCTCTAGGTAGGTAAACACATGTTTGCATGTAAAACATTGGAGCATGAACACCCTACTCTCTCGAAACCCTATGAATCCAGTCCCATTGGTTACAGGATACACACCTAGGATGGGAACCGGGCTTGGGGTTGGGGTCTGCAAGGCAGATGGGAGCGCCTGGCCCATGGTGATCATTAATATTTTTCACTGTCTCTTCCTCTTTGCCTTTCTATATTCCTCAAAAGGGAATTAAATCACTTTTCTGATATCAGAAATATCATTTTCATTTTTTCAGACAGAAACTGAGTGTTGAAAGTAAGAAAAGAAATATACCTGAGGGGCCCTCTGGTCCTAAAGACTATGATCCGAGAGGTCTTCTAACCCATTTTGGCACCCAGAGCGGCTTCTTACAGAAATGCATCTAGACTGTTAACTGAGCTAAAATATCAGAAATCCAAAACAAGAGCCCATAGAGTCTTCATTCTCAGCAATGAAAAGAAATTATTAAATGATGCCTTTTCAGCAGGCCTGATTGTTGGGGGGAAATTCCAAACAATAATAGTGAGTTCTCTATTGAAATATTGAATGTATGCAAAGCATAGAGAGAATAAAGTGAAGATCACTAGCTACTTAGGTGGGGAGTGGGTGGGAGGGGGGTATATTGGGGTTCTTGGTGGTGGAACATGTAAACTGGTGAAGGGATGGGGGGGTTAATCATTATATGACTGAAACTTAAACCTGAAAGCTTTGTATTTTTTTCACGGTGATTCAATAAAATAAAAACTTAAGAAGAAAAAAAGAAATATACCTGATAACTTTTCAGTATCTGTATTGAATGTGTTCAGGGTTTTATTTCTTCCCACAGCTGCTCCCTCCTCGAGATCATTTTTCTAAGCCCTGCTTATGTTCTCCATATGGGCTTTCCCCAAGCTTTGCCCCTCGAACTCACCATGAAGGCACACATAGGAAGAATGAAATCTTGCTTGCCAGCTTGGGTAAGAGGGGGCACGAGGAGGAGGAGGTGCCCACAGCCTTGGGGGGGGGGGTCATAGTTGTGTGGCTCCCACAGCCCAGGGGCTTATTGACTCATGGTCCCTGGACCCACCGTGTCTGGGCTCCCAAAGGAGAGCCTATTTCTGAGACCTCTATGGCCTCTGATGGTGACCTTGGGGTGCTGCTCTGAGCTGCTTCGCTTCAAGACCCACGTGGCAAGAAGGCTAAGGGGTTAGCTCCAGAAAAGTCTCCCAGTCTGTGGTCAGTGGTCACTGATGCGGAGTTATCTTCCTACAGCTACAGCACAGTCTAAGCTTATCCCTTTCAGGGTGCTGCATGGACTGGAGCGATAGCACAGAGGGTAGGGTGTTTGCCTCACACGTGGCTGACCCAGGTTCAATTCCTCCATCCCTCTCTGAGAGCCCAGCAAGCTACCAAGAGTATCCCGCCCACACAGCAGAGCCTGGCAAGCTACCCCTGGCGTATTCGATATGCCAAAAACAGTAACAACAAGTCTCACAATGGAGACGTTACTGGTGCCTGCTTGAGCAAATCAATGAACAACGGGACAATGGTGCTACCTATATGGATTGAAAACCATAATGCCCCAGAGAGAGAGAGAGAGAGAGAGAAGAAAATTGACCGTTATAGAGGCTGGGGGTGGAGAGGAAAAACTGGGGACATTGGTGGTGGGAAATGTACACTGGTGAAGGGATGAGTGTTGGAACATTATATGACTGAAACCCAATCATGAACAACTTGGTAAATGTGTATCTCACTGTGATTTTTAAAAAATCTCATAAAAATTTTTAAAAATAATAATAATTTTAAAAAATCTCATTTCCATACTACCTTCAATAAGACCCAGCACAATAGCAGGTCTATTATAAAGATGTTAAATCAATGGCTGTTGTAGAGATGCAAAAGGAAGAACAGTGATGTCAGAAAAAGCCCTTGCCATGTGACCTATTACCATGCCTGAAGTCTAGAGGAGCTAGTTCAGAGGAAAATGGAATTCACAACACGAGTCCTGTGTCCCTGGAAGACACTGTGCTTGTCATGGGACAGCAGGGTCTGAGAGGGCCATTTTTGGAGTAGTGGAAACCAATGAGAACACTGCCAAATATTCTACCAGTATCTGTAAGACCCAGGATTGAAAAAAATCTCACCTCTACATAGCTTCAAGAAGTCCACATTAGGGGCCGGAGTGATAGCACAGCGGGTAGGGAGTTTGCCTTGCACACGGGCGACCCGGGTTCGATCCCCGGCATCCCATATGGTCCCCCAAGCACTGCCAGGAGTAATTCCTGAGTGCAGAGCCAGGAGTAACCCCTGAGCATCGCCACGTGTGACCCAAAAAGCAAAAAAAAAAAAAAAAACCCAAAAAACAAGAAATCCACATTAAAAAAGGCTTTCCAGAAGAGGGAACTCAGGAATACTGGTGGAGAGAAGTTGACAGTGGTGGTGGCATTGGCGATGGAACATTGTATATGTCTAAAACCCAAATATGAATAACTTAGTAAATCACATATTAGAAAATAAAATTTATGGGGCTCAAAAGGCTCTCCCGAAAGTCTTTAGGACAGAAAAAGCTGAGGAAGCACTGGTTGAAGTTATAAACCTTTAAAACAGAAAATACATCTGTGGTCTCTCATTGCCTTGGGCAGGGATTATGACTCAGATGTTTGTTCTTCGTCCTCTCCCTCCACACCTGTGAGAGCATATAAGTGTTTTAACCTGTTCGGAACGAGAGTTTCTTTCGGTGTTGGCATTGCAGTGACAGAAGGAATGAAGAAAGGGGTGGTGGGGAGCAAGAGAGTGGTCCATAATGTAGGCACCACCTTTGAGAAACGTGTAGTCTTTATTCTCCTGTGTGCATGGTTGAACAAGCTGGCACATGTTTCAGGACAGAGAGGTGAAAAGGAGGCTGCAACGTGACCTCATAATCCAGCAAATGTCATCTGGAGGGAGTGGAAGATGGGTCCAGAGATTTACTTTTGAATTTCATCGAAGAAAGAGGAATCTAGAATGGAAGAAGTTCCTTCTAAGAAGGTCTGTAAGTTTTAAGGAATATATTGACCAACCATAAAATTTGAAAGGACTGGCAAAGAAAAATCACCCCACAGGTCAGAGGTACAGCTCTAAGAACTGAGTTTATGCATTGTACACAGGAAACCTAGGCTCAATCTCCAATATGGTCCCATAGGACACCTCCCATAGTAACCCCCAAACATACCAGGTGTCGCCCCTGGCGCACTGGATGTGGTCCATAAACGAGCAATAAAGAAAAATAGAGAAATCACTAAGTTCATAGAAAGAGAGAGGTGGTCAGGAAAATGTATATATACTTTTAAATTACCCTTAAAAGTTTTATTGATATTTCTGCTAGACCCAGTTTTCTCCGATTCCATTAATCACCACAATGGGTTAACCCCAGCTTCTCATCTCTATGCCTACAGACTGCAAGCTTCAACAGTGCCCTACATCCAGCCTTCTGCAGTGATCAGTAAGGACATGTGACTTCTGCTTGCTGCTCCTCCATCCTAGGTGAGGCCTGCCTCCAGCGGATATCACTGGGCCTATCCCAGAATGGGAAGAAGAGTTCCTCCCTTCCAACAAAGTCCCAACTGCCTCCACACCCAACCTGCACCATAGAAATAGGCTCACATCACAGCTCCTGACATGACAGACATGCTCTGCTCAATCAATTACGTGCTGCTCATATCCTTTCTATTATTTGGTGACACTGAAAAGAACAAAGAGAACAACCCAAGCTTTATTCCTCAATATTTTCCAGGGGGTTAACTACAAAGGCTCATCCCCAGCACAGTAAGAATACTAGAAACCCAAAAGGGAAAACACGGAAGCCCACCAAGCTCAGTCAATGAAAACAGTGTTACTGAAGATATAAACATGAGTAAATCCTCAGACAATGTCTTTAGTGACACCGTGATGAAAATGTTCAATGAGCTAAAACAAAAAAAAAAAACAATGGAAAGTGACAGCAAAGCACACAAAATTTAAGAATCAAAAATTTAAAACTACTGCAATCAAAAATGACAAAAATGAAGAACATGGTAAGAGATACAAAAAACTCAGCATTGGGTATTGGACTAAAGAGATAGTGGAGTGAGTAGGGCACTTGCTTTGCACATGGCCAACACAGGTTTGATCCCCAGCATTCCATAGGGTCCCCCAAGCACTGCAAGGAGTGATCCCTGAAAGCAATTCCTAAATAACACTAGGTGTAGCCCTTCTTCTGTGGCTTAATAATTTGCTACAACAGGCCACAAATCAAAGTGAAGTACTCTATAGATTTCAGATAGAGGATGTCATAAAATATTCCAGTGGACAGCCAGAGAAGATGTGCATAAGTTTGACTACAGGAGCACCCATTCTGCCAAATTGACTACACCGCCCTCCTGACATGTGGATGCATTTGCCCTCCCAGTACCTCTCCAAGCCCTTTTATTAAGGCTATTTATGGGGGTTCCATTAGGTACACATAATTGATTGAGATTATTGACCATTGAAGATTAATTTCGTCGCCAATTCCCTCCCCTTATAGGAAGTTGTGAAGGAGACAAAATGTCCAGATCTTTAAACAAAGAGTCAACACACCTGCCAGCAAGACCCTCTTCTAACCCTGGGACCGCCTCAGGTCTATTACTGGTGCCTTATTATTGTGAGTAATAAAAGACACCACCCTCATTCAAATCATGTAAGACAACCATACGGATTTTAAGAGCTTTTGTTATAGGAATCACAGGTGAAGATCAAAGATGTGTTTCTTCTATATCACGTTACCACTGGGGGCCTCAGTTGTGGCCCCTATTAGCAGTAACAGCTCTACAGAACAGAAGGATCTGTAAGGCTCCTGGCATCACTCTTGCATTCTGGAGCCCAGCAGGATCTAGACCTGATCAACCTTGCCATGGCCTCTGAAAGAAGTCTACACGCTCCTTCTTTCTTCCCCATACCCGCTACCACAGCTGGGCTGCCCAGGCCTATGTAGTATATAGGCCACGTATGTGGTTGATTGCAGTGCATTTTCACACCTCTATCTGGAATGTTGCAAAAAAAAAAATGTTGCTTGTCATTAACTTAGAAGTCTGGGCTGTCCTGGGGGCGGGGTGGTTCACAGAAGCACCCTGAATAGTTCTATTGCTGTTAAACTTTTATAAATGATCAAAATAGCAGTTGCTGCCCTGTACAGAAATCTTTCTTCTTTCCATACCACAGCCCCTTCTCAAGGAAGGATCTGGAACAGCTTTGCACCAAGCCATAAGAATTAATGACACATCTATGGGGCTGGAGTGATAGCACAGCGGGTAGGGCATTTGCCTTGCACGCGGCTGACCCGGGTTCGATTCCCAGCATCTCATATGGTCCCCTGAGCATGGCCAGGGGTAATTCCTGAGTGCAGAGCCAGAGTGACCCCTGAGCATCGCTGGGTGTGACCCAAAAAGCAAAAAAAAAAAGAATTAATGACACATCTAATAAGTGTTCCATTATTCCAAGTCCCTTCTCCATAGCCCACCAACAAATTTTGTTTAAGGCATGTTTGTTATTAAAAAGTTGGTGCTCACACACAAACTAGAAAGCACTGTGAATTCATATTTTCTTTTTTTTTGTTTGAACTAATTAATATTTAGCTTCATTGATTTCAGCTGCTCAAGAGGGAGCTCTTTCTTTGATGAGGTGGGGTGATATACAAACCTAATTAATTGATGAGGGCCTCTGATTATTCCTTTGCCTGGTATTAACACAGCTTCTTGTTTTGTCATTTTGGTTTCAAACTCACCTTTGTAGTGGCCAACACTATAGGCAGATTCTGCCAGACTTTCAAAACTTGTTTCAGAGACAGGAGAAATAGGACAGTCATCCTAGGTTTGATTTCCAGCACCCCATATGGTCCTCTGAGTCCCACCTGGAGAGATCCATGAGCACAGAGCCCAGGTAAGCCCTTACATCACCAAATGCGGCACAACAACAAAAAACTTGAAGTTCCTTATGTTTCCCAGCTTGCAAATCCTGTAGCAGCAATGGTCAGTTCAACTGCTACTGCTATGCTGGTCACAGCTCTGCTCTGCTTCTGTGCCTCTGTCCAGAGCCTGGTTCATTCCACCAGCAGTAGCCTCCACAAACCCTACATCCATCTCACCCTCCCACTCTAACCCTACAGAAACAGACTGCTCAGATTCTACCACTGCTATTTTTATCTTTTTATATTATTTGACACGCTGATCTATGTTACCAGCACTGACTCCTCTGAGACTCTCTATCGTCTGCCAGGTGTGCAACTTGCCACACCGCCCAGCAGTATGACACAGCTCAGTCCCACTCCTTGCATCTGCCCCCAACATTCATGCCCAACGCAGGCCCCTGAATAAGATCTTGCCATGACCAGTCACACACAGCTGGAAAAGGATGGCATGCTCAGTTTGAGACCCAGGCAGCCAGCAGGGAGGTTTTGGTCCCCACCATATATCTGCACCAGACATTTAAGAGTTGGGGCATTTGGTCACCAGGCTGAGCCTTATGTAAAATAGCAACTGGAGCTCCAGTCCTCAAACATCAGCTGTGCGCTTTCCAGGTAAAAGCAGGGAGTGATGCAGGAGCAGTGAAGACAGGTCTCCGTGCTTATCCACGGTTCCCAGGTTCTTCAATATTTTCAAGCATAAAAGTATTGAGGGCTGGAGAGAGAGTGCAGTGGTCAGGGTGCTGTCCTTGCATGCAATCAACCAGGGTTTGATATGGTCCCTCAAGCACCACCAGAAGTAATTCCTGAGTGCAGAACCAGGAGCAAACCCTGAGCACTACTGGGTGTGACCCCCCCAAAAAAAATTAATAAGCAAAAAAGAAAATAGTAATCAAGAGGCACAGACTCAGAGTTAGAAAATATGGGCCAGGGCAAAACTACAGCAGATAGAGTGTTTGCCTTGCATGTGGATGTCCGGGGTTTAATTCCCGGCATCCCATCCGGTCCCCTAAGCTTATCAGGAGTGATTTTTGAGCACAGAGCCAGGAATAAGCCCTGTTCATCACCAAGTGTGACCCAAACCTCCCCCATCACATCAAAAAATTATACAAATTTATTGGAATGTAGAAGAAAAAGAAACTCTGCAGCTGGGAGGAGTATCTGAATAAGTTAAATATGCTCAGGTTTGTGGGTTTTTATCGGAAAACTAAGTCTTTGTGTCATTTATCAAGTAACAAGAATGTTACAAAGAATGCAGGGGATTTTACAGTGCCTTGACTAGTTTAGGACATTTTAGATGATCTACTTGACTATTTGCCTAGGTATTGTCCATTGTCTCCTAGTTTCCTGTGAGTCTAAGGTCTGGGGATGAATCTACTATCTTGGGAAACTGTTAACTTCCCATTCTCAGAAAGAGTCCAAGACTTTTCAGGAATGTTTAAAATGTGAAATTGAGACAGCTATAATGGAGCTGCTCACAGCAGCTGGCAAGGGGAAACCTCTTTCAGAGGTGTTGAGGATTTTTTTTTAATTGAATTACCGTGAGATAGAGCACTACAAAATTGTTCATGAAGGCATTTCAGTCATAAAATGTTCCAACACCCATTCCTTCACCAGTGTCATTTTCCAGCACCAGTGTCCCCAGTTTCTCTCCAATTCCTTCAAGGCACCCCCACACCCAATATATCCCCCAATATATCCCCCACCCCAGCCTACCTCTATGTCAAGCACCTCTCTTCTCTCTCTCTCTCTCTCTCTCTCTCTCTCTCTCTCTCTCTCTCTCTCTCTCTCTCTTTCTCTCTCTCATCTTAGCCATTATGGTTTGCGGTACAGATGCTGAAAGGTTATCATATATATATATATATAGCTTTACCTGCTTTCAACACTCAGCTCTAGTCCAGAATGATCATTTCCAACTAATACTGTCATAACAGATCCTCCTCTATCTTAACTACCATTCATCTCCCACACCATTGACCAACCACTGATCAGTCCTCCTGGTCCATTTTGGTGCTGGGTATTTTATGGCAAGGGGCTCCTTCTCCAATCATGGTTTGAGCACCAATCACTCTATCAGATCGTCCTCCATGACTGCACTCTCTTCATGCAGTTTCACAAGGAATTAGCCTAACATTCCCTTATCCCTCCCTGTAATAAATGACTTTGTCTTTATGTAGACTTCCATTAAGTCATCCTTGGGCTTTCCCATCTCCAAACAAAATTATCCTGGCCCCTGAAACCTTTCTCAGCAAATGTAAAGCCCCATATACCAAGGAAGAGCCAGGCAAAATGGAGAAAGCTTCCTGTCTCCAACCCAGACTCTACGTTTTGAAGCTTTGCTTTTTAGTACATGTGAATTCAGTAATTTCAAGACTGGGAGCTCATGGCACAGATGCAGGGAGAAAGGTACTCTCATTCTTTGTTGGTGGGAATCCCAACTGGTCCATTTTGTTTTGGAAAAAAAAAGGGCATTCCTCAAAAAACTAAATATTGAGCTTCTATACAAGTCAGCAATACCACTTCAGGGGAATGTACCCTGAGGGCCCAAAAATACACAGCAGAAATGCCATCTGCACTTCTATGTTTATTACAGTACTATTCGCTATAGCCCAAATCTGGAAACAACCCAAGTGCCGGAGAGCAGACGACTGGATAAAGAAACTGTGGTACATCTACACCATAGAATACTATGCAACCACCAGAAAAATGAAGTCATGAAATTCGCATATAAATGGATGGACATATAGAATATCATGCTGAGTAAAATGAGTCAGAAGGAAAGGGACAAAAAGAATGATTGCACTCATTTGTGGGATATAAAAATTGTAGTATGACCTCCTCCATCTTTACCCTCGGTGGAAGCATGGCGACCACCATCTTTCAGAGCCTATTGGACAGAAAGGTACAAAATTGCAGTGATGGGGCACACAGGAACTCTTGGGAGGGGGAGCGGGACCAGCCCTGCTCCCTGCCCAGACGAGACCCTGAGCAGCTGCCCACAAACAGCTCCTCTGCTCCTGAACAGCCATGATCCCAGAGGCACACAAACCAATCTTGGAACCCAGTGGCTTCTGGAAGAAGTCCTTCTGGACTTCTAAAATATCAGAATTCCAAAATGACGTGGCTGCGATATCATATACTTTTCATTATCAGCAATAGAAAACAAATTCTCTAATGATGCCTTTTTGACAGGTCTGATTGTTGGGGGAAAATTCCAAATAATAATAGTGGGTCTTCTGTCGAAAAATTGAATGTAATCAAAGTAAAGAGAGAGTAAAGTGAAAATTATCTGCACACAGGCAAGGTGGGGAGGGGCTGGGATGTGGGATATATTGGGGTTCTTGGTGATGGAACATGGGCACTGTTAAAGGGATGGGTATTTGATCATTGTATGACTGAGACTTAAACCTAAAAGCTTTGTAACTGTTCTCACAAGATTCAATAATAAAAACAAATAAAATAAAAATCATAGTATGAGACTAATATTCAAAGACAGTAGAAATGAGGGCCACGAGGACTGATTCATGGTTGGAAGCTTGTCACAAGTGGGAGCTGTGGGGGTGGGGATTTAGGATAGTCTGAAGGGACCACTATGACAATGACAGTCGAAAATGATCTCTCTGATGGATCACTAAGTCAACGATGGTTAGAGGGATCACTTGGGATGGGAGATGTGTGCTGAAAGGACCAAACATGATGGCCTCTCACTATCTGTATTGCAAACCATAATGCCCAAAAGTAGAGAGAGAGTAAGAAGGAAATTGTGTGCCTTAGGGGCAAGGGGTGGGGTGGGGTGGGGGTGGCGGGAAGGATACTAAGGACATTGGTGGTGAAAAATGTGCACTGGTGAAGGGATGGGTGTTTGATCATTGTATGATTGAAACTCAATCATGAAAGTTTTGTAACTATATCTCATGATGATTCAATAGAAAAGAGAAAGGAAAATTAAATCTCTGAACAAGAACTGAGTGGTGAAATATTAGTAAAGATATGTATGATAACTTTTCAGTAACTGTATTGCAAACTATAATGCCCAAAAGGAAAGAGAGAGCAGGTGAAAGGTGGGGAAGGAGGTAGAGAGAATGAGAGAAAGTACCTGCCATAGAAGCAGGCTGGGAAGGGGGGTGTTGGTGGGAGAGAAACTGGGGACATTAGTAGTGAAAAAATGTACACTGGTGAAGGGACAGGTGTTGGACCACTGTGTGACTGAAACTTAATCATGAACAACTTTGTCACTGTATATCTCACAGTAATTCAATTTAAAAACATAGAGTGGGAGCCCACAAAAGAGCAGATCCTTGTTGCTCATCAAACACCTAGGACAGGCTGGCTCTACAAGGCTCTTCCTGGACTCAGATGTCTTTTTGTGCTCAGATGCTCTGGGTAGGGATAGAAGGCATAAGGATGAGGTAGTGGCCCAGGAGCCCTGTCTACCTCTTCTCCCTAGTTTGTGTTTTGGTTGCAGGATTGGCCCCAGAGCCTCAAAAGAGCCAGGCAACCTGCTGGGATGGTTGCCTCTGACCCCCAGAAGCCAGCAAGACCGGTTTCCCAGGTACTCTCTAGGTTGGTAACTTTACTCTTCTGCCAGCTTTCCCCCCAGAGACTTCCTGCTGCTTCCAAATCATAGGCTGCCGGGTACTGAGTCCTCTGGACCATTCAAATTCCCTCTCTTAATGGTTATTTCAGGCACTTTCCCCATGTTTTTACAGGTTATCAAAGAAGATCCAAGCTGAGTTCATTTCTACATCCTCTAGTTTTTTTCGGCTGTGGTCAATCTTTCCAAGATCCAGGTGTCCTTCTGGTTCAGACTGAACTTCCAGGATGAGGGAGTCACAATTCAAGCTCCTACCATCACGAACCCATTAAATACATTTCTTCAAGTGAAGAAGGAGTTATTTGGGCAATGGCAATAATTCTGTTCTAGTTTTACTTAGAAGTGATATGGACTACACGTTCATTGGTGTGTTTCTCTACGTACATATGCCTCTCTGCTCAGGCTGGGAGCACCCGATAGTAACAGCCAACTTGAATAAGGAAATCATCATTTGGGTCATCACTATTATTTGTCAGTAGAAGTCTTCTGTGGATGGCCAAGCAAAGAGGTAGAGTGAGGACTGGACTTGACCCCACACCCTCAAGAAACTCAACCTATAAACTCCTCAGAGAATTTGCCTCAAGGCAAAACACCCCAGCCTACAAAGCCTTTAGGACACTTTCATCCAGCTTTTTACTACAAACAACCAACAACAAACCCCTATCCCCTCCCCACTCCAGCAAGAGGGGAATTCCTTCTTCCGGCATTTATACAGTAATAAGCAACCTGTCCTCTGCACAAATTTCCTCTGCTGGGGTGGCCATAGTGAGCACCTCCCCCACATCTTGGGCCTTGTGCTACCTGTAGGACGCTTTGCCAGGGCAGATATCCACTAGGCATGCATGCACAGGAAGCCTCCTGTTGGCTCAGAGAGTTGCTAGTTTGAATGATGTGAAAGAGTTTTAATTGCCTAGCCAGACTCCTTTTGAAGACCCAGTCCTGATACTCTGCCTTTGCCACCTCATTTTACCCCTTCCTGTTCTTCCCCCAATAAAAAGTGGTCAGAGAAAGAGTTTTAGCCTCTGGTAAACTTCTATTTATTGAGCTCCAGAGAACCTGGGTGTCTAAGGTGACAAAAATATCTTTTCTCATACCAGAACAAACCCGGACTCTGTGGACTTCAGCCCAATAAGGACTGGGTGGTACACCCACTAAGAAACCTTCCTCAGGACAAGTGTGAACTCTGTGAAAAATATGGTCTGCAAAGGACTTTAGAATAGAACTCTTCCCCTTCCTCATTTTTGTATCCCTGGAGTAGTGCCAGGCACTTGAGGGCTCATTAATATGCTTTATTTTGTATATTTTGCTGTGGTGGTTGTTGAGAAGTCTAATGTACTCATTAAGAAAGACAAAGTGCTAGTTAGATGCTTATGTCTATTATAAAGTGCCTACTGTGTAGACTGTTCTATGGGGTCAGTGACTGACAGTGACAAAATCATACTCTCCTGTCCCCAAATAACAATAAGGTTATCTGGGAAGTAAGGCATACAAAACCTTAAATGAAAATAAAGGTTTAAAATGATGTACCCCAACTATGCCAAAAATGTGCTTTTAGAAGCAAAGACCCTTCTTTTACATTTCTACTTTCTGAAGCCTATTCCTCAGGATGCCAGTTTCTTGGGCTGTTAATATGAAATCAGAACTTTGATTGAGGTCATATTAATTCAAACCAAGATTCAGAAAATGTTAAACAGATTTCACTGACACAATACATTCTTCTAATAAACCTACCCCATAAATGTATTAAGGTGAAATTTATAAGAAGCCAAACTTCTATTAGCAGTAGAGCTTCTTTGCATATGTGAGACCCTGGGTTTATTCGCTAGCACCATGTAAATATAGAACATAAGTAAGATAAGGTTTATCTATTGACATGAAATTCTTGTTTATTTACAGAATTGTGTGACCCTCACCATGATGTAATGGTGGAACATTTTTGTCACCCCAAAAAGAAGCCTTCTGACCATCTGCTATCACTCCATCTCCTCTTTCCTTCCACACTACATGACCACTAATCTTTTCTGCCTCTATAGATCTGCCAGTTCTAGCCAATTCACCTACATAGAATCCTACACTTTATGGCCTTTTGTGGGTAGCTTTGATGACATAGGCAAGGTTCAGCCGTGTGTGGCATGTACCAAGACTTCAGTCCTCTTTCCTGAAGCATAGTATCCCATCATATGGGCATTTTGTTTATGCATCCCTCCCCACCCCAGCAAGAGGGGAATTCCTTATTCCAGTATACAGTAATAAGAAACCTGTCCTCTGCACAACTTTCCTTATTGGTTGTTATTTGTTCTGCTTTCACTCTTTTAGTGCAGTGAATTTTGCTGTGCTTCTATAAGCACTTGATCATAGGTTTGTGACCTCAGCTGGCACAGAGACAGAGAGACCAGTAAAGTGAAGGAAGTAGAAGCTTGGGGTGGGGAGCGCTCCCAGGTGGGCTCTATGAATCTTGGGTAAGGCGCTGTGGTAGAGCCACACCTTGGGAGAGACCAAGGGGGATTTTTAAGTTGTCTTGGGTGGGAAAAGGGAACCAAAATTAAATGGAACCAGTGTGCTTGGTCTGGCTCCCGTTATCTGTCGTGGGGAGTTGAGGGTGGAGGGGGTGAGGGGGTCTATGCTGAGGAAGCATGAAATGCAATCTGGTGGCCTCCTGACTTCTGTACTGGGGCCATGGTGATCTCTGGTTCCAGGAATGTTGCTGTCTCATTGGCTGGTAACCATTTTGTCCCGGTTGCCATTTGTCTGAACAAACCTTACACTTATGAAGATTTGTGTGACCATATTTTTAATTCCCTTGAGTAATACTATATCAAATGATCAATGCTTGATACAACTTTGTGTCCTTTCTCTTTACCTCCTACCTGAAAATAAACAAAAAGCTTAACTTTCTGGGGCTAACAGCAAAAACAGATTGGTTTGAGTCTTATTGTTTGGAAGACGTGACCACCTTGCTATATTCTTTGAGATCTAATTGGGTCAAGACAGAACCATACGAATACCTTAGTACTCTGCAGTATGATAACTGCAGATTCCTGGCTGGAAGTACTGGTCAGTGAAGATAGCTCAGTTAAGCCTTATTAACTGACAGTCACCTTTCTTCTCATTACTATACTAGTAAGCACATCCCTGATTATGGTTCTCTACCAAAGAGTGTCTCTGCTTATTTCCTGTGATTATGGATTCAAGACTCCTCCAAAGGTCTTCCAGAAGCCATCATTGTGGCTTACAAGTTCGCTGTTCCTCCTTTCCTCACTATTTACCTGTTCTGCATAGTCTCTGCAATATTGTGACTCACAAGAAAGATGGCCAAAATATGTATTTCTCATATACATTTGGTCCTCATCCATATATCCTGGTTCATTGCTCCTACGATCCCTGGAGTTTCCTATGTTTTAAGAGTATATATCAAAATGTCTTTGCTATGTTAAAGGAGGCATTTGAAAAACACCTGTGGACGAGGCTGACGACCAAGGAAATCAATTTTCAGCTCCACCCTCTGATTTCTTGGAAGGGAAAGAGAAGGGCTAGAAGTTGAATTAAACTACCAGTGGCAATGAGTTCATCATGCCTAAGTAGTAAGACCTACTAAAGATCAGGGAGCTTTCGGATTGATGAATATGATGATTTCGGGAGATGGTACACATGGAGATAACAAAGACACAGAAATCCTTTCCCCATATGTTTTCTGCCTCTCTTCCATCTAACTACATCTGAGCTATATTCTTTGTAATAAATCAGTGGTTTATTGAGTGAATGGAATTTCTGAATTCTGCCAGTGGTTCTAGCTAGTTGATCAGACCTGTAAAGAGGGTCTTGGGAACATTTAATTTGTCACTGGTTGGTCAGAAACACAGGTTTTGTGGCTGGCACCAAAAGTAGAGGGAAATTTGGAGAGGCTGAGTTTGTAAGTTGTGAAATCTGAGGCTGTCTCTTGGAAGATAGTGTCAGAAGTGATTCAAATTCTAGGACAGCTTGTTGGTATCTAAGAATTATTTCTTAGTGTAGCAAAGCCAACTAGAATTGAGTTCAGGAGCCCATCCTATTGTCTCGACTTTGTGAGATGTACCATAGACTAAATTTGCTCCCTCAATAAAATTCAATGGTGTCCTTTCCTCAAATACCTAAAACCATGATAGAAGAGTAGTTTGGTGATAAGGGGAGGGGGTGGAGTTTTTTTTGTGGGGAGAAAAAACTGAAAAGGTGAGTACTTGGATCTTCTCTATTTTATGAGTCTAACCTTGGATGCACCTACAGGAGACCATTTAGCATAAGCTGCTATAAACTGGCCTCTTCTTTGTGTGGAATCAAAGACACCTCCCTCCCAATGCTTTTAATAGATCACTTTACATCACCTCAGGCCTCTCCCTTTAAATAATTAGCATAACAGTTCTTGTCAGTGATGCAGTCAGGCTTTCTCCTGAATTACACTCCCCTGGTCTCTTCTCATCTCTGTCAGATCATAGGAAGACCCCTGAGAGTTTTCACACACCACCTCCCTGCCTAGAGAGGGATACCCTAGGATGTACAGATAGAAATGGGACAGACCAGAAACCTTTCTAACATTGTATTCTTCATACAAATATTTTTAAAAGCATATTTTAAATTGCCATGGCTTTTGCTAAAATTGTAATCACTGGAATGAGTATAGAGACATATAGATCAATGCAACAGGATGGGAAGTTCAGAATAGACCCATATTTACACAGGACATTTATTCTTGACAAAGTTATTAAGAAAATTCAGTGTAGAAAATATAGGAGAAACTCTTAGTAAATTTCTTCAATAAATTGGCTCTAACACCAATTTCTTAAATCCAATAGATAAAACATCACAAAAGAAATATTCTATTATCTCATAAAAATAAAAAATAAACTTTTTGTCAACTAAGGACAGTAACAAAATGAAAAGGAAAGTTACATACTGAGAGAAAATATTTGCAAAACATTTATGACGTAGCTTATATTTGGAGTTTATAAAAGAGTTATTTATAAGAAGACAAGAAACAAATGTTTTCTCTTTTTTTGTTGCTGCTCATTTTGCAGTGCTGAGAATTGAACCCAGAGCATCACCTTACACATTACCACTGAGCTACATCCCCAGCTCTGCAATATAATTTATTAAATGGGCAAAATATCTGAACATATATTTTGTAAGAGAATGTGTAGGGTTGACAAATAAGCACATGAAAAGAGGCTCAATATAGTTAGGTCATTAGGGAAATGCAAAGTATGACCACAATGAGATACCACTAAACGCCCACTAGAGTAGATAAAACAAAAAAGACTGACCATAACCAAATGTTTGTTAGGATGTGAAACAAGAGGAACATTCATTCACTGCTGGTGGGAATGGAAAATGGTATGACCACTTTGAAGAGCATTTTGTCAAGTTGGTGTTTTCTTGAAAGTTAAAAATATATCTACCATATGACTCAGCCATTCCACTCCTGGTTATTTACACCTCACACATACAAAATTTGTATTCACACAAAGACCTTATCCAAATGTTTATAGTGCTATTTGAAATTATCAAAAACTTAAAAACAACCCAAATAAGTCCCAACAACCCAGATGAATGCTATCTAAATTTAAAGATACTGAAAAGTATTCCATTGTATGGATATCTTCCAACTTGGGATATTACTGAAAAATAAAAAGGAAAAAAGTGATACGAAAGGGTAATGGAACCTCAAAATCATTGCTGAATGAAAGAAGGCTTACAAAAAAGGAACATACTATCTGATTCTAATTACATGAAATTCTAGCAGATACAGCTGATCTATAATAACAGGAAGCAGATTGGTCATTACCTGTTGGTGGAGATGATTGAAAAATAGAGGGAGGTGCTAAAAAGTGAACAGAGGAAGATTAATCTATATGTCCTCAGCATAATGTATATTTTCATGATCTTAATTGCCAATAGTTTCAGAGATACATGGATATGTCAAAACTTACAGATACTTTCACTACACACATTTTATTATGTGGTAATTAGACTTTGATAAAGCTACCATAAAAAAGAACACTTATCTTCTGGAGATACACGTGGAATGTTTTATAAATAAAATTATCTAGTGGCTGAAATTTGCTTCAAGATAATACAGGAGTGGGGTGTGTGTAACATCAACACAAAAGTGGTATAGAAAATGGGCCATCTGTTGACTAATGTTGAGCGAACTTCTTTTTTTTTTTTTTGCTTTTTTTGGTCACATCCAACAATGCTCAGGGGTTTCTCTTGGCTCTGCACTCAGGAATTACTCCTGGCAGTGCTTGGGGGACCATATACATATCCTATAGGATACCAGGATTGAACCTGGGTTGATGTCATGCAAGGCAAGTGCCCTACCTTCTGTACTATTACTCTGGCCCACTGTTGAAGACACTTTCAGTTGTTAGCAACATTACATTTCAAAATCCCTCCATAAGATGTGCCTGTAGTCCTATAAGTGTGATAAAATGGGCCGAAGTAATAGTACAGCAGGTAGGGTGTTTGCCTTGCACGTGGCCAACCCGAGTTTAATACCCAGCATCCTATATGGTCCCCCAAGCACTGCCAGGAGTAATTCCTGAATGCAGAGCCAGGAGTAACCCCTAAGCATCGCTGGGTGTGACCCAAAAAGCCCCCAAAAAAAGTGTGATAAAACTTACTTCCACAATTCTTTCTTCGTAATTGGTCAAAGACTTAGTTACCTTAAGAAACACAATACACTTTATTTCATTCAATAAAAATATGCCTACCTGATATAGTCTATACGAGTTGATTAAAATTGATGCTATGAGAAGCAGAATGAATTAATAAATAACCAAAGACTTGCAACCATGCAGGGAATGTTTTCTTAAGCAAAATAAAAGGTTGAAATAACTAGGAACAGTAAACTTTGTCACATTTTAATTTACCCATGCCACCTCTTCAGCTCCACGGTATTCTTGAAAGAAAGCTACATAGAGAAAACCAGTATGATTATTTTCTAAGACCTCACTTGCAAATCTATCTTTATTTAATCTGACTTGGAGTTTTCCCAGTGTGAAATGTTATTTCCTTTAGTACATTTGTTAAAAACATTTAGAGCCAATTGTTTAACTTTATGGAAGTTTGAGGCAGTGGATAACAGGCAAACAATAGACTAACCAAAAAGCTTAAAGTAAAAACGGGGGCTGGTATTTCCTAGGGCTTTTGAAAAGCTCTGATATATTCTGGGAAATCTAAAACAGCACTAATATGAGTATATAAGGCATTGCACATGTCCATGGCTATGTGTATAATCACAAAACAACCACCACCAAAACAAAAACAAAAACAAAAGCAATTGAAGAAAAAGAGAAGAGAGAAAGCTCTAAGCTCTCATGTGACTCTGACTGCCTTAAGATTCTGCAGAAGCACATGTCCCAGGTAGAACAGCCAATTGCTTATGTGAGTATTAGACACCTTAACATTCTCACAAGGCAATTTCTGCCAAAGCCCAGAAACTTGTTTGTTTTAGGCTTTAAGAGAATTAGTAGCTGCTATCAAGTTAATGAAACAGAGATGTTAGTAGTTATAAAGGACACAGAATTCAGACTACAGGATCATATCATAAAAGTCACTAAACTAAAAGCAATAAGCAATAACAACAGAAAATCCTGGGCCCTCTGGTTATGCTATTTAATGATCTGGTTTTCAAGATAAAATTAGAAGACTCATTAGAAATAAGAAAACATGGTCCATAAAACTATTAATAAAATCTGCCCCTGAGGAAGCCCAGATACAGAACTAGACAGTATTACATTTGGTTAAATGAACTAAAAGAAACCAATTCTTCTTTTTTTAAGGTTGCAGCAAAGCAGTAGTTAAATAGTAGTTACAGTGGAAACTGAATAATATTTTGGTAAGGACTGGCTGAGGCAGCGATTTCATTCATGAAGAGAAATAGAACCAGCCAGAACAATTTATTTTTATTAATCCAGGAAAATAGTTGAATAAAACCTGAAATATCTCAACTTTATGGGAAACCACACACCTAAAAGTATTACCAGATTCCAAACAAGATATAATTTGAAACTTTACATCTCAAGGGGCCAGAAAGCTAATACAGGGATGAAGCACTTGTCTTGCATGCAGCCAATCCCAGTTAAATCTTGTGCACTGCAAATAATCCCCTGAGCACAGAGTCAGGAGTAAACCCTGCAAACCTTCCTCTTGATATTCATTATAAAGATGTCAAACGTGAAAAAAAAAATCTTGCAAGCACTAGGAGAAAAGAAACTAATTGTACACAAGGGTCCTCAACAAGATGGTTAACTGATTTATCCTCAGAAACCATAGAAACTCGAGGTTGTGGAAACACATATTAAACGTGCCAAAAGGAAGGCCTACCAAGGATTCTACATTTAGTAGAACATAGACGCAAAGATGAAGAATAAATTACATCAAATTAAATTAACCAGGGAAAAATTAATTAAATGGTTTTGCTGACAGAATGAACCATACCAAAAAATACTAAAAAGAGTCCTTGAAGATGAAAGACTAACATGAATCCATGTAAAGAAATAAAAAGTCCCAGTAAAGGTAAATATGTTTAATAATGTAATATATGTAAAGATTGTATTAATTTATATTTAATTTATAATTCATTTTCCCCTCTCATTTGATTTGGGACAACTACTGCACTGCACTGCACTGCACTGTAGCACTATCGTCCTGTTGTTCATCGATTTGCTCGAGCGGGTACCAGTAACGCCTCCATTGTGAGACTTATTGTTACTGTTTTGGGCATATCAAATATGCGGGTAGCTTGCCAGGCTCTGCCATGCAGGTGGGATACTCTTAGTAGCTCTCCAGGCTCTCCGAGACGGACGGAGACATTGAACCTAGGTCGGGCACTTGCAAGGCAAACGCCCTACCCACTGTGTTATCACTCCAGTCCGGGACAACTACATGTAACCATAAATCTGTAACTAGTGGGTATATACAGTTCAAAGATGTATTTTTATGGCATTCACAACATAAGCCAGGGGAAGAGAAATATAAATAAACATGAACAAAGTTTTTACAAACTATTAAACATCAATTTTGTTAAATTGTAATTTTTCTGAACTAGATTTCCATAAATCAAGGTGTTATTATGGAAAAAAACCCCTAGAAATGGAGCTAGACAGATAGTAAAGTAGTCAAGTCTTTCCTTGCACATGGTCCATCCCCAGCACCCCATATGGACTCCCTGGACTCTCCAGGAGTGATCCCTAACAGCAGAGCCAGGAGTAAGCCCTGACCACTGCCTGGTTTGGTCCAAAAACAAATTAAAAAATATTAAGAGAAACAATAAAAAACCAAAATCATAAATTAAAATTTGTTTTGTTCCCAAAACAAATTTAAAAATATTAAGAGAAACCAAAATCATAAAGTAAAAGAAGATAATAATGTAAGAGTAAAATAGGACATGAAATTATATGTATATACATATACATACACATTACACACATATAGTATCATATATAAAACAAGTAGTAGAATAGAATGCATAAATCCTATTCTATTGGTAATTATATTAAGATCAAGTATGCATTTCAATTAAAAGATAAAACAAAAAACATATTTTTAAAAATAATTCAACTATTTACAAGAGACATACTTAAGTTCAATTAACAGTAAAGATGGAAAATGATATGCTTTGCAAACAGTAATTCCAAGAGATCTCAATAGATTACTATCTGACAAAACAGACTTTCATACTAAAATTATTGATCACGAATCACAAATCACGAAATCCCGTTAATCATCAATTTCTCGAGCGGGCTCAGTAAACGGGCTCAGTAACCTCTCCATTCGTCCTTTCCCTGAGATCTTAGAAATCTCTCTTGACTTGGCCCTCCCAATGATGTCGCACTGGAGGCTCTTTCAGGGTCAGGGGAATGGGATCCAGCTTGTTACTGATTTAGCATATTAATACACCATGGGAAGCATGCAAGGCTGTCCCATGTGGGCAGGAAACTCTCAGAAGCTTGCCAGTTTCTCCCAGAGGGAGAAGTAGGCTACAAGATATCACATAGCTGCTTTGCGGCCGCACTTCTGGAAGCTCGCTTTTAAATTTCTGGATGTTGGCCGTTGATGGAATTACACACATTTGGGTTCCTCTGCCGGTACCTTCATGTGTGAGGCCCGTCCGAACGTGTGGAGAGGGGCCTCAAGCATGGCTGTAGCTAGATTCTGGTAGCTACATGGCTGTAGCTAGGTCTTCAGAATAACTAAAATTATTGATAGATAGATAAAATAGATTATTTATAATGGTTAAAGTTATATAATATATCAGGAACACACAACAATTAACATACATGCACCTAACAAGAAAATTCCAAAATGCTGAAGCAAAAGCTGGCAGAAATGGAAAAATAGACAATTCAACAATTAATGTAGGAGACTTAACTACCACCATTCCAGTGAAGAATAGAACTAGGCAGATGGCCAATGAGAAAACAGAAAAGTTGCCAACACTCTAAACCAATCAGATCTAATATATGTGTTAGATACATCAGCAGCCAAATTGACATTCTTCTCTAGTTAACATGAAATGTTCTCCAGGATAGACCATATTCCATATTCTGGGCATAAAATGCATTTCAGTAAATATTAAAGCATTAAAATCATATCATGAAACTCCATTAGCCATAATGCAAGGAAGCAAGAATTCAGTAATGGAAAGAAAACCAAAACAATTCTCAAAGAAGTGAAATTTCTTTTGGTATTAAGAATCAAATCCATTTTTGCTCAGGGCATGCTCCTGACTCTGTGCTCAGTGGTCACATTTGGCAACACTTGGGGACCAAGGATTAAACCAGGGTCAGCTACCTCATTTACTATCTCAATAGCTCTATTTTTTAAAACAGCATATTCAAAAATATACCAAAGTATCAAAAATAAATTATGGGGGTGGGGAAAGTTTTGAGATAAATGAAGGTGAAAATCTAACATACCAAAACTTATGGAATACAGCAAAAACGGTACTTAGAGGGAAGTCAATGACTTTGAATGTTGATAGGAAAAGGAAATTTTCCTAATCTTCCACCTTATTCCTGATGTTACTGTTATCAGATATTAAAGAAGAGAAATAACTACCAATCTAACATAAGTAAGACAATGATAAGAAATAATATGAACCAGCTTGTGCTGAGCACATATGTTTTGCATGCCGAAGTCCAAGATTTGATTCCTAGCACCTCACGATCTGCCCAAGCACTGCCAGGAGCAACAACCATACACAGAAAGGAAGGAAGGAAGAAAGGAAGGAAGGAAGGAAGGAAGGAAGGAAGGAAGGAAGGAAGGAAGGAAGGAAGGAAGGAAGGAAGGAAGGAAGGAAGGAAGGAAGGAAGGAAGGAAGGAAGGAAGGAAGGAAGGAAGGAAGGAAGGAAGGAAGGAAATGAGGGAGGGAGGGAGGGAAAAGAAATAAGAATGTTATGAAAAATGTTTTGACAAGAAAATTTATAACTTATAAAACCTATAAAGACATAGACTATGAAAATGCATTGAGATTGTAAACCTATATTCTATATCTCGA
Organism: Sorex araneus; assembly: GCF_027595985.1. Lineage (NCBI taxonomy): Eukaryota > Metazoa > Chordata > Mammalia > Eulipotyphla > Soricidae > Sorex > Sorex araneus. The sequence continues at coordinate 315,585,100 of NC_073313.1, forward strand.
GTAAAGCAGTTGAATTGGGGTTGGAGGGTGAACACTTCCCAAAAGGAATCACTTGTATCACTTGTCATCCCATTGATCCTCGATTTGCTCGAGCAGGTGCCAGTAACGTCTCCATTTGTCCCTGTCGAGTGCTAGTGTAGCCCAGTGATATCTGCTTGCTCCAGGAACAGGAAGAGCCTCAAATCGTTCATTCAGGGTTTTGACGATGAAGTCTGACCATCTTGCTGGTGGGCAGCCACATGGTCTTTTGACGTCCTGTGGAATCCAGTAGGTAACAGCTCTAGTCCAGTGGTTGTCTCTGAATCAAATTACGTGTCTGGCCCATCTGATTTTCGATGACTTGGCAAACGAGACAGTGTCCCTGATTCTTGATCCTCAATGGAGGTTGGAACTACGGATTCCTTCTCTCACTTGAGTGAAACATGATACTCCTGGTATAGCTCTTTCGATTCCTCTTTGGGAGACCCAAATAGCATTCTCATCCTGTTTGCATAGGGCCCAGGTCTCTGAGGCACGTATTAGTGCAGGAAGAACGGTGGAGTCGAAAAAATGTGCCCGGAGTTGGAGTTGGAGGTTCTTCGTCCTCTTAACCACTTCTTTGATGCTCTTGAAGGCGTTCTACGCTGCTCTCTTCCTCCTGCACAGTTCTGGTGCCAAGTCATTCCTCATGTTGAGTTCTCAACCCAGGTATACATAGCTGATGCATTCAGAAATGTTTGTTCCATTGAGAGCAAATGGAATGTCAGGGACTAGTTAGTTTTTCATGAACGTTGTTTTTAGTGAGATTCAGCTGCAGTCCGACTTTTACACACACACAGTGGAAGTCGGCCAGCATTTGTGCCACGTGGCTAATGTTTGGTGTTATGAGAATGATGTTATCAGTGAAGCGGAGGTGATGTAGTTGCCAGCTGTCTATCTTCACTCCCATTCCTTCCCATTCTAGTTAACGCATGATGTTCTTGAGGGTGGCACTGAAGAGTTTCGGTGAAATGGTACGCCCTGCTAAATGCTTCTTTTTACATCAATGATCACTTCTTGTAGAATGGTGAGATCCTGGTGGTGAACCTGTAATACAGCTCTCGAAGGATCTGAATGTACTGAGTTTGAATGCCCTGTTTGGCTAGGGCTTCAATGACCACTTCAGTCTCAACAGAATCGAAGGCCTTCTAAATCAATGAACGTTAGACAGAGTGGCATCTTGAGCTCTTGCGAAACTTCAATGAGCTTAGTCACCATGTGGATATGGTCAATTGTGCTGATAGTGCTGAATCCCAAAAGGAAAAGCTTGGGTTTTTTTTCTGCTTTTTGGGTCACACTTGGCAATGCTCAGGGGCTAGTCTGGCTTTGCACTCAGGAATTACTACTGGTGGTGCTCGGGGGGACCAAATGGGATGCTGGGGATCAAACTCGGATAGGTCACAGCAAGGCAAATGCCCTACCTGCTGTAGTATTGCTCCAGTCGAGAAGGAAAAGCTTAAGAACAGACCGCTTCACTGATGAATACTACCAAGAATATTTTTAAAAAATGGACACATGTTTTCAAATGTTCTTCAAAAAATATGAGATGTAATACTTCCCAAATCACTCTCTAAGACTATTAATATCCTGATCCAAAATCATACAAAAGTATCACAATAAAAGAAAATGATAGATCATTAATCCTGAGAACAAAGACATAATCCTCAACAAAATACTTACAAGCTAAATCCAGCAACACATAAAATAATTATACACTATACCTTCCCCTGACCCTGAATGTGACAGGGATGAATGGAGACGTTAACTGGCTTGTGCTTGAGCAAATCAATGAGCAACGGGATGACAGTGGCAATGACAGTGACAGTGTCCTATTGTATAATTCAAGTTAGCTAACTATATGAAAATCAATCACTGTAATAAACCTCTTTTGGGATGGAGGTGAAAAGTTTTATGCCACACCTACTGCTCAGGGCTTTCTTACTCCGAGCTCTGCACTCAGGGATCACTCCTAGTGGTGCTCAGGGGACCGTATAGAGTGCTTGTGAGCAAATCTTACATACTCTACTACAGCTCTGGCCCCTAATAAACCATTAGTCCAGACTGATAGTGCAGTGGGTAGGGTGCTTGATTTGCACAAGGCAAACCCAGTTTTGATTCCCAGCACCCCACATGGTCCCCGAACACCTCCAGGAGTGGTTCCCGAGTACAGAGCCAGAAGTAACCCTGAGCATCCCTGAGTGTGGCCCCCCAAAATAAAAATACTAATAACTATGTAATTGTTAATTAATAAAAACTATTAATAAATAAATAATTATTAATTAATAGGTAAAATATTTTGATAATTTTATTAATAAATGAAGTAAAAGACAAAGTCCACATGATCAATATGTATAAAAATATTAAACAGAGTCAAATCCTTTCATAACAAAAGCACTCACATGCTAGAAATAGAGTGCAATTTATTGATAAAGAATTGATAAAAGAATTTCTATAAAAAGTTCCCAATAAACATCATACTTTATGGTGAAGTACTTTCTACCTATAATTTTGAATAAGTAAAAAATATTTAATGTGCTGGAGTTTCTATAAAATCCATTTAGGCAAGAGTTAATAAATATAAGTTATCCACACTTGAAGTGGACAGTCTCTCATGTAGCATACAGAAAAGTCCAAGGATTCCTCTACAAAAACTGAAACAAACTATCAACAAAAACATATTAGAACTAATGAAGGAATTTAGCAAAGTTGCCAGATACAAGATGAGTATTAAAAAATTAATTTTTTTCTATACATGGGAACAATCTAAACTTTAAATTAAGAAACAGGAATAATCTAAACTTTAAGAAAAGAATTCTATTTACAATGGCATCACAAAAAAATTTGGGGAGGGTGAGTGGGGTGCTCAGGCCACACCTGACAGTGTCCAGGGCTTAGTCTTGTGTGTGTGCTCAGGGACCAAATTCAGTGCGAGGGATTGAACCTGGGGTTGCTGTGTGTAAGGCAAATGCCTCAACCCCTATATTATGACTCTCATTATTTTATGGAATACTACTCAGCTCTAGAAAAAGAGAGTATTCATTTCACTGCTATGTGGATGAAACTAGTGGGTGTCATGCTGAGTGAATCCGTAATAAAGAGAGGGAAATGCAGAGTTATCTCTATTATACATTAAATATAAAGAAACATAGTAAGGGAATAACAAACTGCCAATGCTCAAACAGACCCTGAGAGCTGAACTGCAGAACGGAGCCAGAGGGGCTATAGAATGTGCTAGAAACTTGAGATTTTGGTGGAGGGACTCTGACACTGGTGGTGAGTGTGTAGTTAGAATATTATATTCCTGAAACTCTATGTCTAACTCAGTATTGTAAATCATAGTGCCTAAATAAAAATTGAGGACAAAAATCAAACTAAGTAGGGAAAAAAGAAATTGGTTTTCTATTATCCAAGATGTTCTTCTATGCACATATCTTCCCTTTGTCTGTCACTGTCATCCCATTGTTCTTGGATTTGCTCTCTCGGGCACCAGTAACGTCTCCATTGTGAGACTTGTTGTTACTGTTTTTGGCATATTGAACACTCCACGGGTAGCTTGCCAGGCTTTGCCGTGTGGGCAAGATACTCTCAGTAGCTTGCCAGGCTCTCTGAGAGGGACAGAGGAATCAAACCCGGGTGTGCTTCATGCAAGGCAAATGCCCTACCGCTGTGCTATCGCTCCAGCATTGTCTCCCTTTGTCTATTTTTTTTTTAATTTATTTAGGCAGCCTTTTTATTTATTTATTTATTTATTTATTTACTTTTGGCTTTTTGGGTCACACCCGGCAATGCACAGGGGTTAATCCTGGCTCTGCATTCAGGAATTACCCCTGGTGGTGCTCAGGGAAACATGGCATTCTGGGAATCGAACCCGGGTTGGCCACGTGCAAGGCAAATGCCCTACCCACTGTGCTATCACTCAGCCCCTCCCTTTGTCTATTCTTGACAAAATCTACCAATCATTTTATTTGTACAATCTACACTGCAGATTATTAAATCCTACAGACCATATAATGAGATACCCATTATAGATTCTATTCGACCATGATTGCCACAAAATGTTCTTAGAAAGTTCAATCCAAGTGAGGGAGTTTAAATTAAATCAACTCATCCTACCTGATTCAGGGAATCTACCAGTTAGTCTCAATGTTTATCTGCAATTCTGTTTTTAGCACAGTCTGTGACTATTTGATTCCTGGTGAAGACATATACAGACAGGTGAGCCTTTATTCTCTGGATAGTTTTGTTCCTGGAAACACATGAGGTAACAGTGTAACTGAGTTAAATGAGTAAATATACCAATCTACCTTGGCCCGTAGTCAACAAACACCAGCACCCAGACAAAGACTACATTTTACAACCCTTTCCTGAGGTTCTGCAAAGACTGTGAGGAGGGCAGGAAAGGGGTGAGCACCTATATTCCTGCAGAGATGCCTACAGACCTCACAATCTCACAGCTTATAAGAGTCAGAGCATCAAGTACCACTACAAATTTCCCTGATGCTCTGACCAAAATTAGGTTACCAACCCCAGAAAATCCTACAGAATTGAGGCCTCGAGTAATTATTTTGTTTTACTGTTGTTGTTGTTGTTCATTGGTTTGTTTGAAGTGCGTGTGTGCGTGTGCGTGCATGCGTCTCTATGTGTGTGTGTGTGTGTGTGTGTGTGTGTGTGTGTGTGTGTGTGTGTGTGCAAAAGTCAGATATCTCGGTTTGGAGTTATAAAGTTTATAGCACGGGCACCCTGAGTGCTGTTCTCAGTCATTTCCCAATGATGGCCCCTCTAAGTCCAAATACTTACAGTTCTGTGCAGGATGTCTTTCAAATTGTACCAGTTAAACCCTCTAGGAGAAAAGTGCAGGAGGGTCCCACATGCCTATGCAAGAAGACATGAAAGAAAATGAAGTCAAAGACACCATGGAGTTTTACTAATTTTTTTTTTTGAGTCACACCCAGCGATCCTCAGGGGTTACTCCTGGCTCTGCTCTCAGGAATTACTCCTGGTGGTGCTTGTGAAACCATATGGGATGCCAGGGATCAGACCTGGGTTGGCTTCATGCAAGGCAAATGCCCTACCCGCTGTACTATCACTCTGGCCTCACCATGGAGTTTTAAACCTGGGAGGACTGAATTAAGAGGGATGCTTCTAAGTTCTGTCAGAACAATCTCACAGATTTGGGAGGATTAAATGAAATGAATTCAGTCATATACCAGGCTTCCATAGAGCATTTTCTGCTCAGGACATTTCTGCCTAATACCACTTCTGGGGACATACCCTGGGGGTCCAAAAACACACAGCAGGAACACCATCTTCAGTCCTTTGTTCATTGAAGCACTATTCACAATAGCCAGAAACTGGAAACAACCTAAGTGCCCAAGAACAAATGAATGAATAAAGAAACTACACAATGGAATACTATGCAACTGTTAGGAAAAATGAAGTCACAAAATTTGCCTATAAATGGATGGACATGAAGAGTATGATGCTGAGTGAAATAGTGAAATGAGTCAGAAGGAGAGGGACAGATATAGAATAACTGCATTCATGTGCGGTATATTAAAATATATATAGTAGAAGACTAATGTCCATGGCCCAGGAAATAAGAAGCTAGGAGGACTGGACAACGGTTTCAACCACATGTGTGTAAGGGGTGGAGAGTAGATAAGATAGAGAAGAGGCCAGTATGACAATAATAGCTGGGAATGATCATGCTGGATAAGAACTGAGTGGTAAAAATAGGCAAAGGGATATACTTGATAACCTTTCAGTATCAATATTGCAAACCACAATGTCCAAAAGTAGAGAGATAGAGAAAGACAGAGACAGAGAGAAGAAAAGCACCTGCCAGAGAGGCAGGCTGGGGTGGGGGGTAGTGGGTGATGGGAGGGAACCTGGGGACACTGGCACTGGGCAATGTATACTGGTGGAAGCGTGGGTGTTGGAACACTAAACATGAACAACTTTGTAAGGATCTATCTCACAGTGATTCAATTTTTAAAAAATAAAATTTTGAAAAAATGCTACCTTAGCAATAAGAAGATAGAGCATAACAGCTCTTACAAAAGGGAAGGCCCATGGAGGAGATTATTTTGCAGAGACTCTGGAGGCCATCTGGCCTTGAATTAAGGGCTTGATAAGGGTTTGAGGCAACTACTAGCTGGAATGCAACAAGGAATCCACTGGGCAGAAACCAATAGCTTGGCAGCTGCAAGAAAGACCCAGACACTGGCTTTTGGCAAGTGTTCTTGGAACCCTAGTGTTCTCATCCATTAAGTGGACATAGTGATACTGAAATACTTAACTCATAAGTAACCTTATCTTAGGAGATTATTACAATAATATCTGCAAATGCCAAGTCCTTTGCCTGACACAAGATGAACAGTCAAGAAATAGTATTGGAGAAAGATTATATGAAATTCCTTGTAGGGCAAATATTTAGTTGGGGAGGTGTTTAGGGGAACTTACTTGAGCAAAAGCAATGGCTTTAGAGGGACAAAGAATCCCATCTATACCAGAGAGTAGGGACTCAATTTTCCCGGATGAAAATAGGGATTCCAGTGAAGTAGAATTGGGGAGGAAATATCAAAAGAGAAAGCAGCATATAAGGGAGAAAGAACATTATCCAATAAGGGGAATGTGAAGTATATGGCAGTGGGTTGTAGTATCTGAGGTTAACCTCTTCCTTGGTCTCCTTAGCATCATCTGTGGTCTATGAGTCTCACTATTAGTTTTTAAAAAGTAAACTCTTGGTTATTCAGAAAGAGTTTGAGTTCTGTGTTGAGTTAAGCACGTGATTAAAACCAGACTGACCTCACGGACACAAGATTCGGAAGATAGGAACTGCTGACATCTGAGACGTATTATTATTTCTGTGATTATAGTGAATCTCGAAGAGAGACCAGTAGTTGGAGACAGGAGGTGATAATGAGAGCTAAGAGCATGATTAGTGAAGTGAGTGAATGAAAAAAACTCAGTGACTGTCCACTCTGAATAAACTCCATAGAAAATCACATTAGAAAAAAGAAAAATGGTTTAATCTTGAGGGGGAGCAAAAGGATCATGGAGGGACATATTACTCTAGTGTAGAAAAGTCTTGAGTCACACAGCAATTGTCAATACACTCTACCCCCATGGTAAAGGTTCTTGGTGTGACTAAGAACTTGAATTTGGGGTCAAGTATAAATAGCCTTAGCTGGATCAGAAGCACCACATATGTGTACTTCCTTTTCCTGTGGTTGGCTTGAGGAGAGGGCCAATTTTCTTCACATAGTTGACCTCAAAATCTAAAGTACCCACTTGAGGGATAACTGACTTTATATTTCTTAGTTTCAAAAGTTTCAAAGGACTAGAGCGATAACACAGTGAGTGGGCAGGGCGTTTGCCTTGCATGCGGCCGACCCAGGTTCGATTCCTCTGTCCCTCTCGGAGAGCTCATCAAGCTAACCCAGAGTATCCTGCCCGCATGGCAGAGCCTGGCAAGCTACCCATGGGGTGTTCAATATGCCAAAAACAGTAACAACAAGTCTCACAATGGAGACGTTACTGGTGCCTGCTCGAGCAAATAGATGAACAATGGGACGACAGTGCTACAGTGCCACTAGAGTGATATGGGGGGCCAGAGAAACAATAAAATAGGTTAAATACTTGCCTTCCATGTGACAGTCTGATTCTATCCCTGGTACTCCATATGGTTCTAGCACCACCAGTAGCGATCCCTGAGCACTAAACTAGGAATAAGCCCTGAGAGCAACTGGGTGTAACTTAAAAACAAACAAAAAACTAGACGGATATAAACAGTTAGGAAGGAATACAGAGGTAAGAGGAACTGAGGCCTCTTTTGGGGGCTTATAGAACTGTACAAGAGATTTTATTGAGTGTCTCCTGTGTGCTTAGCACCATACCTTATTTCCATATTGGAACTGCAAAACCTCTTACACGTAATCAATAAACATGTAAGTGCCAACTGCATGTAGTTTCAGGCTCCCACACTGAAAACTGTCCAAATGCTTGAAATGTGCTTCTCTCTTTATCTCCCTGAAACTGTCCTTGATCTTGTATTCTATTTATAATTCCTTTAACTTAATTCCTATAATTAATTTCACTAAAGAAGCATTTAGTTAAGCCAAAACCAACATTATACTGCATGTATTTTTTTCAGTCTGAGTGAAAAATAAAGACAGGACCTTTAGTTGTGATTTATTCTGTCTCCAGCCTCACTGGCCCATGGAGAAGAGTCTGGTGGTTGTGTTTTCTCAACAGTACCATTATTTTACATGCATGAACTGTATCCAACAAAATTGATAGGATGGTCTTAAATTATATTGTCCTTAACTTTGTTTTAGCAAGGATAATATGATGTTGTAGAAGTCTTTTTTGGGGGGAAGAGGAGGCTAATTACTGGACCCAACAAGGGTGGAATTTTCATATTTAAACCTATTTAATGGTCGGTCTTCTCTACCACCAGGTAGAGAAGATAACAAGATGTCATTAACCTTTTTAAGTGTTAGATTTAAGGATTAAAAACTGCAAATGTATAATTACATTATAATTAATTACTGTATAATTCCTCTATAAATGGGGATTCTTTTTAGAAATGAATAATAAACTTATATGTATTCATATGCCATACATAGTAGGCAGACCCATTTATTACTCATTTTCTTCTCTCACTCTGTCTCCTGCTTCCAGGGATATAAAACGACTGCTTGAATTAATTTTAGGCATCAGCTTGACTGTCAAGGGTGCCGCAATAGCCAATAACATGTCTAGGTGTGTCTATGAAGGTGAGATCAACACTGAATGAGCAGCAGTAAGGAAGGTCACTCACACCAATGTGAGGTGGCATCTTCCTATCTGTTGAGTTGGAATTGAAGAAGTCTGAGGAAGGGCAGATTTGAATTTTTTCTCTTTGCTTAAGTTGATCATCTTTCTTCTGCTGCTCTTAAACATTTCGAGCTGTGGGACTAGAGCTTTCAGATAGATATCAGTCTTTATACCATCACAAACATACACTTGCTCACAGGCACACATCCCTTCCTTAGCCCTTGGCCTCAGAATGGCACCATTGACTTTCCTGGATCTCCAGCTTCCACGTGACAGATGGTGAAACTTCTGCTTTCACTACCAAAGTGAATCTATTCCTACAAAAAAAAATTTTTCTTTTTACATGTGTGTATCTGTGTGTGTGGCAGAAATTGTCTGCTGCATATTGGTACCACTTTTCTGGAGAATGCTAATAAAATGCTCCCACAGGTAAGAGATGCTGAAATTTTAGCTTCCTCATCCTGGTATTTATCTCTCAGGGGAGCTGAGAGAATAGGAAAACTGGCCCTAGTGGGAGAGTGGAGTAAATGCTAACCAAACCCTCATGTGATCACATGGTGATTGAGAAGCTACCACTCAAACTCATGTTTCTCGAGCAGGGAGTGAAGTCATGCCCAACTTTCGTATCTGAGGCTGTAGATTTCTACCTTCACCTTGATGCCAGGGGCCCAGGATCACAAGGGAGAAGAAGCACAATGAGGGGAGAACAGTCCTGAACACTGGTCTCCAGAAGCAGGACAATCTGTGCCCATTTGTTTTCATTGTTCATCCAGGAAGGACAAGCTCCAATCTACCACGTGGATGCAGGAGGAGTTTCTGAGGCTTTGAAATCCCAAGGGAGAAAATAAATCCAGAAATTTCAAGATGAAATTTCAGCTCAAGGCAGCATTACAATGGCAAAGCCAACACCAGGGGCTTGGTCATCTTCTTTGGAGTAAGTGTGGTTGAGGAATCTGGCCAAAAAGATGAACCTTGGGCGAGGGGACCACTGGTCCCAGTTTACCCAGGACATAAAAATCTTCCAGGTAGCAGGAATTAAGGGATTAATCACTGTCACTGTAGCACTGTCATCCCATTGCTCATCAATTCGCTCGAGCGGGCACCAGTAATGTCTCCATTGTGAGACTTGTTACTGTTTTTGGCATACCGAATATGCCATGGGTAGCTTGCCAGGCTCTGCTGTGCGGGCAGGATACTCTCGGTAGCTTGCCAGTCTCTCTGAGAGGGATGGAGGAATCGAACCCAGGTCAACCACATGCAAGGCAAACACCCTACCCGCTGTGCTATCACTCCAATCCTAAGGGATTAATAAGTCAGAAAAATCAAGCCAGAATAAGTTCGTCACTCAGACTGAGATCTGCAAGGAAGAGGCATGCAGGATGTAATTCATCTGAGGTCTCAATTCATGCTCTGAATATGTGAGTAAAGTCCATGCTCTCACCAGAAGTACCTATTGAATGAAAAGTGCTACTCATGACTCTGTCTAGGCCTGTTCTCTTTCAGGTCCTGAGTCAATATTATCCCATCTCCTCCCTCCTCCTCCTAGGCCCCATCTTGGCCACTGCTCTGTGCTCCACTGGTGGCCCAGAAAGGAGACCACAGGAGTCCTTGGCTTCTCCTAGCCCTGCCTGCCACATATTTTATTCAAAGCACTGTGTTGGCAAACAAACATGGAAGACTTAGAACTGCAGTATGACAATCTCAAAGAGAATAAATTACCAGTGTATCTTTAAAAGTTACAATCCTGAGAGGACTTAAGATGAGCAAACTGGGATTTAAAAATTGATATTTTACTCAGAAGGAAAACATTCTTTTCTTCATTATGTTTTTTTGTTAGAATATCCTGCTCTCAGAGGTATAGCATGTCCTCCAGGGGCAAACACTGAAGCATGATTGTTTAATACCTTCCACATGCTGTGTGTGTCTAGCAAAATCTCACTTACTGTGGGAAAAAAGCACATATGTCCACCAAAGCAACAAAAATGATGTGAAAAGAGTTTTTTTAACTTACACCCTGAACTCTGCCTGGACCAAGGCATGTGAAATTTTTTCAACCTGGGTTCGGTAGCTTGACTCACTCAGCCCTATAACTTCTAAGCCTGTGTTTCCTCATCTGTGAAACTGCATCCCCACCTCACATAACAGTTTACCTGGGGGCTGACAGAGAGCACTGTTCCACAGTTAGTCCACTCTCCCTCCTGAAGACGCCATGTTGAACCGGAAGCCTCCCAGGTGACTGTGGAGGAAACTTCATAAATTCTGGCAGCTACAGAGAGTAAAGAGCCCTCGGGAACTGATCTGGCTACAATTTTACAGGTCAAGAAGATAGAAGTCCCAAGAAAGACTGGGATCGGGGCTGGAGCAATAGCACAGTGGGTAGGGTGTTTGCCTTGCACGTGGCTGACCGGAATTCAATTCACAGCATCCCATATGGTCCCCTGAGCACTGCCAGGGGTGATTCCTAAGTGCAGAACCAGGAGTAACCCCTGTGCATTGCCGGGTGTGACCCAAAAAGCAAAAACAAAACAAAAACAAAAGAAAAACTGGGATAAGCTCAGAGTCAACCAGCGGAAACAGATGCGCACTCTCTAGACACCATGTCTAACCATCTTCCCAACCTTAACTGGCTCTCAGGCTCCTGTGGGCTGTGGAAACATGGTCAAAAAGGAAATCAGGGGAATGTTGTGTTTGTTTTTGTGTTTTTTCTGATTGTGTGTGTGCTTATTTTATTTTTTAATGAGGTTTCTTCCATGTAGGCTAGTATGTAAAACTCATAGGATGTAAAACTAAGAGTTCTGAAGACTAAGAATCATAATAATCTCCATCTTTGTATGTACTATAATCTTTTCTTGGAGTCCTTTGCTTTCTCAGAGGAGAAGTTTAATCTTGGTTTATTGAATTCAGCACTCCATCCCTGGGTCCACCTGGGCTTGGTACTGCCAGCATCATGATGAGGGACAGGCAGGTGACATCCTCCACTGGGTCTGGCCACATAAAGGCTTGGCTTTAGTTTCTTCTGTCCCCAGTCACTGGACCTTTGGGATGGGGTGGGATAAGACTCCCTTGTGGCTCCTGTGTCTTCCTAGGAAAGGCCTCGGTGGAAAGTAGCCTCCTAAGGGTTCAACAATTACCTTGAGGCTTCCAGTATAAAGCTTCTGGGGAGAGAGAGAGAAGGACCAGTCACACCTTTACACCGGGATGCCAGAAGAAAACAGCTGTGGGAAAGAAAGCAACTTTGGAACAATGAAAAACATCTTTGCCAAGGCTGAAGGCAGGGTCAGAAAGCCACAGGTTATGCTATAGTTCTGTGGGCCTTCAGGAAATTGCATGTAGAAACAAGGTCCAGAAATTTCCTTAAATTCTCCAGCTTGTTTCCAGGGAGGATTCTGAGCCCCTCAGACAATCACTCACAGTGATCCATCTTGCCCCATGTACAGCACCAGACTGTCCTCTGTCACAGAAGACAGGATTAGTGAGGAGGGAGGTGACAGTCAATAATGAGATGGACAAAAACAATAGAAAGGAAAAATGAGAGCTAGAGAAAAGGCTGTTTGCATGGTCTTTAGGATATATGCATAGTTGCTCATATAGCCCATTGTTTAGAACCCCTTCTGTGGTTTCTGTTGTGAACCATTTTTCATTCCAAACTAAATTCTTTGAAGGGAGGGAGAACTGTGTGTACATGCGAACTTCACTGTGCCTTATCCATCTTAGACAACCAATAAATGCTTTATGAATAAATCAGAAAATGCCTAAGACTAAAAATATCTTATTTTCAGACAGGTGATTTGGGCAAAGAACATGTGTTGTGTACGCATCTGGAAACCACAACATTTAAAATTTAAAATGAATTATTTTTAGAAGCCAGTAAATGCCTGCTTAAAAATTTTCTAAAAGAATGAGCAGCAGAGAAGTAGGGAAAAAATATCAAAGCTCTCTCTTTTCCCCGCTGTGTTCCCCAGAGAGAGCCACTGTTAACACTTCATACTTCATTTCTTTAAAGAAAAAAAAAGTGCTGAATAAAGGTGGTGAAATTGACAGCTATTCTCAGTTTTTAACTTAAATTTTTTTCTCACTTAAATTTTAATTTCCTCCATGCCTGTTATCATATCTTCTTTAGTCTGTTTGTATAGTGCTCAAATATTTATTGAGTTGAGCTTACTGGGTTTTTCATGGGAAATTTACATGCACTGAAGTGCACATGTCTAAGTAGAACTGAGCTAATAAAGAACATTGCCATATTTCCTGTCAGTTCTTTCTGGCCAAGTAGCTATCATGGTTTTTATCTTCTTCCACTTGTAGATTAGATTTTCTGGTGCTGGATTTCCATCACTGTATCACTGTATCACTGTCATCCCGTTGCTCATGGATCTGCTTGAGCAGGCACCAGTAACATCTCCATTGTGAGACTTGTTACTGTTTTTGGCATATCGAATACGCCAGGAGGAGCTTGTCAGGCTCTGCCGTGTGGGCGGAATACTCTCGATAGCTTGCCAGGCTCTCTGAGAGGGATGGAGGAATCGAACCCGTGTCAGCCTCGTGCAAAGCAAACACCCTACCCGCTGTGCTATCGATCCATTCCCTATAAACACTTAAGACCTGTCAGTCTGTGCTCTTCTGTTTTTGTGATTCTGCTTTGTTGCTGGGCGTACCCGTCACTTTAGTCCTTTTATTACTGGTCAGGATTCCATTTTATGAAGATAGCACCATTTGCTTCTCTATTGTCCTATTCATGAAGAGTTGCCATGTCTCTTGTTTTTCCATCCATCCATTCAACTTTTTCTTCTTCTTTTTATTTTTATGTAGGAGTGCTGCTATTCATTCAGCCATTGATTAAACTGATTGAATTGGGCATAAAGTCTACCCATTCAGCTTCTTTGAGCATTGTGCTTCAAGTCTTGTAAGGGACATACGGTTTTTTCTTTCTTGGGAAAATACCTAGATTTGGAACTGCCAGGTCATAGGGAAAGTATGTAGTCTTTGAGTATGCCACATCCTTACTTATATCTGGGGATGCCTGACCCTTTAGTTGTAGGTAGCTCTGTAGTTGTATCATGATTTTTGTTCTCATTTTCTTGATGACTAATATTGGAGCAATCTTCAAGATTCTATTCGCCATTTATATATTGTCTCTTGTGAAGTATCAAATTTTTTGTTTTGTTTTGACTTTGTTAAGGCCACACCTTTGTTATGCTCGGGGATTACTCCTCAATCTGTGTTCAGGGAAGGTCTCGGGACCACAAGGGATGCCAGGGATCAAAATTGGGGTGGCTATGTACAAAGCAAGTGCCTTACCTGCTGTACTATCACAACACCCCTTCAATCTTTCTAACTATTTTGATTGTGTTGTGTTTCCACTATTGGTTTGAAGAGTTCTTTATATATCTAAAAAGTTCAGAATCTTTTGAGATATTTTGGAAATTTTTCCTCCCAATATCAACTTCCCAATTTTGGTTCTTTTACCAGTAGATTTAAATTTTCATCAACACCAATTTATTGATTTCTTTATTTCTTTTTTCTTTCCTTTTTCCATTTATTTTTCCCCTTTCTTTCTTTGAATCGGTATTAGCCAGACAAATTCTGGTTAAACTAGATGGGACTGGAGCGATAGCACAGTGGATAGGGCGTTTGCCTTGCATGAAGCTGACCCGGGTTCAATTCCTCCGTCCCTCTCAGAGAGCCTGGCAAGCTACCGAGAGTATCTTGCCCACACAGCAGAGCTTGGCAAGCTACCCATGGCATGTTTGATGTGCCAAAAACAGTAACAACAAGCCTCACACTGGAGATGTTACTGGTGCCTGCTCGAGCAAATCAATGAACAACAGGACAACAGTCCTACAGTGCTTTCTTTGAAGTTTCTCCAACACTTTCCCTTCACCCCCAGGTTAAGATATGTTTATGCAAAAATTTTAAAAAATATGTTTATGCATATTTTTCACTTTTTTCTCTAAAAGTTTTCTGACTTTACATTTAGTTTTGCGATGAAAATTAATGTCTCTTTTTGGTGTGAGAATGGAGTAGAGGACTTTTTTAATCTATGAAGATCTAGTTAATACAGCTCTACTTGAAAAGGAAAAAAAAAATTCTTCTTCTATGAATGCTTTGGCACCTTTCACAAAAATCTAATGAGCTGTCAGTGTTGGCCTATTTCCAGACTGCTTATTATTCTGTTACTAATCTGTTGGTTATTATTCTGTTACTAATCTGTTGGTCCTTATGCCAGTTCTTCACTGTTGATATCTGTCTTGTCATGTTTTAAAGTCAGATAGCATAAAGGGCTCAAGAGATAGTGCCAGAGTTAAGTTGATTGACACATCTAACCTTATTTGTAGCACTGCCTTTTAAAATTTTTTACAAAAGATTCCTGGTAGCATCATGATTAGGATGTCAGTGACCTTATAGATTACTTGACATCCTGGCAATGTTGAATCTTCCAATCTGAAAACATAGGTAGGTCTTTCTTTTTATTTGGGTCTTCTTAATTTTTCTCAGTAATGTTGTGTGGTCTTCCATATAGAGATCTCACCCATCTTTTGTTAAATTTATTTTTGAGTTCCTCATGTTTAATTATTAATTATATTGTATTATTAGAAATAAATTACGTTTATTTTCTAAATTCCATGTTTCAAATATTTTTGCTGTTAGCATGAAATCCTATTCATATTTTATACAATATATGTTGATATTATTTGATATATTTAAGTATGTGTGTGTGTGTGTGTGTGTGTGAGAGAGAGAGAGAGCATGTGTGTATGTGTGATGGTGGTGGTATCATGGATTGAATTCACGGCTTCGTACAAACAAATGCTCTACTGGCCCACTACTGATATTTTTTAAGAGTCTCCAATTGTTGGGAAAGACAAGAAGAGCCTGCTAAAAATCTTAGGGCTGGGATGAATGGAGATGTTACTGGTGCCCGCTCTAGCAAATCAATGAACAATGGGATGACAGTGATACAGTGATACAGCCCTGCTACAACCTTGCTCAATTAATTTGTGAATTCTAGTAGTTATTTTGTTGTTTGAACATCTTAAGATTCTTCATAAATCATCTCATGTGCAGAGTTAGTACTAATTCTTGTTCAATATCTTTGTCTTCATTCCTCTTATTTACACTAGTGTGTTGATTGAGACTTTTAGATCCATGTTGAATGAAATTAATGGGAATAAAAGCTAAGTAACTAATATATTTAAGCATTAAGTATCATGCTAACTTCCTTTTATCAAATTGAAGTTCTCTTCTGTTTTAGTTTTCCAAGAGTTTTTTTTTATTTTATTCATTTGTTGATTTGCTTTATTATTATTATTAGTGAATCACTATGAGGTACAGTTACAGGCTTACAACTTCTGTGCTTTTGTTTCATTCACACAATGATAGAGTACCCATCTGTAGGATAACATAGCCTCAGGTAGTTTAGGTTTATTGGGTTACTCCTGTTACAGTGCTCCCATTCCTCTTTGTTTATTTGTAGTTTCTTTCTTAGTGTTCTGTTGACTTGTAAATAATGTTTTTCTCTTCTCCTTGAGTCCTTTGCATAGTTTATTCAGAGCAATGTCCTTTTTGTATGGACACAGGAAGACTTAGGAAATGTTATGCTTTTGTAACCTGGGAGTCATTTGATTCTACATGATATTTTCCTCCTGGGCATCTGTTCTCTCAACCTAAGCCTCAGCTGCCCTTACTTCCTAGCACCCCCAAAAGCAGGGTCCCGACGAGGGACGAGACAGACCCAGGGCAAGCGGTGAGTTGTGTGCTACCCTGGCATCGAGATGGGCCTGGCCAAAGTGCCTAATGCTTAACTATAAGTTAAGAGCTTGATCATGGACAAATGTTGTCATGATCCAAACAGTGATAACTAGATTTGGACCCTGCTAAGGTGAGGAGTGATTAATCTGGCCTGAGTGCTGTGGTCTGAGCCTGTGGCAAGATGTTGTCAGGAGAGCTGCCTTGCAAGCCTCAATGTATCTCTGGCTTTGTCCATACAAAAATAACTAGTATTAAGATGTTAATAAGTGTTTGGACTAAGGAAAGGAAAAAAACCTTAAGAGTCAGGAAGGGTTTTGGAATGCCCTGCCCTCAGGAAGGGCTTTCTTATGTTGATTTTGCTACCTGGCTGGGTGTAGCCTAGGGGGCAAGGTGGGAGAGAGAAGTAGGAGGAGAGACAGAGAAGGAGAGAGGCTGGAGTAGATCCAGAAAGAGGCAGGAGCTGGGAGTGCGGGAGATGAGAAAGATGGAAGATTGAATAAACGGTAACTGATCAGCAACCAGCTTGGTCCTCGTTCTTCCTTCGCCTGCCCTTGGCCAACAGCTGTTCCGATCCAGCCCATACACAGCGGTTCCAGAGCACCGAACGCGGGCGGTGAGACACAGCCGCCCGGAGAGCCCGAGAGTGCGCACGCCCTTCGGCGTGCTTTAGTTTTTTACACCCATCCCTCCACCAGTGCCCATTTTCCACTAACAATGGTCCCAGCATTCCTCTCACCACCCCCACCCCTTCCCTCCACCCCACCCCACCTCTGTGGCGGGGTATTCTCTTGATCCCTCTCTCCTTTGGGGTGTTGTGGTTTGCAATAGAGGTATTGAGCGACCATCATGTTCCATCTATAATCTACTTTTGGCACCCATCTTTCAACCCAAAAGGGTCCTCCCAACATTTTTTTTTTAATCATACCCGGCAATGCTCAGGGACTACTCCTGACTCTGAACTCAGGAATTACTCCTGGTGGTGTTCGGGGGACCACGTGGGTTGCAGGGGGAGGGGGGGGAGTTGCATCCAAGTCAGCTGCATGCAAGACAAACACCCTACTTGCTGTGCTACTGTCCTGGCCCCTAAAAGTACTTATTAAGAATGAGTTTAGGGGCTGGAGCGATAGCACAGCGGGTAGGGCGTTTGCCTTGCACGCGGCCAACCCGGGTTCGATCCCCGGCATCCCATATGGTCCCCCAAGCACCGCCAGGAGTAATTCCTGAGTGCAAAGCCAGGAGTAACCCCTGAGTGTCGCTGGGTGTGACCCAAAAAGCAAAAAAAAAAAAAAAATGAGTTTAAATGTTTTTCTGCCTGATCAAAAATCATATATTTTTTCTATTACTCTTATACTTACTCATATCTCATATTACTTGATTTTTATTACTAGCCCAACCAATCACTTCTGGTATAATTTTTATTATTAACCCACTTATATATTACTGGTATGAATTCTGAATCATTCAATTTGCTGATATTTTGTTTAAAATGTCTTCACTTTAGGACCATTGAGAGAGAATAGGGGTTAAGATGTATGCCTTGCCTGTAGCCAACCACCTGGTTTGATTCCTAGAACCACATGATCCCTTGAGCATCACTGGATGCAGCTTACAGACCCCTTACATCGCCAGGTACAACCCTGAACATCCCTGAACACAGCCAAGTGACCCTGGTAAACCTCGGTACCACAGACCAAGAGAATCACCACCTCCTCAGGTCCTCATCTTGAAGCCATTGAACCACTTGCTTGAATGGTTGAGAATTACTGGGAGGGAACCCTGCGTCTCTGAGCACTGCTTGGAGGCCCCCAAACATCACACCCACAATTCCCAACCATGTTCTTATTTGCTTGGTTAATTTTGGTTATTTTGCCACACCCACCTAGCAGTACTCAGGAGCTGGTTACTCCTGGTTCCGTACTCAGGAATTACTCCTGGTGGGGCTCAGGGGACCAATGGAACTCGGATAGTACCCAGGTCGACCACATGTAAAGCAAAGGCCATACCCACTGTACTATCATTCCAGAACCCTATTTTCATTTTTTTAATTAGACTGCTTTTTTCTCATTTGGGCACAAATTCTCATTTAGGCAATGTTAAGATAGTTTAACCTTTGAAATGGTTAAACATTATGAATGTAAATATTTGTAAAGTGTAAAGTGCTTTACAAATGTTAACTATTATGATGATTTATATGCATATGCAGACATATATTCTATTCTCCAACTTACTCAATCGCTTCTTTTTCTTTTATATTCACAATGCCTCTATCAAGTCTTTCTTTGTCTTTCTTTCTTTTAAATAGAAAGGTTTTATTAGAAAGTAGAAGAGAAAGAAACTCCCAGTCTGGGAAGATCTTAGTAAAGGACTAAGCTCTCTATCAATTCTTTCTGAGGATGAAATAAACAATTGGCATTAAGTTCGTGTTCCTAGAGTTCTTGGTAAAAAGATTTGTTTGTATTATTTTTTTTAAATAATTCACCTTAAAAAAGAATTCTTAGTTTCACTTTTGGCAGGGGAGGGAGACCACACTCAGGTTTTTTCTTGCGCTCAAGGCTTTTTCCTGGCTCTAGCTCAGGGATCACTCCTGGAGGGGCATAGGGGATCATTTCCAGTGCCAGGGTTCAAACAAACCTGAGTCAGCTGCTGCAAGGCGAGCACCTTACTTGCTGCACTATCTCTAAGGCTTCAACGTTTTTAACTTTTAAAAAAGATTTTATCCAGAACTGAAATCAGAGAGAGAGAGAGAGAGAGTGTAGTTTGAAATTTCTTGGGTGTTGACTAGTGGATAATCTGACATGGGAGCCTTTATCCAATTTATTTTAATGCACAGAGCTAAGGGTTTCCTTTCTCTAAGAGGCCCATGTACATGCAGGAAAGAGCTCTCTGTCTTTGCGGACAGTGGTAAACAGCATTTAAAATTCCTAGGCAGGAACTGGAGTGACCACTCAATGGGCTTAGTCGGCAGGAGGCCTAGGTTCAATCCCAGGCCTCAAATACGGTCTCTCAAATACTTTCAGAAGTGAGCTCTGAGGACAGAGCCTGGAGTAGCCCCCAAGCACCACAGGGCCTAAAATATTTTTACCTTAAACATTCTTTTGCTAATAATTTTCTAGGAAGATGCTCCTAAGCAGTTCTCGGAAATTCTGGGGAATACTTCCAATGATTCTCAACTAACCTGCCTGGCTGTTTCAGGACTGTGGGAGAGGTACCAAGGGCCATGAGGGTAATAGTCAGTGGTGCTCAAGGGATCATGCAGAACCGGGGACCAAACTCAAGCCTATGTGTATGCTAGGCACAACCCCCCAATGATCCCCGACTATCTCCCTGACCCTAGGGCTAACATCATGGTTGTACTCATTAACAGTGTTTGGTCAATGATGGACCATATAGTCTACTGTGGCCTTAGTGGCAGAGGTAAATAGCGTGAGACAGGCCATCCCTGTAAGATTAGGCTCAGAGTAACACAATGAAAAAAATCACCTAATGATGTGTGTTTTAAGTGACGCCCACCTAGACTTGGATCTATCACAAATGTTGGTTCAATGTGAAAGGGTTATTTTCCAGAGACCTTTAAGACTTCCCAGCCAGAGTGACTGCATGTCATCATCACACACACAGGAGTGTTTCATTTTTTCAATCCCTTTATTTTTTGTTTATTTGGTTGGGGCAACACCCAGAGATACTCAGGGCTTACTTCTGGCTCTGTGTTTAGGGATCATTCCTGGAAGGCCCAGGGGATATGGGGTACCAGGGATAGATCCCAGGTTGATTTCATGCAAGGCGAGTATGCTATCTCTCTGGCCCCTTAATCCCTTTGTACGTGTCCATCTTCACAACCGCCCAATTTACAGATGAAGAACAAGTGAGCATATGATCACTTCTCATGTCTCTCTCTCTGCACGTCAATACTCCTCCTGGGTTGGGGTGCCCCCTCACCCACAACCCCAGCCTATCTTCTTTCACCTCCCCGACCCCCTCCTCAGCTCCTCCCCTTCTTTTATCCCCCACCTCAGAAATAGGGCTAGGGCCAAAGCAATAGTACAGTGGGTAGGGCTTTGCACAGGGCTGGCCAGGGCTGGACCCCCGGCATCCCAAATAGTCCCCAGAGCACTGCCAGAAGTAATTCCCAGTTACAGAACCAGAAACAACTCCTCAATACCACCAGGTGTGACCCAAAAACCAAAAAGGAGAGAAATGGGGCTAATTTTATCCTCAGAAATCCTGTGTGGTAGTTGTAGGGACAGCGTAAAAGGACAGTGTCTTTTACCAAATGCCTATGGGGAGAGTACACCATGCTGCTTCCCTCTCTGCTAGTCTCTGTGCCTTTGCAGCAGAGGGAAACAGACTAGAGTCCTGTTATGGCACCCGTGGAGAAGAGAGAAAAGATGTCAAGGAGGAAGGAGCTGGGCCAAGCTCAGGGTCTGTATGTGAGAGTGGTCAGTCCAAGGCTGGTGGAGAATGGCAAGAAAGCACAGCAGCCCACAAGACTTGTTAAAAACCGTGATTGTGGTGGGAACATCAGACTCGCGGTCCCTCCAGAGAGGGTGAAACAGAAACGTCAATAAGCATGGTCACCCAGGAGCAAGCTCATTTCTTGGAAAAAAGATTTTTCAGAGAGTTCTCAGAGCACATAAATAGCAGGAACGTCAAGACAAAGGTGACCATTCAAGGAAAGGAGAAGTATATTCTCAAAAATTACACTCCAAGCCAGAGTTGTGGTTCAGAAAGGGGGTTTTATGTTGTTGCTGTTGTTGTTTCGGTTTTAGCCTCAAAAGGATGTGCTGTTTTCCTATAAACAGTCTTTCTGCCCCAAGCAAGACACAGTGAACACGGTCAACACTGGCCTAGACAGACACAGAAGACCTTCCCTGGCCAGTCTTGGGAGGTATGCAAATAAATTTTTCTACTTTAGAAGCAAGAATCTTGGGAAATATTTCCAGATTGCAACCTTCCTTGTTGGGTTTCTGTTACTGGATTGACTGCTTCTTTGAGGGACCAAAAATCTAAGAAAAGAGTTGATTCCCAAACCCAGGATGGCTGTGCTGCTAAAGGAAGTTGCAGGATTCGTAGGTGGACCCTTTCATCCTCATCAGTGCTTCCTGTTGAACCCCTGTATCCATATCTGCATGGTCTAGTCCATGACCCCCATGGCTGGCTGCCATGATCCCGGGCAAGCCTCTGGCAGCCTGCTGTGTGTTGATCTCAGAGAGAATATTTTTTTCTGAGTACAGTGAGAGCCTAATTGGGGAAGAGCTTTAAAGAGACCAAAGCTCACAATCCCCTTTCTTCTTCCCTTCCAACCAGAAAACCAGGCCCTGTAGACAAAGAAAAGGCAGTCCCATTTAAAGAGCAGTGGTGTACACGGTGGACAAGGAAGCACTGACAGATGTCCAAGGGTCTGCTGTTCTCAATTCACCTTGTGCACAGGAACTTCCTAAGCAGTGGCTCAAGTTCAAGGGGGTTCCAGTGAGCATCTCAAGTTGGGTCTATTTCCCTATCATGAGTTTGTTTAAGATTAGCATATGCTGATTTAAAGATTACCTCTAGGCAATTCTAATTCTCAATTAGCAAAGTTTTAAACAATTGTTTTGTTGACATTTAGGAAGGCAGAGGGAAGAGACTTATCTACTTTGATAAGTTTGTAAATACTACTTGGTTTCCCTACTGTTTACAGCTATTACAACACATCTTTCACCATAAGCCTTTTGTATTCTGCCAGTTTGTTAACAATTCATTTCTCCTTGAGGGAAATTGTGCCCCAAGAAGGTCAACTGTAGATCTCAAGGGAGAATTAGGATGACTAATTTCTTTTTTTTTTTTTGCCTTCATCCCTTATGAGTATAACGAATATATACACTGTGTTGACACTATAGTAGTAGGACTTTTTGTTTGTTTTACATTGTGAGTGAGGCAGGAGAGAAGAGGAGCAAATTCAGAGCCTTAGCATAGGATGCTTGTGTTCTACCATGGCCACAGCATGGCTCCAATGATGTGGCGTATCAAAAGCCCATCAATAGTCTAGATGACCACATCCAATCCTTGGCATTGCCAGAATAGCTCGTACATTTCTCTGTCTCAGCATCTAAATTCAGAATGAGGATGTTAGGGTCTGATGTCGATAACTTCCCCCTCTCCAAACCCACACAAAGAGTTCATCCAATAATGTAATACACAAGTGGAGTTTATTAAGCCAGCTAGCTGGGGTCAAGCTTCTAGGCACGCAGGCCCAGGCAAGACCCTGAGCCAAGGAAAAGCTGCTAGTTTTATAGTTATTGCTTAGCTCTCGCTTCATCACAGCCCACGCTTACAAATTCAAACAAAAACATAAGTGAAAATTGCAAGTTTCATAATTCAGAAGAAAACGTAATTTCAAATAGTGCAAATAAGGGCTGGACCTATAGCACAGCAGGTAAGGTGTTTGCCTTGCATGCGGCTGACCCGGGTTCAATTCCTCCATCCCTCTCGGAGAGCCCATCAAGCTACCCAGAGTATCCCACCCGCACAGCAGAGCCTGGCAAGCTACCCATGGGGTGTTCAATATGCCAAAAACAGTAACAAGTCTCACAATGAAGACATTACTGGTACCCGCTCAAGCAAATTGATGAACAATGGGATGACAGTGACAGTACAAACAAATAGTTACAGATAGATCATCTAGACATGTTTTCAAAACATTCTGGCGGCTGTCCCCCCCAACCCCCCACCTGTGTCCCTTCTATAGATAGCGGATAGCGGTTATGAAACTATTTGCCAAGACTGAGTTTTCAGCCCAGTTATTCTTCCCTTGCAGATGGCCAGGAGGAGATGCAGGGCTTTGAGAAAAACAAAAAGGTTTAAGTAAAACAGGACATGAAGCAGGAACCTGGCATGATGGAGTTGTCCCTGCTCTGCTCTGGGCCCAACCAAGGTTCTTCCCTAGATACCAATTGGTACTTCAAACTACACTGTTCAAAAATACGAAGCCAAGGAGCACCCTGTACTGCCAGCTATTCTAGAAAGATTTAACTCTAAAGCTACTTCTTCTCCTATTATAAGCATTCACAAACCCAAACAAGCCTTGCTTTAGCTTTGGGCATAGTACCTCGAAAGCAATGGCGGATGAGTCTGGGGAGCACAGTGGATGCTGACAGGTCACAGGGAAGAGAGCCAGGGTCTCTGCAGTCCCCGGAGTCAGATGCTTAAGCCCAGGAAGCCAATGGAGTTGGGCTGGTCTGGCTGCCATTCACAGGCAGGGGCTCCATAAACTCAGGACACAGGGGCATTTGCGATGACAAACTTGGGGGCTGGGGGAGGGGGATGGAGAGCCCACTAATGTAAATACTAAAGCCAGGTCTCTGTACTCAAAGCCTCTCCCTCTGGCTTAACCTCCCCCTAAACATGTGTGTTCCAAATTGTCACAAGGTCTTGGGAAAGCACTAACTTTGTCTGGGATAAACACCAGCCCCCAGAGCATACCCAGTCATTACCAGGTCGGCAATTCTTGTCTAGGTCTTGTGGCTTTCTTTGGGTTTTCTCTGTCTTCTCGCTCCCAAATCTTTCCCCTTTTCTTTGATTATCTTCACATAAACACTCAGCTTTGTAGCCTAATGCATTTTCCAACAGCACAAGTTGGTCCATCTGGCTTTCCGGGTCACTCCTGGCTGAATTCTCTTTGTGGCCTGCTGTCAAGTCTTATCCGAATCCATCCCGGTTGCTCAAGCCTTTGCTGTGCTTCACCTTTTCCCTCTCTTCTCCTTTTCCTCTCAGCAGGGAATCGATCTGAGGGTGCTAAGAGAGGAGATCTGAGGTTCCTGTGCTGGGCAAACAGGCTGGATAGATGACATAATCCCCTAGAAAGTCTTAGAAAAACAACCTTGTGGCTCTGGGCTCCCTCAAGCTCTCATTTTGGTTGTCTCAGGGCACCAGGCAGAAGGCCAGAGGACCCAGTTTCAGCCTCCAGACTTACAGAGCTCCAGTGGTGTGAGGCCACTGGCTGCTGACTGTGTCCCCTTTGCCAAGGCTTCAGTCAGCAGAACCTCACAGCCCATGGACTCGGAGACTCCCCTTCAGAAGTCCAAAGACCTGTTTCTCTTTGATCAAAGTGTGTTGACTGTAAGTCAAGTTACTCTTCTCATGGCAGAAATTGGATCTGTCTTCTGGAAAGGGCAGTTTCTCTGGAAAGCTGCATGCCTATTCTTCTGGATTATTTTCAAAAGAGAAGTGGAAAGTCTTCAAGGAAAATGAAGACCAAGTACTGAAGAATGCTCAACTTCTAAAAGATAGGAGTGGAAAACCCAAAAGTCTCTTCAGAGTGGAATGGAGAACCCTATCATGAAATATTGCCTGCCCCTTTCCCCCCCAAAAAAAATCCATAGGGTGAATACAAAACTGAATGAACTTGACAGATATGTGTGAAAGAAAAAAAGACATAAAAGCACCAGGGGGCCCAGAGAGATAGTACAGACGGAAGAGCACTTGGTCCTTGGGCCAGACCAAAGGTGTTCAGGGCTTACTCCTGTCTCTGCACCCAGTGATCACTCTTGGTAGGATTTAGAGGACTATATGGGTTGGCTGGGATCAAATCCAAGTTGGCTGGGTACAAGGCAAATACCCTACCCAATCTACTGTCACTCTGGACCTGCTCATTGATACTTTTATAAGCTCCTTTCAGAGAAATTTGAGAGTTATAGAAAAAGTAGCTAGACTATTACTAGATTCCCATACACTTTATACCTCTGATACATGCATGCATAATCTCCCTCATTAATATCCCTTCACAGAGTGGTACTTTATCAAGTGATGGCTCTAAATTGACATCATTATTACCTATAGTCCATGATTTACAATTAAGGTTTTGTAGTTGCTCTTACTTTTGCAGTGTGGATGATGCAAACCAGACACTCACACCCATCAGGGAAGTACTCTGCCGCTGAGCTACATTACTAGTCTACAATAAAGTTTATTCTTGAATTTATATATTTTGTGAGTCTGAACAAATGGATAGTGGCACATATATATTGTTACAACATCATGAGAGTAATTTTACTACTCTAAAATTTCTCTGTACTCCTCTTATCCACCCCTCTTTTCCCAAACCCTGGCAAAACTTACTTGTTTACTGTCTTGATTTGGTTTTTCAAGAACGGCAAGAACTTAGAGCTTTAGAGCATGCACTTTTTATCTAGGTCAGTCTCTGGCACTGTGCATGGTGCCCCAGGTTCTGCCAGGAGTAACCCCTGAGCACAGAGCCAGGAGTAAGCTGGGCATGGCCCAACACCCCCATCCTCCACAGAGTGTGGCACAATGTCACCCCCACCACTCCCACACATATACACTCAGAAAACAGGTGGAAACTGGAACTGGTGCACATGTGTGTAGTTCTATGCCACTTATCCTGAATGTTAATTCTTATCTGAACCATCGACATTAAGACAACAAACTCATTTCTATAGAGACCTCCTCATGCTACCCCTTAGAGTCCCACCCCTGCTCCCTCACCTTTACTGCACTAGTGGCTCACATAATACCTGACTTGAAGCCCACCTTGGCATGGTGGATAATCATTCTCATACAGCTGAGATTTTTCTTTTTAAATTTTTTTAGCTTTTGTTTTGGTTTGAGGGTTTTTGTGTGTGTGTGTGTATGTGTGTGTGTGTGTGTGTTTTGTTGTTGTTGTTTTGCTTGCTTGTTTTGGTTTTGGGGCCACATCCAGTGGTGCTCAGGGTTTATTCCTGGTTTTGTGCTAAGGAATCATTCCTGGAGGGAATCAGGGGACCATATGAGATGCCAGGGATCAAACCAGGTCAGTTGTGTGCAAGGCAAGTGCCCTACCCACTGCACCATCACTCTAGTCTCTGCTATCATTTTCTTAACCATGCTTATATCTGGACTGGAGATGTAGTAAGACCCCTGCCCGATATCCCATCTACCCTGGTTTGGTCCTAAACACCAAGTACAGTCCCCAGAACATTGGGAGGAGTCACTCTGAGCACAGAACTAAGAAAAGCCCCTTAAAACCACTATATGTGGCAAAAAAAAAAGCTTGTGTCTATATTCATGAGCAATATTGGCTGTAAATTTTTGTATTGTCTTTGGTTTCAGTAGAAGAGTACTCCTGGCTCATAAAATGAAGAAGATGCATTTCTTCATTTCTCTACTATTTTCTAGATAAAACTGTATAATTAGTACTTAATCTTCTTTAACTGCTAATCTGCCATGTGGGTATTCAACATGGCAAAAACAGTAACAAACAAATCTCACAATGGAGACATTACTGGTGCCCGCTCAAGCAAATCGATGAGCAACGGGATGAGAGTGACAGTGACAGTGAACTGTTAATCAGGCCATATTAGTCAGGCCATCAATTCATCACAAATAAGGAAGTAATTTAGAGGAAAGATCTTTAATTGTTTTCTGTTCACATCAGTTTTCTTTATCCTTCTTGCTTTGATTGATTTGCTCTTTTTTCTAATTGTTTTATCTTAGTTTGGGGGTTAGATAAATTTTCTCTTTTTATGGGGTTGGATCGACCATACATCGGATTGGGCATTTGCTTTCCACATGCCTGACTCGGGTTTGAACCCTGGTATCCCATATAGCCCCCTGCCCCCCTCCATGTATTACCAGGAGTAATTTCTGAGTGCAGTCAGGAGTAACCTTTGAGCATTTCCATCTGTGGCCCAAAAACAAACAATTTTTTTTCTTCTTTTTTTAGCAAAATCTATTAATGGCATAAATTTTCCTCTTAACACTGCTTTATGCCACAACGTTTGGGGGGTAGAACGAGGGTCCAACCAGCAAACAGTGCACAGGGACTGCTTCCAACTCTGCTCAGGACCTATTTCGGGGACCACACACACTGTCAAGGATCCAACCAGGGTCTCCCACCTACAAACACGTGCTCAGCCCTTTGAATTATCTCTATAGTACCCCATCCCAATTTTAACGTGTGGGGTTTTTTTGTTTGTTTGTTTTTGCTTATTGGGTTACACATGGTGATACACAGGGCTTACTCCTGGTTCTGCACTCAGGAATTACCCCTGGCGGTGCTCAAGAGATCATATGAAATGCTGGGATTCGAACCTGGGTCCACTACATGCAAGGCAAATGCCCTACCTGCTGTACTATTGCTCCAGTCCCTTAATGTGTGGTTTAATTTTTATTTGGAAAGGATTTCTATAGTTTGCTAGTGTTTGAAGTTTTCCCATTACATTTCTGCCATAGACTTGTAGTTTTGTTCCACTGAAGTTAAGAAACAGTATGATTTTAATTCTTTCTCATTTACTGAGGCTTGTTTTATGGTCTAGGATATGGTGTATCTTGGCATATAACCTGTGGGTCTATGAAAAGAATGTGTAGTCTACTGGTTTTGGGTGGAATATTATGTAAATGCCGATTAAATCCTTTGGTTAATAGGGTATTAAGGAGTTCTATATCCTGCTGTTTTTGTGTCTGTTTTTTTTCTATCAGTTGCTGAGAAAGATATTCAAGTATCCAATTATGACTTTGAATTGTTGTATTTCTCCTTTTGGTTCTATTAGTTTTACTTCACGTAGGCTGAATGTCTTCTCATCAGTGGGCGAGTGGGGGAAGAAAATCAAATTTCCCCCTTGTTTCTCACTTTTCCTCAGAGGCAGAATCTCTGCAAACCACCTACGGTGCTAAAAGTCCCAGATTCAACACTCCCCCAGGACTTCTGATATCTCCCCGACGGATGGTGGAGAGACCGAGGTTCCTTGTTGGACAGTTTTCTCGACACCTTCTCCAGTCTTCTTACACTTGTTTTATGTATGATGGGAGTTCTTAGTTATGTGATCAGGTGGAATAAAAGAAAGTATGTCTACTTCCTTTCCAGAAAAAAAAAGTCCCAAGTGTTGTATTTTTTAAAGTCACTGTCATATGAGCAATGAAGAGGACTGATATATGTGTGTCTTGTCTCAGAGGAAACTATCTAGAAGTTTGTGTGTTGAACTGCTGACTTTAGTACTCAGACCATGCTGGATCCTGAGCCCTGAGGACCAAGTAGTGTTCATCATCATCATCATCATCATCATCATCATCATCATCATCATCATCATCATCCCGTTGATCGTCGAATTTCTTGAACGGTCTCAGTAATGTTTCCATTCGTCCTAGCCCTGAGATTTTAGAAGCCTCTCTCCACTCGTCCTTCTCAACGATGCCACATTGGAGGCTCTTTCAGGGTCAGGGGAATGAGCCCCAGCTTGTTACTGGTTTTGGCATATGAATACACCATGGGGAGTTGGAGAGGCTCTCCCATGTGGGCAGGAAACTCTTGGTAGCTTGCCAGTTTCTCCCAGAGGGAGAAGTAGGCTATAAGATATCGTGCAGCCATGTAGCAGCCACGCACGTCCAGGAGCTTGCTTTTAAGTCTCTGGATGTTGGCCGTTGATGGGATTGCATGGCTCCGGGGGCAGTCCCTAGGTGTGACTGCCTAGCTATTGGAAAATGGGAAATCTGGGCAGAAGAGACCGGCCCAGTCCTGATCTGAGCAGGCTTGGAGGTCTCAGCCCCAGGTCCCACAGACCTGGGTTCCTCTGCCAGTACCTTCATGCCTGAGGCTCATCCAGAAATGTGGAGAGGGGCCTTGAGCATGACTGTGGCTAGGCTCCTGAGATCTTTGGCTGCCGGGAGCTCTGCTCGGGGCGGGGAGGGAAGCTGGAGCCCATCCCCTCTGAGGGGCCCCAACGAAGACAGCTAGGCGTGCGGGCCAGAGAGTCTCTGGCCCAAGAAGTATTAGATGGGCAAAATGGGAGAGAGCAAGGGTCAGCAATGCTAGGCTGTGTGGGTTCAGGTGCTAAAAACCACTCTGCTCTGTGGACCCTAAATAGCAGCACCAAATTCCTGGTGCTAGGTCTTAGCTGTGAGAGCAAGTAAGCTGTGGGTGGCTCAGAGCAGGACAGCTAAAAATGTGATCAGTGATCCAAACTGCTTAAGATGCACTGCCCTCATGATGCTGAACTTTAGATGGCTCACTGAGCCCCCCAGAATTAAATTGCCAATGTTAGGGCACGGATCGAGATCTCCCTTTAACGACAAAGAAACTCCAGAGACTGCAAACAGCAAGCAGGGTTTAATTGTAAGACTGGCTAGCCCGGGTCGTGCCGCCTACGCGTACACGCAGGTCCAGCAGGTTGGGCAAGACACCGAGCTTCTCCAAAGGAGATCTTATATAGGCCTTCAGCGGCTGTTACAGCAGATCCCGCGCATTTGTAATAATACACACTTTCCTAACCAATCCATTTAAAAGGACATCACTCCTTAGCCCATAGTTTTAGAGATCAGGATTTGTGTCAGTGCTTAGGAACGTCCTGGTTTTTAGGACAGTCATGGGTCTTATGACATCTGGTTATCTGGTCTGACCACCACCCTTCTTGTGACTTGTAACCCAGGGCACCTGTGTCTGAGTTCCTTGCGCAGGGGCAGAAAAACCAGTTATTTCCTGTAAAAAGAGTCTTGAGAAAGCTAAATCAATTCCTGTGGTCTGTTCTGGGCCTGTTCCTCACACCATATTAGCATTTTAACAGAACTTTCTAGTCCCTAACCCCGGAAGTCACTGCACAAGCTCTAGTTGTGCTCAGCAGAGGACGGATGGTAGAGAGGCAGAGAAGAGCGAGCTTTCCCCAAAGCAGCGGCATTGCCCCCAGGGCAGGCAGGGAGAGAGGGAAAGAGTGAACTGGTGGGATGTGTTGGTTGGGATGTGTGAATGCTTTCCCCTGGAAGAGGGAGGGGAAAAAATACAGAGCAGAATGAAGAAAAAACTTACTGTCTCATGGAAGAGAGACAGGAACAGTGATCCAAACTGTGGCTGCGTTATTTGCTATCCAGCAGGCAGGGACAAGAGAAAGACATCTTGGTGGAGAAAAGGAAAAAGGAGGGGGAAGGCTTTATCTCTTCACCTGATTGATTTTGAGCTTGGGGGCCACATCCAGCAGTGCTTAGGGTCTTCCTCTAGTTTGGGTCTACTTGGGGGTTACTCACAACAGTGCTCAGAGGACATACAGTGCCTTATGCATGCATATCCTGCACTTGGCTCCATAGTGGGGAAAGCCCTTTTGTTTCCAGAAGCCTGTAGAAGCCAAGGCAAGTGCACTGAGAAACACCTGGGTAGAGCCGACTTATTCTCGCATGCCCGAACGCTGACCTCTTCAGCGTCTCTGGTTGACTCAGTGCATTGTCATTTGTCCCAGAACCTGAGCTCCAGGCCCCTCCTCCACTCTCAGTCTTGCTTCAGCACCCTCAGGCTATAGAAGAAACTTTATGACTATTATTACTTTATTTCGAGGTACTCAAGGCTTACTCCTGGCTCTGTACTCAGAGATCACTCCTGGCTGGCTCAGGGGACCATATGGGGTACTGGGGATGGTACCTGGATCAGCTTCATGTGAGGCTCCTCTCTTTGAGTCTTAAATTGATCTTCTGATTTCTTCTTCCTCTTCTTGGTACAAAGCTAAGACAGCCACAGTGTGTGACTGCTGGCAGCTAGCTGCCTTCCTGCCACCTGTCTTCATTCTTCCTGGTCCCTCTAATCACAGGGCCCAAGCTTCTCAATTCTAAAAGGAGCTCTTAATCTGCCCCTATATAACCCTCCCCTTCTCACTTCTGCAGCCCAGCAGAATTTAAATCTGTGAAGAAAAAAAAAATCTGTGGAGAACTTTCTGCCCCTTTGCAAACCAGCTGGTCTTGCTATTAGCTTCTCGTTCTTTCCGGCAACAACCATTTCCCGAAAGCCAATTTACCCAACTCTATCTCCCAGGGACTGATTCCGAAACATCTATAGGCATTCATTAAGTATGTGTTGATTAAATTTGCCAAGTGGTCACTTCCAGAGTACCAAACGCTTCCAATCTTTGGTTTGTTTACAAAGTGCAAACTAATATGCCTTGCAGAAACTCACTCAAAAGCTATTGATGAGTTTTATTTTGTTTTCTTGCTGTTTGGGCCTTTGATGTCTCTCTAGATCTTTTGCTTTTGGTTTCACACCAATAATCTACATGGGAAGTGATTCCCATTTCAGAGGCTGATTACTTAGTAAAAGTGACTTATGAAGGTTTTGGTAGTTCTCTAAACCCTCAAAGAAGATCTAAAAGGGTCCAAAGATCTTTTTGGTAGGCCTTTTAAGTGTTAACTTTGGCTTCCAGAAATGGTGGTTTTGCCCTGCAAGACTGATTTTACAACAATTTGCAACTTCTCTCCTCCCCCCTCCCCAGCCCCCAACTCCGCCGCCCCCCCCCCACAAGTGACTAGTCAGCCAAAAAAAAAATGTCTTTGGCATGTAAATTTTCACATATGCATAACAATTTTCCCCATGGCAAAATCCTGAAGTGGGACCTAGAGTTCAATTTAGGCACAAGTCTTTCAAATGAGAGTTGACAGTAAATGCACGTAAAGAAAAACTCTCCTCCCTCGAAAGGTGTCCGTGTTCCAACACCAATCCCATGTAATGTGGAAACATCTAGAAGACTAACACTTACCAGAGAAGGATTGAGAAATCCAGAAAAAAAATGTCTGGCAAAAATGTATCTGACAAGTTATAAATTCAACTGAAATGTTAAGTGTAAGTGAAATAGAAAACCAAACTGCCGGGAAGTCTTCAGTTTTGTAGTTCAGAGGTTGCTAGAATCTTTAAAGTAATTAACCAAAGCAACTGTTGGGTGAATTCCAGGGATCACTCATCAGGGAAACTGATTTTTTTTTTTTTTGGTGGGTCCTGAAAGTGAATTTAGGGCTTCCCCGTGCCAGCAGGGAGCTCTACCACAGAGCCTCATCCCTTGCCTAGAAATGGATTCTTAAGCAAATTGGTTTTTAGCAAACTGACTTTTGGAAAACAGTAAAGGGTTGTTTAGAAAAATGACCCATTTCTTGTATCTCTCCCTCTTTCCTGGGTCCTTCCTTTGTAAATTCTGCATCAGTTTCATGCCTTTAGATATAGTCCCTAAAGTAAACCCATTCATTCCACATCCAATCTGGGGACAATAGGAACCCAGTGCTCCAAGAAACTTTCTTCCACTGAGTTAATTTTCTCCCTCATTCACATCCTATTTCCAACAAGATTTTTTCTTCTCTTCTCCCTGATGTCGGTGGACCCCACAGATGGCTCACATGAGTCCGGAGGAGAAAGACGGTCACTTTCTCCCGATCCGCCTCCACCACCTGGGACCTAGGGTTATTGGGTTCTTGTCTCGCTCACAGAAAAGAATTTCAGGAGTAGACAAGCAGTGAAGTAAAACAGATCTTACTTGGAGGATTTTTGAAGGGAAGGAGGAAGAGAAAAGTGGGAGAGTGGAGAGTAAGAGAGACAGAGTAACGTGCTCAAGAGAGAATGTGGGCTTCTCCAAGGGTGGAGAGAGCCCCTACACACATCCAAGCATTAGATAGGAAAGCATAAACATACACATCGCAAGAGGGGAGATGTGGGCGACACATGTGCTCGGACAACACATGTGCTCAGGCGACACATGTGCTCAGGCACCACATGTACTCGGCCATGCGGGCGCAAGCAGCACATGGGCTCAGGCAGCATACGCACACCCTCCCTTTGTTCAAGGTGTCTTTTATAGACTCTTCTTGGATTGTCTTGATCCGGAAGTTCTGGAGTCTTCTCAGGGCTGGCTCATATTTTAATCAGATTAAGGAAGAAGTCCGAGGGTTTGAGGAACTTCATGGGGAGAGGTCCAGCCTCCTCAGGGCCTGCTGAAGGTCTTATCGGGTCTGTTTTCTGTATCCACAGGATGGATCAGTCTTAGGATTTTCCTCCCAGAAGTTCTGTTGACCTAAATTTTATTGCCTAGGGCCTTATCTACCTGCCTACATCATCCTCACAATTATCTCAGACCCTTTTGTTGCTCATTAAGACTTTCAGACTTTTAATGTTTAAACACTTTACTGTGATTTACAATGTTCATTACACAGTTGTTTCAGGTATTCAATGTTCCAACACCAATTCCACCTTTCCTTCATCAATGTCCCCAGTTACTCACCTTCTCCTCCCAGTCTGCCCTCTTAGCAAGTACAAATTAATTTATTTTATGTTGCAAGTTACAACATATGTCTCATTATGGTGTTACTTGTCATTGTCCGAACATTTATTGAGCTGTTTGTTAGGAGCTAGTTGAATTTTCTTGTTATTATTTTTGCTCATTGAACGTGGTGGGCTTCTATACAACCTTTCCATCTAATTTGCTGTGCTCCTACTGGGACACTAGTACTCTGAAATTTGGAGATGTTTCATGACCATATGGCCATATGACTATATGGCCATGTGTAAAAAATTACAAAGGCGGCGCGTGCAGGAGGGGGAGACGTGATGTGTGTCATGCTGTTCTGTTGTCCATGGGCACTCGGGGCAGTTCTCTCTTGTATGCGGCTCTCGAATTCGGTGTTCTCGAGCCACTGTATATGGACTGGATCGGGATGGCTCCTCCTTGTGCTCTGCTTCTATGTGTACCGCTATGCTCTCTTCTGTCTGTCTCTCTGTCTCTGTCTCTGTAGTCTCTCCTCTGGTCTCTTCCGACCTTTCTCTGTCTCTGCTTGTGTGTCTTCTTCTGTCTGTGTTGTCTCCTTCACTTCTGTGTCTTCCCGTGTGTCTTTTCCTGTGTCTTCTTCTGTCTCTTCTCTGTCTCCTGCCCTGCTTCTGTGTCTTCTCTGTTCTTCTCCCGTGTCCTCTCCTGTGTCTTCTCCTCTGTCTCTTCTGTCTTCTTCTTCTGTCTCTCCTGGGCCTGGCCCACTTCGATGCCAGGGTAGCTCACAGCTTGCCCTGGATTCGTTCCGTCCCTCGTCGGGACCCTGCTTTTGGGGTACTAGGAACTAAGGGCAACTGAGTGGAGAAAGCAGATGCCCGGGAGAAAATATTATTGGAGTCAATCAGCTTCCAAGTTACAAAGCATATTATTAACTGTTTTCCTGTGTCCATACAGAAAGGACATTGCTTTAAGGTAAACTAAGTTCCTTGTGGCAAGGCTAAAAGGACAAACCTCATGTTATCCTACAGCCATGGGCATCAGGAGCTGTGGAAATCAGCAGGGATGATTCAGCTGCATGGCGTCTCGGCTAGGTCTTTTATATACTTGCAGAAGTTGGGGGTGGGTGGAGCTCTGAGACTTCCAACAGGGTGAGAACTTGTCCCACCTTTATTTCAAGAAGGCCCCAGAAATCTGGGCCTGGAGATTAAGCTTACCTGGATCAGCTCAGCCATGAAATCTCCTCAAGACGTGGTGGATCTGGGCCATTTATTTGAGAACAAAAGGACTTCCATAACTCACACATGAAAACAAGGGTTCACGGCTGAATATATTGGGTCTGGAGACTATTTGGTTCCACAGGAAAACCACAGGTGGAACCTTACCTAGTCCACCCCACTGTGCCAAGCCCAGGCCTGGTTGACCTGGAAGTTCTCATCAGTCCTTTTCCTCCTCACATGTTGTTTGTGTTCTTTCTCTTTCCAGACCCTCTCCCCTACTTGACCTTTTTCTTCTTTGTCTATTTATTTGATGTCTTCTGCAAAATTTTCTTGTACAAAACCTCTCTCACTCTACCCTATCCTCTATTTCCATACACAGATGGGGGTGGGGGTGGGGAAAGCCTTTCAAAGATGAAGTCATTGTGTCAAACAAAAGAAAACGTATCATTCCCCTGCAAGACAAAAAAGGTTGCCTTAATGCAATAAACTGACACATAAAGAACTCCTCCACACAACTGCAAGCACTAAAGCCTCACATTCTGACAAAACCTCTCTCTTGAACTCATCTTTTCCTCTCCTTCTGACATCTTTTCATAACCAAGCTTCATGAATCAGCTACTGATACCTGCTGCTTCTCCTTTACTCTAACCCCAGTAGATACTTCCTGGTTTTTTTCTTACCTAAATTCCTTGCAACATTTAACAAAACAGATATCTACTTTGAAAAACTTCTTTTTGCCTAATTGCTCTGTTTGGGGTTTCTCAGTCTCTTTTACCATCCTTTCAACATGTCATTCTCTTAGAGGTCAGTGACCCCTGTCCTGGCCTTTGACATGGCCTCTTCCACAAATGACCCTGTGTATGGCCTTCTACTCAGGGACTTAGCTACCTCTAGAATCAAGGGGTCTGTCTTGATCTTTGAACAACTCAGAAGAGTACTTGGATGTCTCCTTGATGACTTGAATACAACACATTAAACTAAACTTGGAGCTGGAGAGAAAGTACAGAAAGTACAAGGGTTAAGGCGCTTGCCTTGAAGGCTGCCGACCCTGCTTTGAATTAAAACACCACATGTGATCCCCTTAACACTGCCATGAGTGATAGTTGAGCACAAAGACAGAAGTAAGCTGTGAGCAATGTTGAATATGTATCCAAATCCAAAGAACAATAGTAACAAAACCCCAAACAAAATTAAAAACTCAAAAAATAAGCAATAAGAACAAAACTAAATCCATCTTCTTTCCCCCAAGTATGTGCTCATTGTCTAGACCAGGAAGTTCCCTTTCCCTACACCACCAAATCCCAAATGATTTCTCTGTAATGCTTTTGAAAGCCTTTTTGTCTTCCCTACCTCACTGCTCATGTCTGGACTCAGGCATTCATGAGTTCTTCCTTGGGGCAAAACCTCTGGCCTTTGGCCTTCCTGTCTTCTAAACTCTGCCCAGCATACACCAAAGGAATCATTCATAAGAGAAAAGTTGGCTGTACCCTCCTGCCCCTGGATTACCTGAAATATTTCTTGAGGCTCAGAGCTCAAAACAATGGTCCAAAAAACAACAGTCCATTAAATTTGTAATTAATTTTCCCCCATCCCTCAAACTCAGTTTAGGCTCTGTGAGTTGCAAAGAACCTCTCTTCACCCCACTCCTCTGAGGTGTCCTGAGCCTCACTTGCCAACTTCTCGGCCCACATGCCTCTATCACAGACTTGGTGGCCTATAAACTCCTGGAGAGCAGCTGGATGTAGCTTTGTTACGTCTCTCTGGAGTCTTATGTATGGTAGGCATTCAGTAGTTTTGAAAAGAGAACCGGAAAAGCTCAGATATGATTTCTCAATTCATGATTTGGTCATGCCCCAGATCCTGACCTTGACAGTGCCTAAGAGGGAGAAAGAGGGAGGACTTGGGGGGAACTTCTGGTTCTAGAGAGCCACAATCTGGCAGAGTGGCAGCTACAGGCAAGAACAGCACAGCTGGGGCTCTGTGGGGAGGAACGAGTGCAGGCTCCCTTCCTGATTTGGGAAGCCGTCATTTCTCTTCTTCTGACTCCCCAGAATGCTGCGAGACAAGGCTGCTGGCTGGGATGTGAAGGTGGTTCACATGTGCTGGATGGGCACTTGGGGAGGACTTATATTATACACGCAAAGTTCACCTGGCTCTAACTCAGGATAAAGGACACGTTTAGTCTATCGACGCACCCCATTCTGTCTTATGGTGCTTAAGTTAGAAACTGACTCTCTCTGGTTCACTTTCTCAGCACTGAGGGTCTATGAATGGTGCTGTGGGGAGGTGGGGCTTGTGCTGTTTCTCAACCTTTTTCCCTCCATGGCTCCTTTCCAAACTTGTTTCCTTGCTATGCTCGCTCCCCCAAAGCTGTTCTACCAGCTGCCTCCTAGTTATGCTCTAACCCCCACCCCAGTTATGGGATTTCACCCACGTTTCCCCTTCAAATATTCTGGGGTGCATATGAATTCTTATGGCCCTAGGTGTAAAGCACTGGTATAGAGACAGCTTTAATCAGACCACCAACATCTCATGGGCCTCACTATGGCACTCCCCTGAGATGCCATTACCTGTGACCAAACCAAATCTATGCGGAGCAAAGGGGTAAAACTCCCCAGGTTAGTGCCAACTGGGATTGTAGGAATAGAGGTCATCCAAAGGGAATCCAAGCAGGAGGAGACTCCTGGATCCTGTGTCCAGGGTGATGGGTCTCTGACCCCCCATGACAGGAGAGAGCTTTTGCCAAGTCTTCTTTGAGAAAGGAGGAATTACTTCACATAAAAACAAAAATGGAGGCACATATGCTGCCTGAGCCCATGTGTTGCTTATGCCTACCTGGCCGAGCACATGCAGTGTCCAAACACATGTGTCGCCCGCATCTCCCCTCTTGAGATGTGTACGTTCATGCTTTCGTGTTTAATGCTGGGATGTGTGTAGGGGCTCTCTCTGCCCTCGGAGAAGCCTGTGTTCTCTCTTGAGCGTGTTACTCTCTCTTTCACCCTCTCTCCTTCCACACGTTAAAACCCTCCAAATAAAACCTGTTTTACTTCAAAAAATAGATAAATAAATAAAATAAAATAAATAAAAACTGAGTCTGCAAGGCATGGCATGGTATTCTGGCATCCATGGTGAAAAGTGATTAGCCTGCCATCAGGCAGTTCTGGCATCAGGGACAGGAAGTGATGGACTTGCAAAGATTTGAGAAATTTAAAAGACCAAAAATCAAAGGGGAGGAGAGCAGGATGCCTACCTTAGAGCACAGTGACATAACTAGTTTTCGGGAAATTACTCCACATGCATATATATATAATAATGATACAGAAATATCAATAAGGAGCCAGGACTAAGGCATTTGTAGAAATTAACATTTAAATGACAACTTGAAATCTGGTGAAGAGATAGTAAAAATACTAACGTCATATGTGTCCCTTGACAGTTTCTATTTATTCAATCGTCCATGGAGATAATTTATCAGTCCATGTCAGGAATGGCTAGAGATCATGACCCACTGGGCAAAGAAAATCATCCAAAAGGGAGAGTCAAACGTCACTGAAGTTCATTGTTGTCTTGCTAAACCTACCAAGGACTTAAATCTTAGACATTCACAACTGTTCTCATGCTGTATTGTATATTGAAACAATGACTCTGATCCCATGAGCACCACAGAGGATGGTCCACAGGACCAGTCCCACAAAGAATGTTCCACAGGATTGGCACTATGGAAGAGTGCTGTAGGACATGGCTCTGTGTACATCACAGACTTCTCAGTAAAGGGGTGCCAATGTGAAGCCCCACTGAATCCACACAAATGATGGCTGTGCTTATGTCTGGGTGTGGGAGTAACGAGAAAGGCATTCCTTTTGCTTTGCTTTTCTTCTTCTTTTTTGTTTTTGTTTGTTTGGGGGCCACACCTGGCTATGCTCAGGGGTCACACCTGGTGGACTTCAAAGGACATTATGTGAAAGTGGTGGTGGGAATTGAAACCTGGTCAGCTGCAAGCAAGGCAAGCACCTTACCTGCTGCAATCTCTCTCAGGAGGCTCCATAT
This sequence comes from Sorex araneus, assembly GCF_027595985.1. Lineage (NCBI taxonomy): Eukaryota > Metazoa > Chordata > Mammalia > Eulipotyphla > Soricidae > Sorex > Sorex araneus. The sequence continues at coordinate 315,623,909 of NC_073313.1, forward strand.
TCCCATTTATTTTAAAATTATTACTTGCCTTGTCCTGTTGTCCCATTGATCTTCGATTTGCTCGAGCGGGCGCCAGTAAGGTCTCCATTTGTCCCTGCCACGTACTAGTGCAGTCCAATGACATCTGCTTGCTCCAGGAACAGAAAGAGCCTCAAATTGTTCATTCAGGGATTTGATGAAGAAATCTGACCATCTAGTTGGTGGGCGGGCACGAGGTCTTCTGACGTCCGGTGGAATCCAGTCGGTAACAGCTCTAGTCCAGTGGTTGTCTCTGAATCGCATTACATGACCGGCCCATCTGATTTTTGATGCCTTGGCAAACGAGATAGTGTCCCTGATTCTTGACCGTTGACGGAGGTCAGAACTCCGGATTCCTTCTCTCACTTGAGTGAGACGTGATACTCCTAGCATAGCTCTTTCAATTCCTCTTTGGGATACCCTAATAGCGTTCTCATCTTGTTTGCATAGGGCCCAGGTCTCTGAGGCATATGTTAGTGCAGGAAGAAAAGTGGAATCAAAAAGATGTGCCCGGAGTCGGAGTTTCTTTGTTCTCTTAACCACTTCTTCGATGCTCTTGAAGGCATTCCATGCTGCTCTCTTCCTCCTTCACAGTTCTGGCACCAAGTCATTCCTCATGTTGATTTCTCGACCCAGGTATACATAGCTGCTGCATTCGGAGATGTTCGTTCCATTGAGAGCAAATGGAGCTTCAGGGACCAGTTTGTTTTTCATGAACATTGTCTTGTTGAGATTCCGCTGCAAACTGACCTCTCCACACTCATGGTCGAAGTCGGCCAGCATTTGTGCCGCTTGGCTAATGTTTGGTGTTATGAGAATGATGTCATCAGAGAAGCAGAGGTGGTGTAGTTGCCAGCCGTTTATCTTCACTCCCATTCCTTCCCATTCTAGTCGTCACATGATGTTCTTGAGGGTGGCACTGAAGAGTTTCGGTGAAATGGTATCACCCTGCTGCACCCCTCTCTTTACATGAATGATCACTTCCTTGTAAAATGGTGAGATCCTGGTGGCGAATTCACAATACAGCTCAAGGAGGATTTTGATATACTGAGTTTGAATGCCCTGTTTGGCCAGGGCTTCAATGACCGCCTCAGTCTCAACAGAATCAAAGGCCTTCTAAATCAATGAATGTTAGACAGAATGGCATCTTGAACTCTAGCGAAATTTCAATGAGTTTGGTCACTGTGTAGATATGGTCTATCATGCTGAATCCCCTTCGGAACCCGGCTTGCTCTCATGGTTGTCCTTCGTCTAGTGTTCTGCCTATTCTATTCAGGATGACAGGAATGAACAACTTGTAGATGACAGACAGCAGGCAGATTGGGCGATAGTTGCCGATGTCGTGGATGTCTCCCTTCTTGTACAATAGAACAGTCCTACTGGTTTTCCACTGAGACGGATCCTTGAATTCAGACAGGTAGCGTGTGAAGAGTTGAGCCAGTGTATTGATGAGTACTGGTGGCAGATTCTTCAGGTGTTTAAATTATATCAAATTTAATTGATATAATTTTAAAAATTATTTAGAGACTTAATTTTTTTTGGTTTGGTTTGGGTTTTGTGTGGGTGTCACACCTAGCCATGTTCTGCACTCAGGGATCACTCCTAGCAATATTTAGGGGAACATATGGATGTCCAAGTTGGCCACATGCAAAGCAAGTGCCTTACTCACTGTACTATCTCTTCAGCCCTTAAGTACATTCTGAAAGAGAAATTAAAAGACAACAGAGAATCTCCCCAGGTAAGGGAGAATGGCTTGGTGGTGAGGGGGGCACCGAAGAACCGAACATGGGCCCTGGGATCTGCTTTAGTTTAGACAAGACAAAATTGCAGGTGTTAAGATACAGGGGTACAATTATTGAGAGGGCAGAGGTGAAGGGTAGGCACAAGGACAGACCTTCAATTCCAAGAATTTTCTTGAGATCCTATAAAGTCTGATGAAGCAACATAACCATCTGAATTGAGGGAAAGGCGAAAGACATATCTAAAGGAATCTGGCAGAATCCATGCAGACCTGAGGTGGAACCTGCCAATGTAGGGCATCAACCAGGCAAGGGACTGATGGTGGAGTCTAGGAGAGGGAGGGAGGCAAACATGGGATTCTCATGGATGTTGATAGTGACAGGATCTGGGGACTCTGGAGAAGGGATCCCAGTCCTTGTAGTGTGACTTTAAGACATGTTCATGACTTTGTCTTCAAAGAATAGGCTCAAGTTGAAGTAGTCACTAGGTCACTGCATAGCATTCACAGGTAGCCATCAGCTTGATTTCAGAACTCCTAGAGTAAGTTAGAAGATTAAATGTGTATAAGTGAGTGCATGAGGTTTTATACCTTAGCACTGGGGTAGAATAACATGGCCCCAGGTCCAACATTATCTAATAAGTCCTACCATGTATCACAACAACTGACCTTTAGAACCATCAAAACATGTTCTCAAGTGGTCTCAAGTGAGAAAATGTGTCTATCAACCAAAAGATGTTGTTGTGTGAACTTCTTAGCATAAACCTTGTAGAAAACAGAATAAACAGAGACAGCTCTATCAGAGATAGGGTGCTACAGTTACCCTATCTACTCGCTGTTCCCTTGTGTAAATTCTCATCCCTGGGTCTTTTCTGATCTTTTATTAGGGTCAATATCATAAAAATCACATTTGAAATCACGATTAGTAAACAATCCATGGGTCAACAGAGCAGAGTTCCATTATGAAGTAAGCAAGATCCAAATAATTTTTTGGACCAGAGAGTACAAAGGATAAGGCGCTTTTCTTGCATGAGGGCAACCAGGGTTCAATCCCTGTCATCACATATGGTTCCTTGAGGCCTGCAGGAGTGGTCCCTGAGTACATAGCCAGGAGTGATCGATCCCTGAGCACAGCCAGATGGGACTCCCCAAACAAACACTTTGATGCTTTATTCTCAAATAAAATAAAAAGATTTGAGAAGAAAGAGCAGACTAGGAGATATGCAAAATTAAGGAAAAACTGTTTGGTGATCTTATGTGTACTTATGTGATCTTATATGATTTTATGTGCCGAGCAGAGCCCCGGCAGTTGAAGACCTCTGGAATCCAGCCACAGCCATGCTTAAGGCCACTCTCCACACATTCAGATGAGCCTCATGCATGAAGGAACCGGTAGAGGAACCCAGGTGTGTGGGACCTGAAGCTGAGATCTCCAAGGCTGCTAGGATCGGGACTGGGCCTCTTCCACCCAGACTCTCCATTTTCCAGTACCTAGGCGGTCACACCCAAAAACTGACCCCTGAGCCACGTAATCCCATCAACGTCCAACATCCAGAGACTACAAAACCAAGCTCCTCTTGGAAGTGACATCTGATAGCCTACTTCTCCCTCTTGGAGAATCTGGCAAGCTACCGAGAGTTTACTGCCCACACAGGGGAGAGCCTGGCAAGCTTCCCGTGGTGTATTCATATGCCAAATACAGTAACAGTGATGGGTCTCATTCCTCTGACCATGAAGAGCCTCTAATGCAGCACCATTGGGAAGGATGAGTGAAGAGAGGCTTCTAAAATCTCAGGGCTAGGACAAATGGAGACGTTACGAGGCCCGCACGAGCAAATCAAAGATCAACGGGATGGCAGGGCTACGTGATGTGAGTACTACAATGTCCTCTGCACTGAGTGTGGCACAATCCCACTTTATTTGCATATGACAAAAAGGAACTTAAAACACTTTCAGTATCATAAAAAAGTGATTAGCCAACTGAGAAGACTGCTTCTCCTGAAGCATTAACCTGATACAGTCTCCCTCGTGCTCCCCAGACCATTTCTCTGCTGAGTCATTCCTCAAACCTGGCCCTTTGACACAGAACCCAAGGCCATCAACTTACCAATGGCATGGAGGACAGCTGACTGCAACCAGACAAAGAGGATATTGCTAATGGAGTAATTCTCCCTGCTTCGATTTTTGATGTGTGTATGTGTCCTTAGGTTAAAAAACAGGACATTTATGCAAAACTATACATTCAGATCAATGTCTACATTCAAGATCAAAAATTGACCTCATCTTGGAACCTCAAAAGAAAGGATATTTCTTTTCTAGTTTCGCTTTATGTCTTATATTTTTAAAAGAAGTTCCTTTAATGTTCCTTGCAAACTTTTTCTTCTAAACACTGATTTATTTTGTTTTATAAATAACTTCAAGTAGAATGCTTGAGCAATAAAGGGGAAGTTGCAGAATAATGCCATTTCTGATAGCAGACAGTAAATGCACTTTCTGTACACACCCATATATGAAAAATCTGATATGTTAATTAAAACACTGCAAGCGGTGATCTCCAGGGTTAGGCATATAAAAGAAACAAATTTCTAAATTTTGCTTTCCACTAACGATTATTGTACATCTAGCTTCTATCATTTGTGAAATTAAAATCAGTAAAGGTCAAATGTCAAAGAGCATCAGGCACTAAGACACTGCATGGAAAGTTTTCCTAGTAATAAGGAATCTTCTAGTCAAACTATAGGTGTGCTTTCCCCTATAACAGTTTATCCTCATTTCTTCTTTGTTTCTGCCCTAAATATACACAAATTAAGCAAACAGTAGAATGAACCCCTGTGTATTTTCCACCATTTTCCACAATCAATTTTCTACCCTCCACTATTTTTGTTTTACATTTACCTTCATCTAGTTCCCATCCCACCTCAGTCAAATTAATTTAGATTCAAGTATTAATTTTGAAGCAAATTTATATACCTTAATTGAAAGACACAAATCTTACATTAACTTTTTTGGAAAATAAATATATATCTGTACAACCCACCTATATATAAAACATTCTTACTGATGCAAACATGCAGATTGGAGGTGCCCTTGGCAACAAAATTTAGGAAGTCATGAAATCTAGAAATGTTTGTTGAACTTAGCCTGTAACCTGCCCAAGAAGACCCTGCTAAGATTCTGTTACTAAAGAGACTACCAGAGTTCAAAATCTTTTTCCTGGACGGTGCCCTAGCAATTACTCTTCATCTCCATGGAGAACCTCAAGACAGCTTAGAAAAGACTGTATATAATCAGTTTCACAAGGCAATTTAGAGTACCCCATTCTGGAATTACCTGTATCCCAACAATATTTTTTATCTTATGGAGTCTCCCCTGTCTCTGTCTCTGTTTCTGTCTCTGTCTCTCTCTTTCAATACATATTCTTTCTTGGATGCATCGCATTTTCTTGAAAAAACCTTTTTGGCCTCAAGCAAATTTACCCACTATACTACTGCTCCGGTCCCATGCCTGAATACATTACCATGTCACCATTTTACATTCCTAAAAAGAACTGGTTTAGTTTTCAAAATAAGGATGCAGAAATGTTATCTAATACTCAGATTTATTATTTTTTTGGTGGGGGACTATACCTTGTGGCACTCAGGGCTTACTCCTGACTCTGCTCAGGGATCATTCTTGGGGGTGCTCGGGGAACCATAGGGAATGCGGGGGATCAAACCTCGGTTGTCCACAGGCAAATCACATGCCCTTCCCACTGTACTATTGCTTCGGTCCCAAATAAAAAAAATGTTACATGGCAAAAAAATTTTGTCTCTAATACAGAGATACCTATTAAATGCGAGAAACTATTCCTATTCAACACTGCATGTCTGATAAAGGGATAATATCCAAGATATCCCTCTCAGAGAGTCCAGCAAGCTACTAAGAGTATCCTGCCCTCACAGCAGAGCCTGGCAAGCTATCCATGGATGTATTCGATATGCCCAAAACAGTAACAAGTCTCACAATGGAGACGTTACTGGTGCCTGCTCGAGCAAATCGATCAACAATGGGATGGCAGTGATACAGTGATCTTTCTTCTCCTGAATTTCTGTTAGCAAGACAAAACCCTGGAACTTGGGTGGAATTTAGACTGATTCTTCCATTTTCTTTCAAAGAACATAACCACCCCTCAGCCTGAGAACCACAGTGACCCCCAAATTTAGGTGGTATGGACCAGCTCCCAAACCATGCTGACCAAAGTGTGTCTCAGGTGAAACTTGATGGCTGCTTTGCTGCTGCTGGCAGGACCTCAGGGTCCAAACAGTGCAGAAATTGGTGAAATCCTTACTAGTCCTGATCTCATTGGGTGCTCACTTCACCAACAACACCCACAAAAGTGTCCTGGTACCCCTTCAGTCAAATTCACCACACTTCCTCCAGAGCAACCACCATTCTGACTTTTCACTAGAGACCATTTAGCAATCTGTCCTATAATATCTGGTTGTTCTTCAATAAAATAAAACTATTTTTGGGGCTGGAGCAATAGCACAGCGGGTAGGGCGTTTGCCTTTATGTGGCCAACCCGGGTTAGATTCCCAGCATCCTATATGGTCCCCTAAGCACTGCCAGGAGAAATTCCTGAGTGCAGAGCCAGGAGTAAGCCCTGTGCAAAGCCGGGTGTGACACAAAAAGCAAAATAATAATAATAATAATAATAATAATAATAATAATAATAATAATAAATAAAACTATTTTCATTATAAAAGCTGCATATTAGAAGACCAGTGAAGCCAATAAGCAAACAAAAAAAAAGTAGTTAATTTACTCTCACTTAAAAACAGAAATTGGGAGCTGGAGTGAGAGCACAGTGGGTAGGGCGTTTGCCTTGCATGCGGCTGACCCAGGTTCAATTCCCAGCATCCCATATGGTCCCCTGAGCACCGCCAGGAGTAATTCCTGAGTGCAGAGCCAGGAGTAAGCCCTGTGCATAGCCGGATGTGACCCAAAAAGCGGGAAAAAAAAGCAGAAATTAAGTTTTTGTTTGCTTTCAGTCTCTTTCTGAATACCAATTTTGCTTGTTTTTTATTTTTACACCTGTCATGGTTCACTTTTGTTAAGTTCTATAGAACACTTTTGACTCTACATTATTCTCAGAATAATTTTATAGGACAAGCATATCTTTTTTTTTTTTTTTTTGCTTTTTGGGTCACACCCGGCGATGCATAGGGGTTACTCCTGGCTCATGCACTCAGAAACAACTCCTGGCAGTCAAGCATATCTTTTAAAAAAATTTTTTTTTTCTTAATTTTATTGAATCACCGTGAGATAGTTACAAGCTTTCATGTTTGGGTTACAATCTCACAATGATCAAACACCCATCCCTCCACCAGTGCACATTCCCCACCACCGATATCCCAGGTATACCCCCCCTTTCCCACCCTCCCCCTGCCTCTATGGCAGACAATATTTCCCATACTCTCTCTCTACTTTTGGGCATCATAGCTTGCAACACAGACACTGAGAGACCATCATGTTTAGTCCATTATTGACTTTCAGCATGCATCTCTCATCCTAACTGGTTCCTCCAGCCATCATTTTCTTAGTGATCCCTTCTCTATTCAATCTGCTTTCTCCCCTCTGCTCATGAAGCAGTCTTCCAGCTATGGGGAGCTCCCCCTGGCCCTTGTATCTACTGTGGTTGGGTGTCAGCCTCATGTGATGTTATTTTATACTCCACAAATGAGTGCAGTCCCTCTATGTCTGTCCCTCTCTTTCTGACTCAATTTACTTAGCATGATACTCTCCATGTTTATCCATTTATAAGCAAATTTCATGACTTCATCTCTCCTAACAGCTGCATAGTATTCCATTGTGTAGATGTACCAAAATTTCTTTAACCAGTCATCTGTTTTAGGGCACTCGGGTTGTTTCCATATTTTGGCTATTGTGAACAGTGCTGCAATGAATATATAGGTACAGATGGATGTCATTTCTACTGTGCTTTTTTGCATCCTCTGGATATATTCCCAGAAGTGGTATCGTGGGGTCATATGGAAGCTCAGTTTCTAGTTTTTGAAGGACTGTCCATATTGTTTTCCAGAAAGGCTGGACCAGTCGGCATTCCCACCAACAATGAAGGAGCGTTCCTTTTCCCCCACATCCACGCCAGCACTGGTTGCTTTTGTTCTTTTGAATGTGTGTCAGTCTCAGTGGTGTGAGATGATATCTCATTGTTTTTTTGATTTGCATCTCCCTGATGACTAGCGATGTGGAGCATTTTTTTATGTGCCTTTTGGCCATTTGAATTTCTTTTTTGAGGAAATTTCTGTTCATTTCTTCTCCCCATTTTTTTTGATAGGGTTGGAGGTTTTTTTCTTATACAATTCTACTAGTGTCCTGTATGTCCTTGATATTAATCCCTTATCAGATGGGTATTGGGTAAATATTCTTTCCCATTCTGTGGGCTCTTTCCGTATTTTGGTCACTGTTTCTTTTGAAGTGCAGAAGTTTCTTAGTTTGATGTAGTCCCATTTGTTTATGTTTGCTTCCACTTGCATAGTCAGTCCTTAAAGATGAGGACAAGCATATCTTATGTAATGTTTGCACAGGGGAAAAAGTGTCAGCCTAAAATTTAATTTAATAACTGGCAAAATTATCTTCAAACAAGTAGATGAGATAAAGATTTCCACACACGTACAAAAGGTGGAATCTTTCAGCTGCATATTTTCACTGGGAGGACTGTTAAAGAAAACACGTCAGGGACCAGAAAAACTACATGAGATCGAAATGAGAATCTGCACAAAGGAATGAAGAGTGCAGAAAGCTGGGATGTAGTCAACAGTGAAGTCTTTGTGTTTCATTGCATGTGTGATGCATGCATGAAAGCACATGCAATGAAACACAAGGTTCAAGGTCCAGCAACTGAGGAAAAAGTAGTACCAGAATGGGGGGCTGGAGTGATAACACAGCGGGTAGGGTGTTTGCCTTGCACAAAGCCAACCCAGGTTCGATTCCCAGCATCCCATACAGTCCCCTGAGCACTGCCAGGAGTAATTCCTGAGTGCAGAGACAGGAGTAACCCCTGTGCATCGTCAGGTGTGATCCAAAAAGCAAAAAAAAAAAAAAAAATAGTAGTACTAGAACAAGTAACCATGTGAGTAAATGCACAGGAAGTTTATCTCCTTATTTCATATCGTTAAACTGTAACTGAGGGCATGTAGTTACTCATCATTCCTTTTACATCTGACGCTATCTGGAGTTAACACTTGATAGCAAGCATCTAAAGTCTCTAACAGTGATGATATGTAATTGAAGTATCCAAACATTACAGGATGTGAGGAACATTATAGCAGCGGGTTTCCTGTTTATTATTTTTTTTTTGATTATTTTTTTCTCGTCCACAGATTAAAACAAACTATCAATATACACAGTCACTCCCCAAACAAGAAAAGACTGCTGGTCCTAGTCACAGAACCAGTTAGAGAATGTAACAGAAACTTTTATCTGTTATAGCTTCCTATTCTAGCCAAACATCACCGGAAAACCTATAATAGTATAGAATTCATAGAGAAGTGTATGTGTAATGTTTTAAACTTTTTATATGTGTGGTAGCATAATATCACAAGTAGAGTATGAGTTAAAGATATAGATAGTTTATTTTATCTTGTTTTATTTTAGGGTTTAGGGATCATATCAGCAGTGCTCAGAAATTATTCACTTTCTTTAGTAACATTTTTTAAAATTTTCTAAATAGGGTTTTTCTTTCTTTCTTTTGTTTTATTGAATCACTGTGAGATAGTTACAAAGCTTTCATGTTTGAGTTTCAGCCATACAGTGATCGATCACCCATCCTTCCAACAGTGCACATTTTCTACCACCAATGTCCCCAGTATTCCCCCCACCTCATCTCTCCCCCTGCCTCTATGGCAGAAAATTTCCCCAAAACTCTCTACTTTTGTGCATACTGGTTTGCAATACAGATAATGAGAGGCCATCATGTTTGATCCTTTACCTACTTTCAGCACACATCTCCCATACCAAACTATCCCTCCAACTATCATTGACTTAGTGATCCCTTCTCTATCCCAGCTGCCATTCCCCCAGTTCATGAAGCAGGCCACAACCATGGAGCAATATTCCTGGCCCTTGTGTCTACTGTCCTTGGGTATCGGTCTCATATGTTATCTTATACTCCACAAATGAGTACAGTCCTTCTATGTCTGTCTCTCTCTCTCTGACTCATTTCAATTAGCATGATATTCTTCATGTCCATCCACTATAAGCAAATTTCATGACTTCATCTATCCTAACAGCTGCATAGTATTCTATTGTGTAGATGTACCAAAGTTTCTTTAACCAGTCGTCTGTTCTCGGGCACTCGGGTTGTTTCCAGATTTTGGCTGTTGTGAACAGTGCTGCAATAAATATACAGGTGCAGATGTCATTTCTACTGTGCTTTTTTGCACCCTCAGGATATAATCTCAAAAGTGGTATTGCTGGGTCACATGGAAGCTCAATTTCTAGGTTTTGAAGAAATGACCATATTGTTTTCCAAACAGGCTGGACTAGTTAACATTTCCACAAACAATGAAAGAGAATCGCTTTCTCCCAACATCCACACCAGCACAGTTGTTCCTATTCTTTTTGATGTGTGATAGTCTTTGTGGTGTGAGATGATATCTCATTGTTTGATTTCCATCTCCCTGATAATTAGAGATGCTGAGCATTTTGTGATGTGCCTTTTGGCCATTTGTATTTTTGAGGACACTTCTGTTCATTTCTTCTCCCCATTTTTTTGATGGGGTTGGAGGTTTTTTTCTTCTACAATTCTACTAGTGTCTTGTAGATACTGGATATTAACCCCTTATCTGACTGGTATTGGGTAAATTTTCTTTCCCATTCCGTGGGCTCTCTCTGTATGTTGGTCACTTTTTCTTTTGAGGTGCAGACATTTCTTAGTTTAATGTAGTCCCATTTTTTTAATGCTTATTTCCACTTACTTGGTCAGCGGTGTTTCATCCTTAAAGATGCTTTCAGCTTCAATGTCATGGAAGATTCTGCCTACATTTTCCTCCATGTACTGTATTGATCCAGGTCTGATATTGAGGTCTTTAATCCACTTTGATCTGACGTTTGTGCCTGGCATTAGACAGAGGTCAGAGTTCAGTTTTTTGGAGGCAGCTGTCAAGTTTTCCCATAACCACTTGTTGAAGAGGCTTTCCTTGTTCCACTTCACATTTCTTGCTCCTTTATCAAAGATTAAGTTATCATATATTTAAGAGTCTGTGACAGAATATTCAACACTGTTCCATTGGTCTGTGGCTCTGTTTCTAGTCCAGTACCATGCTGTTTTAATCACTACTGCTTTGTAGTACAGTTTGAAGTTGGGGAAGGTGATGCCACACATCTTCTTTTCCCCAAGGATTGCTTTATCTATTCGTGGGGGTGTATTATTCCATATGAATTTCAAAAGTGTTTTGTCTATTTATTTGAAGAGTGTCATGGGTATCCTGATAGGGACTGCATTAAATCTATATAGTGCTTTGGGGAGTATTGCCTTTTTTTTAAACATGACTGAGTTTATTTTCAGGTGAACTGACTTGCTATTTAAGTAATTAGTATACTTATATAATTAACACTACTACTGATAATCACTGTTACATCACCATCATTATCATCTTTATCATAGAGCTACATAATATTTCTATTATATTTCTTTACATATAGCACCTTATGAATATCTAAAATACTTTTATATATAACAAGACAATTACCCCTCCTTGTAACATCACATTAGTTATTATATTTCCATATTGTATTTCCATTATGATCAAAGGCCCAATATGATCTGGAGTTCATACATTTCTTTCCACCAGTACACTATCTTTTTTCTTTTTTTAATTTTTTTTTATTGAATCACCGTGACAAAAGTTACAAAGATTTCAGGTTTAAGTCTCAGTCATATAATGATCAACCCCCCATCCCTTCACCAGTGCACCTGTTCTCCCACCAAGAACCCCAATATACCCCCCTCCCACTCACCCCCGCACCTGAGTGGCCAATGATCTTCACTTTGTTCTTTCTATACTTTGGATACATTCAATATTTCAACAGAGAACTGACTATTATTATTTGGAATTTCCCCCACAACAACCAACCCTGCTGAAAAGGCATCATTTGATAGTTTGTTTTCCATTGCTGAGAATGAAGATTATAAGGAGCTCACGCAGCCATGACAGCGACTGTGCGGTTTTGGATTTCTGTTGTTTTAGCTCAGTTTACAGTCTAGATGCATTTCTATAAGTCTCTGGGTGCCAAACTGGGTTAGCAGACCTCCCGGATCATAAGGTCTTTAAGGAGCAGAGGGGCTGTGTCATGCGCGGCTATTCTGGATCTCATCTCGAGTATTGCCATTTTGGTAATGTTAATCCTCCCTATCCATGATCAGGAGATATGTCTCCATTTTCTAGTGTCCTCTCTTATTTCTCGAAGTAGTCTTTTGTAATTATTTTTTTTTGTATAGGTCTGCTGGATTACACTGGGTTGTCCTTGCTCCTCCCACAGGGAGCTTAAGGTTCATTGAGCTACTCGGACAACAGTGTCCCTGAGGCACACCACATTCCCTCAAGCACTAATAATCCCATATTGCTTTTCTCTTTCCTTTATGTCGTTTTCATGGTTTATTTAGCAATGTTCTTTTTGTATAGACACAGGAAGACAATTCATGCTATGCTTTGTAAGATGGGGGTTAATTGACTCCAAAATAATATTTACTACTAGGCATCCATATCTACTCGACTTAAGCCTCTGTTGCCCTTAGTTCCTAGTACTCCAAAAGCAGGGTCTCAACAAAGGGACTGGATAGACCCAAAGCAATCTGTAAGCTACCCTGGCATTGGAAGGAGACAAGCTAAACACCATAAGTATAAGAAGTTAAGACCTGGTCATGTAACAAACTCTGTCATTATCCAAAAAGAAGTAACTAAATAAGGACCCTGCTGGGGTTAGAAAAGACTAACCTGGCCTGAAGACGGTGGTCTGGGATATATAGCGCGATATCCCCAGAAAGAGCCAATCTTTAAGCTTAATATATTTCTTATAGTTTTCATACAAAATGACTAGAAATATAAGAAGTACATTTACTATACTTGTTTAAATGAATTAGCTGAGGAAAAAAGAAAGCAATACATGCTGGATGGAATCCCGCCCTTGAGCATCTCCTAGTAATCTGGAGTAATCTCCTCAGATAAGATTTTGTCTTTGAGTGAATCTCTTGTAGGAGGGGCTTTACATCTGTTTGTTGTTATGATAATGTTCAACCCCACCTTTTTGTATCTCCACATTCATGATTTCTATATAACTATGCTGCAAGAGGTAAAAGGGGATTAGAAAGTCAGACCAGAGGGAGGATGAGAGGTCAGACTTTGGAGACTTTGGGAAATTTGAGACTAGAAGGGGGACTAGATGATGATGATGCCTAAAAAATAGAGGATTTTGAGGTCTATGAGGAGACTAGGATGATGGAACTGTGATGACTGGGACTATGACCAAAACCACAATTAGGAATGTGCTGGAAGGGGAGACATCTGACGATGCTGGGGAGGAAAGAGAAATAAACTGACTACCAACCAGCCCAGGGCCCAGTTTCTGTTCCTCCTTTCCCTGGTCCTTCATTCATCCACCCGCCATGGGTTGTCCTGGGGAGATGGTTCTCGGCCACTGAATGCTCGCGTACCTCGCGTGCCCCAGCCCTTCTCTTGGAAAGTCACATAGGTCCTTCACCTCTTTAGTTGTTAAGCTGATTCCAAGGTACTTGATTTTCTGAGGCACTATTGTGAACAGGATTGTTTTTCTAGTATCTCTTTCATTATTTGTATATGGGAAAGCCATGGACTTTTGGGTATTGTTTTTGTAGCCTGCCACTTTACAAACCTGTTTCTAGGAGCTTTTTTGTAGAGTCTTTTGGATTTTCTAAGTATAGTATCATATAGTCTGCAAATAGTGAAAGCTTGACCTTTTCCTTTCCTATCTGTATGCTCTTGATATCTTTTCTTGCCTAAGTGCAATGGCAAGTCTTCCAGTACTGTATTGAATAGAAGTGGAGACCGTGGACATCCTTGTCTTATCCCTGATCTTAGAGGGAAGGATTTTAGTTTCTCCCCACTGAGAATAATGCTTGCAGTAGACTTTTGGTAGATAGCTTTGACTATATTGAGGAAGGTTCCTTCAATCCCATTTTGCCGAGAGTTTTCATCATAGACAGGTGCTGGATCTTGTCAAATACTTCCTCTGCATCTATTTATATGATCATATGGTTTTTATTCTTTTCTTTTATTGATATGATGGATTATATTGATTGGTTTGCGAATGTTAAACCATTCTTGCATCCCCGGAATGAATCCTACTTGGCCATCGTGTGATCTTTTTGATGAGTCATTGGATTCTGTTTGCTAGGAATTTGTTGAGGATCTTTGCTTCTGTGTTCACTAGGAATATCAGCCTGTAATTTTCTTTCTTTGTGGTGTCTCTGCTTCTGGTATCAGGGCAATATTTGCTTCATAGAAACTATTTGAAAGTGTTTCTGATTCTTCAATTTCCTGGAAAAGCTTGGAAAGGATTGGGAGTAAGACTTCTTTAAATATTTGGAAGAATTCACTAATGAATCTATCTGGGCCAGGATTTTTGTTTTGGGGGAGACTTTTTATTACCATTTCAATTTCCTTGATGGTGACATGTTGCGTTCGTGTACTACAGGTCTTCTTGGTTCAGTCTCAAGAAGCTATAGGAATCCAGGAATTTGTCCATTTTCTTAAGGTTTTCTTGTTTTGTGGCATAAAGATTCTCAAAGTAATCTCTGATGATCCTTTGAACTTCTGTAGTTTCTGTTGTGATGTCCCCCTTTTCATTTCTGAATCTGTTTATTTGGGTTTTCTCTCTCTCTTTCTTTGTGAGTCTTGCTAGAGGTTTGTCGATCTTGCTTATTTTCTCAAAGAATTAGCTCTTGGTTTCATTGATCTTTTGGATTATTTTTTGGGCTTCCATCTCATCAATTTCTGCTCTCGGTTTTATTATTTTATTCCTCCTGCCAGGGTTGTACTCCTTTTGTTGGTCATTCTCCAAGATCTTAAACTGTGAGGTTAGGTTACTTATGTGGGCTCACTCTTCCTGAATTATCATTGTAGAGCTAAAAACTTCCCTCTTAACACAGCTTTTGCCATGTTCCATAAGTTCTGGTAACTCGTGTCTTCCTTCTTATTTATTTCCAGGAATCTTTTGATTTCCTCTTTGATTTCCTTTCTAAGCCACTTGTTCAGTAATGAGCTGTTTAATTTCCAGGTGTTTGATTTGGTATTCTGTTTGTGTGTGTGATTCACTTCAATTTTCAGTGCATCGGGGTCTAAAAAAATTGTTGATACAATCTCTATCTTCTTAATTTTATGGGTGTATGTTTTGTGGCCCAGCATGTGGCCTATCTTGAAGAATGTCCCATGCACACTTGAGAAGAATGTGTATTCAGGTTTTTGAGGATGAAGTGTCCTGCATATATCTACTAAGCCCTTTCTTTCATTTCTTCCCTCAGATAAAGTATGTCCTTATTAAACTTGAGTCTGGTTGATCTATCAAGATGTGATAAAGCAGTGTTGAAATCTCCCACTAGTATTATGTTGCTATCGATGTCTTTCTTTAAGTCTATGAGTAGTTGTTTTAAGTATTTTGCTGGTCCTCACTAGGTGCATATACATTTAGGAGTGTAAATTTTTCCTTATGATCCCTTAATCAATAAGAAATTACCTTCACTGTCTCTTCAGTCTGAAATGAATGTAGTATGATACCAGAATGGCCACCCCAGTTGTTTGAGAGAGGTGTTTGCCTGTAGACTAGTTTTCCAGCCTTTGACTCTGAGTCTGTGTTTGCTGACTGTTCAGATGTGTTCTTAGATATTGCTGCTTTCAGAATGTTATCTGTCTATGGTTTTTGTCATTCTGATAAGGATGTGTCTTGGAGTATTTTTATTTGGATTTCTTCTAGCTGCTACCCTTCAGGCCTCCTGAATCTGGTCATATGTGCTCTTCAGCTCCGAGAATGTCTTAGTAATTATGTCTTTGACAATTTATTCTTTGTCAGGGTTCTCTTCCTGTCCATCTGGGACTCCAATGATTTTTATATTACTCCTCTTGGCTTCATCCCGATTTTCTCTTGACATCTGTTGGTTTATTTTGAGACTCTTCCACTTTCTGCTGTTGTCTGGACATTCTCTGCACCTCATATTGGAGTTCATTGATTCTGCCCTTAGCAGCTGTTACTCTGTTTCTGAGACCTTCCACTGAATTTTTCAATTATCCTATCAGGTTTTTCAGATCTGCCATTTCTGTTTGTAATTTTGTTTGCATTTTCATTTCTGCTCTCAAGTCCTCTTGCATTTTATTGACAGTGTGTTCCATTGTTTCTTTTTAGCTACTATGAATCCTTAATAACGCTCTTCTAAATTCCTTATCGGAGAGATTGTCTAGCTCGCTATTACAGGTTGGGTCATCTGGGCTGGCTCCTTCACTCACTAAGCCTAATGGTTTCTGCATTACTTTGCCATTGTGACCTGTGTGGCTTGGACTTTCATGCTCACTGTTACTATTGTGATTTTGGTATAGTATTCTTTGGGGTAGGGGCTAATGAAGTATTGGCCTAATGTGTTTTTGGTAATCAGGCTGCCCTAGTGAAAGGTCCGTATAAGGACTAATTTATGGTTCTTATGGAGTACAGAGAGAGAGATTAATTCGTGGCAGCATTAGCAGCCACAGCTCTGGAAGTCACTCCCACCAGGCTTCTGACCTGTAATTGGAGCTTTTTGGGCCCTTGTAGCTGGAAACCTGCTTTAGGGCTATCTCCTCTGGATCCCAGAGGTCCCACAGAGTTCTAGACGCAGCCCCTGCCTGTGCCCGGCTGCAGCGCCACACCCTCCTTAGTAACCTTTGTGATAAGCATCATATTTTAAAACATGATAGTGTTTCTTTATTAGTCTTTTATTTTGTTCTAAGTATTTTTTGTGCATTAGGAAAAACATATTTGTCTGACCTTAAATCCTCTTTTATGAAGGTACTCTTTTATGATTTCTTTCTAAATGTACATTTCAAATCTATGATCTCAAATAACAGTTGGGAAAAATAGAAATAGAAAAGTAAATTTGACGTAAGTAGTAAAATTGTTAAAATCATATATTTTTTATTTTTTTTATTCTTTAATTAGTGAGTCACCCTGAGGGTACAGATACAGATTTACACATTTTCAAGCTTGTTTTTGCCTTATACAATGTTCTCAAACACATCCCTCCACCAGTGCCCATTCTCCACCACCCAATAAACCCGGTAACCCTCCCACCCCCCAGTTTCATCTCCCCACCACCACCCTACCCTGCTTCTGTGGCAGGGTATTCCCTTTTGATTTCTCTCTCCAATTGGGTGTTGTGGTTTGCAATAGGGGTATTGAGTGGCCATTGTGTTCAGTCTCTAGTCTACTTTCAGCATGCATCTCCCTTCCCGCGCGGGATCTCCAACCATATTTTCCTTGATGTTCCCTTCTCTATCTGAGTGCCTTTTTCCGCAGCATGAGACCAGCTTCCAAGCCATAGAGCCAACCTCCTGGTACTTACTTCTACTATTCTTGGATATTAGTCTCCTACTCTGTTATTTTATATTCCACAGATGAGTGCAATCTTTCTATGTCTGTCTCTCTCTTTCTGACTTATTTCACTTAGCACGATACTTTCCTTGTTGATTCACTTATATGCAAAGTTCATGACTTCATTTTTTTCTAACAGATGCAAAGTATTCCATGGTATAGATATACCAAAGTTTCTTTAACCAGTCATCTTTTCTCGGGCACTTGGATTTTTTCCAGAGTCTGGCTATTGTAAATAGTGCTGTGATGAACATATAAGTGCAGATGTCATTTCGACTGTACTTTTTTGCTTCTCCGGGGTATATTCCCGGAAGTGGTATTGCTGGGTCAAATGGGAGCTCAATTTCTAATTTTTTGAGAAGTGTCCATATTGTTTTCCAAAAGGGCTGAACGAGTCAGCATTCCCACCAGCGGTGTAGAAGACTCCCTTTCTCCCCACATCCTCTCCAACAGTGGTTGCTTTTGTTCTTTTGGATGTGTGCCAGTCTCTGTGGTATGAGGTGGTATCTCATGGTTGTTTTGATCTGCATCTCCCTTATGATTAGTGATGTAGAGCACTTTTTCATGTGCCTTTTGGGCATTCGTATCTCTTCCTTGGGAAAGTTTCTGTTCATTTCTTTGCCCAATTTTCTGATGGGGTTGGATGTTTTCTTCTTGTAGAGTTTAACCAGTGCCTTATATACCCTTGATATCAACCCCTTATCTGATGGGTATTGGGTGAATATCCTTTCCCATTCTGTAGATTGTCTTTGTATTCTGGTCACTGTATCTTTTGCGGTGTAGAAGATTCTTAGCTTAATGTAGTCCCATTTGTTTATCTCTGTTTCCTCTTGGTTGGTCAGTTGCGTGTCATCTTTGAGGATACCGTTAGCTTCAATATCGTGGAGGGTTTTTCCGACATTGTCTTCAATGTACCTTATGGCTTGTGGTCTGATTTTGAGGTCTTTAATCCATTTTGATCTGACTTTTGTGCATGGTGTCAGGTCAAGGTCTAAGCCCATTCTTTTGCATGTAGTCATCCAGTTGTGCCAGCACCATTTGTTAAAGAGGCTTTCCTTGCTCCACTTCACATTTCTTGCTCCCTTATCAAAGATTAGGTGATCATATATTTGGGGTTGTGTGTAGGGATATTCCTCCCTGTTCCATTGGTCTGTGGCTCTGCCTTTATTCCAGTACCATGCTGTTTTGATTATTACCGCTTTGTAGTAAAGTTTAAGGTTGGGGAGGGTGATACCTCCCATCGTCTTTTTCCCAATAATTGTTTTAGCAATCTGTGGGCTTTTGTTGTTCCTTATGAATTTCAGGATTGCTTGATCCATTCTTTGAAGAATGTCATGGGTATCCTTATAGGGATTGTGTTGAATCTGTATAATGCTTTGGGGAGTATTGCCATTTTGACAATGTTGATTCTCCCTAACCATGAGCAGGGGATATGTTTTCATTTCCTGACATCCTCTTTTATTTCATGGAGTAGCGTCTTATAGTTTTCTTTGTAGAGGTCTTTTACTTCCTTAGTTAAGCTGATTCCAAGGTACTTGATTTTCTGGGGCACAATTGTGAATGGGATTGCTTTTTTCATGTC
This sequence comes from Sorex araneus, assembly GCF_027595985.1. Classification (NCBI taxonomy): domain Eukaryota; kingdom Metazoa; phylum Chordata; class Mammalia; order Eulipotyphla; family Soricidae; genus Sorex; species Sorex araneus. Next base: position 315,642,898 of record NC_073313.1, read on the forward strand.
CCTTTCCCCTGTCTCATTGTTTGCATATAGGAAGGCCATGGATTTTGGGGTATTGATAAAATCATAGTTTTAAAGAAAGACAATGAATTAGAAAATAGGGAAACATTAAGAAATGAAACCAAAACCAAGTTCTTTCAGGAGATAATTCAAATTTAAAAATATTTTATCAGAAATAAATTATTTAGACCACAGATTAAATCAGGAATGATGGAGGTGACATTGTCCAGAATATGTTGATGGTAAGAGATTAATAAGTAAGAAAATCAGTAGTAATAAGTAAAAGAATCTTACCCCAAAATGTTGTGTCTACACATAGAAAACAGATTAAATGGTCAAATTCCTTTAAAGACACAAGCTACCAGAGTTCAGCCAAAAAGAGAAATATATTACCCAAATAGTCATCTATATATGGAATAAATTAAATTTGTAGTTAAAATATTCCAAGGAAGAAAACTCTAGACCAATTTGTCTTCACTGGTGAACTCTAGAAAACATAAAAAAGAGAGAATAACAAACTCCTTGAGAACATTGATGACTATTTCCAATTAATTTTATGAGCCCAATATGGCCCTAATCTCAAAGTCAAGAAAAACGACTAACCAATTGCCTACATGAATAAAACTGAAACAGTTCTAAAGAAAGTTTGACAAATTCAATCCAACAATACATGAAAAGAGTGGGAAAGAAGGGAACATCAGGAAGTAGATTGTAAGGAGAATGAGGAAACGTGAAGATTATAAATTTATTGTTGAGATGAGTCTATGAATCTATAGATAAGTGAAAAGTCAGATTGTATATTTTAAATATATACCATTTAGTACTGAAGGTAGGGCACTTGCCTTGCACATTGCTAACCCTAGATCAATCCGCATCACTCCATGTGGTTCCCCAAGCCCCACCAGGATTGATCCCTGAACACAGAGCCAGGAGTTAGTCCTGAGCACTACCAGGTATGCCCCCTTTCTGAAAAAGAGTATTGCTGTTTTGTGTGCCAATTATGCTGATATAAAACTTCCCCAGAAAATAAATAAGGCATAGGACAATAAAAAACTTTATTCTTTTATGATTTTTATTTATCTTTTCTGCCAAGAGGTGCGCACAAAATTTGCACGTATAACTGGAGCTTACTGTGTGGTATTAAGGTAGTCACTGAGAGAACAAGGAAATGTTTGAAACCACTAATACACAGTTGTTCTCACACACTTTTTTCCCCTTGTTTAGAAATTTAGATAGTCTGTAGCATGTGGCTACCAGTTAACACAGCTTGGGACTTTTTTGTTTGGTTTTAGAGAATCTGAACTTGAGCTTGGCCTGAGTTAAGTCAGTGTAGTGGTTCTGAGTGTGGAAAGTACCTCAGGCAGCCACAGACTCAAGTTCTCAGTGACTATCAAGTCAGAATTAACTCGTCTTAAACTATTTAAAAACAATTTCATGGACTTCATTTCAGCAAGCTTAAGGGATATAAATACATATTCATTTTCTGTTCTTATAAGCTCTTAATATTTAAGGTTGTCTCCCTTTTTTTGTGGACTATGTCTTTTGTGCCACATAATGATTCTAGCATTATGCTCAATCTCCTTCTTTTTCTTGCTTCCCTGAACAGAACTCCAACCCCAATAGCAAGAAGGGTTTTAAGGCTGTTCTTGACATCCCAAATTTGCCAGGTGTTGTCACCAAGGTGACTCTACTCAGGAACAGTTATTTCAATAGCTGTCTACTTCTATGCCAGAAAACTATGTGGCTTTGCGAGGGCCTTTTCTAGAACTAACCACACTGTGGTGAGGTGCAGACGAGGGGAAGAGCACCGATGGACTTTGGTTTCTGAAACCCCTGATATGTTCTGCATCTTTTCTCTGTTTTATACCACTGACTTTGCATCTGTGGCAGGGAAAAGAGCACCAAGCGCACTGCTGTTCCTGGGCTGGAACATACGCTCTGTCAGAGAGCTGATCCAGCAAACACTAGGGTCAGTAACAGTCCATGTTCCTGAGGAGCCCCAAGAGTCACAACAGTGCACGTGCTCCAGGTAGAATACAGCAGCACAAGGATACAAATATAAGCAAATATGGCATGAGGACCCACACGCTTTCCTTAACTCAGTATACAGCCTTACCTCAACCACTGGATCTACACCACTCACCACAACCTCCATGTCACCACCGCTCACCATGACCTCCAAGGCAGCACCACTCTTCTTAACCACCAGGTCACTACCATTCGCCATGACAATCAAGTTACCACCACTCACCCTGACCACCAGGTCATCACCACTCACCATGACCACCAGGTTACCACTCACCATGACCACCAGGTCGATATCACTCATCCGAGTCACCAGGTTACCACCAATTATAATGACCTCTGTGTTAACCTGTTCACTGTAACCTCTAAGTAAATACCACTAACCATGAGCACCAGGTCACCATCACTCTCCTTGACCACCCAGTTTCCACCACTCACCATGACCAGTATAAACCTGGTCATCACTTTCCATTACTATCAAGCCATGATTCCCCACAACTACTTGTTAATACTGCCCTATAATCACAACTGCAACCATAGAGTACTTTAGATGTCTAGTTGCAACATTTAAACAATTTGTATTCATATTCTTTTGAAGGAGCTCACAAACACAGTTCAACTGAGACCAGATAATCTTAAAAAAGTAAGGGCAATTTATAGACTTATTTTCCTTTCTTCGCATGGCAAAGCCTGGCAAGCTACCTGTGGTGTATTTGATATGCCAAAAATAGTAACAATGACAGTCCTATTCCCTGATCCAGAAAGATCCCCTAATATGCCATCAGGCTACACTAGCACAGGACAGGAATGAATGGAGACGTTATTGGCACTTGCTCAACCAAATTGATGAACAACGGGATGACAGTGATATGGTGATTTTTCTTTCTTCATAGCAGCCAGGAGAAGAGTCAGGAGGCTCTTTGGTTCAGAACTCAGAATTTCTTTTATATTTTTGCCAAATTTCTCCAGAAACAGCTAATTTATATGTGTGTATATACAGCATATATGACATTTCAATCAATGATGGGTCATATGTAGGACTCTATCAGTAACCTAGGTGTTAAGGAGGTAATACCACAGTCAATGTGAAGTTTGCATTAATACTTTCTAATTCATGCTATGACCAAATTACCTAGCAATGCATTTCTTAGAATGTATCCCCGTCATTAAGCTATTCATGACTGTATATAGGAAGAGATTTGTTGTAAGGAATGGTTACACACCTTCTGGAGAGCTCAAAATCTATGTGTTGGATTGGCTAGCTGGAGATCCAGGAGTGATACTGCATGTAGCTCAAGTCCAATGGCTGAAAAATTCCTTCTTCTTCCTTTAAGAGGTAGAATTCTGTTCTATCAGGTTTTCACTTGAGTGGATTATACCTCATGCACATTGTGGGGCATAATCTGTTGGACTCAAAGTTGACCAATTTAAATGTGAATAGAAATATGTTTAAATAGATTTAAGCATAAGTGTAAATATTATCTTTCATCTAAAAATATCCTTACAGAAACATCAAGAAAATTTTTGAGCAGAGTATTTAGGTATTGTGACCCTGCAAAACTGACACCAAATCAAACATTGCACCAGTTATTACTGTATCATACCACGTAGGGCAAAAGTCTTCAGGCTGAAGAATTTTCACAAAATATGGATGCAGTTATGAGCAATGACTTGAAAGCCTTGTTACAATCTTGCCAGCCAGCAAACGTCTGGAGTTGAGGCCAACTTCAGGAAATACAAAAGTTGCTTTTCACATTGTGAAAAGTTGGTGGGAGGCTGTGTGAATTAAGTGGGCTGAGGTGAACAGAGACCAACTGATTTAGAAACATATGGTTATGATCACAGGATAGCCCTCAGGGATTGGACTCTAAACTACAGGGAAGGTCCAGTTGGGTTTGACCTGGTAGCTCTTGTGTCTGGCTAAAAAATGGTGCATTCGTGCATGTGTGTGTGTGTGTGTGTGTGTGTGTGTGTGTGTGTGTGTGTGTGCGTGCATGCAGTGGCAAAGTGGCCATTTCTTTTTTTTTAATTTTTAAAAATTTTTAATGAGATAGAATTATAAACATACAAACTTTCATGATTACATTTCAGCCATACAATGGTGGAATACCCATCCCTCCACCATTTCCCATTCTACACCACCAATGTTCCCATTTCTCAGTGACATTAGCACACTATAGAAAAGGAGCCCAGGGACAAGACAGTATTTTGTGCTGCCCAAGTAGGGGTGGTCTGTGACTGAAGAACTAAATTAACATGCTGTAAGACTGAATATGTGATGATCTGTCTTTGTAATACTGTAGAACACTAGCAAAAAATGACAAAAGGGTGCTGGAGAGAGAGTACTGTGGGTAGGGAACTTGGCTTGCATGCAGGAGACCAAAATTTGATCCTCAGCAACTCACTGGGTCCCCTGAGCCTGCCGGGAGTGATTCTTGTGTGCAGTCAGGAGTAACCCCTGAGCACTACTGAGTGGGGCCACAAAACCAAAAAAAAGTGGGTCGGGGGCAGGGTGCAAAAGAAAACTGTGCTGTGAATGAAACTCACGAAATCCATTCAGTGGAGAATTTTGGGGCTCAATGCACATTTGGAGAGATACTATCTGTGCATCATCTTTGGGACCTCACCTTCCCACCTATAAACATAGTATATATTAAATATTAAATGAAAGTGAGATTATAAGTGGTTTGCCCAGTCTGAGTCCCCAAGAACAGACAACTGGTTAAAGAAATTTTGGTATATCTACACAATGGAATACTATGTGGCTGTTAAAAAAGATGAAGTCATGAAATTTGCTTATAAGTGGATGGATATAGAGAGGATCATGCTAAGTGAAATGAGTCAGAAAGAGAGGGACAGACATAGAATAACAGCATTCATTTGTGGAGTATAAAACAGCATAATATGAGACTAACACCTAAGGATAGTAGAGACAAGGACCAGGAGGATCGCTCCACAGTTTGGAAGCCTACTTCCTGCTGAAGGAAAAGGTGGTTGGGATGGAGAAGGTACCACTAATTCAATGATGGTTGGAGGGATCCATAAGGGTGAGAGTTACGTGCTGAAAGTAGAATAAGGACCAAACATGATGGGCTTTCAGTAACTGTATAGCAAACCATAATGCCCCAAAGTAGAAAGAGAATAAGAAGCATAGCATGGCAATCACCGCTTTTTGAGCATAAAATGGAGGTACCAGCTGGCTACTGAGGGATGCGCTCAAGATCCCAGGAGGCTGGGGGTACCTGTCCTGCCCTCCGCCGAGATTTAAGCGCAGTGGCCACACGTGTGTGGCCTTTCTGCTGCTGCATGAGTATGATCCCGGAGGCCAACTGAACTACTTTGGACACCAGCAGCTTGCAGAAATGCCTCTAGACTGTGAACCGAGCCACTGCCCCATGCGGCGCCAGAGGGCAAGGGTTTCTCTCTCCAGGCTTTTCCATCTTATGAGCACCACAAAAGGGAAGTAAAGCTTGCAGTGATGCAATTTCTGGCAGAATTTTCCCTGGACTTTAAAAAGAAATCCAAAACCGCGCGGCCGTGACAGCTGCAACAATTAATATCTCTTAATTGTCAGCAATGTGAAACGGTTCCTTTTGAGCAGGTCTGACTTTGGGGGAAAACTCCAAACAATAATAGTGAGTTTTTTGTTGAAATATTGAAGGTAATCAAAGTAGCAGCCATGTCTCTAGACTGTGAACTAAGCCATAGCCCCACGCCGGCCGAGGAGAAGAAATATTCTTCTTTCTCGTTTTTTTTTTCCCTTTTCAGGGAGAAACGGTGTGACATCCACCATATTATGAGGTCTATTAAGCAGGTACGAATTTGGTGGCGTGGGAAGGAGAAAGAAAAGGGGGAAAAAAGGGAAAAAAATTATGTACTTGGAATAGTGGGACACTTGGGCAGTCTTGGGCCGGGGCCGATACCAGTGTGCGTTCTGCAGAGATTTGACCCAGGTGGCCACACTTTTGTGTGGCCACTTTGCTGCTGATCGACCAGGATCCGGAGGCCAACTTGACTACTTTTGGTCCCAGAAACTGCTTTCAGCCATGTCTCTAGTCTGTGAACTAAGCCATAGCCCCACGCCGGCCGAGGAGGGGTAATATCCTTCTTTCTCATTTTTTTTCCCTTTTCGAGGAGAAGCGGTGTGGCTTATTATGGCCATATTATGAGAACTATTAAACAGGCACTAACTTGGGGGCGCGGGAAGGAGAAAAAAAGAGTTATGTACTTGGAACAGCGGGACTTCATATCTCTTCATTCCCAGCAATGGAAAACTAATTATCAAATGCTTCCTTGGGAGTAGGGCTGTCTCTTTTGGGGGGAAACTCCAACAACAATAGTGAGTTTTGTGTTGAAATATGGAATGTAATCAAGGTAAAGAGAAAATGATGTGAAATTTATCAGCTACACAGGCGGGGTGGGGGGCAGGGGGTAGGAGGTATACTGGGATTTTTGGTGGTGGAACATGGGCACTGGTGAAGGGATGGGTGTTTGAGTATTGTATAACTGAGACATAAGCCTGAGAACTTTGCAATTTTCCACATGACGAGTCAATAAAATAAATAACTTGAAAAAAAAAAGAAAGAGAATAAGAAGAAAAGTGCCTGCCACAGAAGCAAGGGGTGGGATGAGGTGGGGGTGGCGGGAGGAATACTGGGAACACTGGCCATGGAAAATAAATGTACACTGGTGGAGGGATGGGTATTCGATCAATGTATGACTGAAACTCAATAATGAAAGCTTTATTATTCATAACTATCTCATGGTGATTCAATAAAAAAAGTTTTTAAGTGGTTTACCTAAACTCCATAATCTAGATTTGATCTCAGAATTCCTGTTGCTCAAACTATACTATAATGAACCTTTAAAGTACAAATGATATTCTCCAAAATTGTTTTAATTAATGTTTGATCTTCCACCCAGTTAAAGACAGATTTTTTTTAAATGTTAGATCTTATTTAAATTACATCTTTTTTCTCCTCTTCATAATAGACTAAGTTGGTGTTTTTGTTTAGGATACCTACTAGCTTTAAATATTTCTTTTTTTCACTTTTTGGGCCACAACTGAAGGTACTTAGGGCTTACTTTGACTCTTTGCTCAAAAATCACTCCTGGGGGGCTCAGGGAGCCATCTGGGGTGCCAGGGATTGAATCTGGGTTGGCATTGTGCAACCCAAATGCCCTACCTGTTGTACCATCACTTGGACCCCATTAAGGACTTTTTAAAAACAATTGTATTTCTTATTTTTTTTGAGTCAGTTACTTGAAAACTTGGAGTTAGGTAGAAAATCTAACCTAGAAGGAATAAAAGCATAGCTCCTAGTAATTTTCATATTATTGGTAGTAAAAAAAATGTTATAAACATGCAAACTAATTTTGACAAGAAAAAAATTTTAATTTGATTGACCAAACACTTCACAAAAGGATAGCCAAATGGCCAAAAGGCATGTAAGATGTCCTCAATAGGAAAATACAAATTAAATCACCAAGAAGCTATCACTATACTCCCACCATAAAACTATAGTTAAAGAGATGAATAATGCACAGGTTGGCGAGATGTAAAACAAATGGACCTCTCACTACAGGTCAGAAGGCAAAGTCATACAGTAACAGAAAAGTGCTTCCAGTAAATTAAACTTTCACCTCCCAAATGATCCAGAAATTGCACCCCTAGATAGTTTTCAGAGTGTAAATGTCCACCAGTATATATTCATGAGTTTTACTTGTGATAATAAAAGCGAGACAAAAGTCCTATGTCAATTAAGTGTCCATTGAAATGCAATGCAAATAGCAGCAAAGCCATACAATGGAAAATTACTCTGTAAAGAAATTTTAAAAGAACAAACTCCTTATGCACACAAACCTGGGCGAGTACCTGAAACAGACTGAGCACAAGAAACCGAATACAAAAGGCCATATCACCTGTGGTTTCATTTTTACTAAGTTCAAGAACAGACAAAACCAGTGAATACATTGGGAAGAGGACAGAGGGCTGAGCCGAAGCTTTGCTTGTAAGAGGCCCAGGTTCAATCTCTGGCATCACAAGGACCACAGGGTGTGACCCCTGGATAAGGAGCTGGGAATCCCCCAGCAAAACAATAACCAATAGATGATGGTAGAAAAAAAATCATCTGGGGACTTGAGGGGTGGTGTTTGACTGCAAAGACAGAAAGGAACTCTCCGGGGTGATAGAGATCCCTTAGGCCTTGATCTGGGTGGCTGTTGGAGAGAGGATTACTTGAGCATGTTCGTTTTCCTGTCTCAAGCTCGTACATCTGAAATGAAAAGAAGGTGAGGTTGGGCAGGGAGTGATACTTTTTCCACTCTTGAAGACTTGTCAGTAGAGTAATTTGGGGGCTGAGTCTGGCAGTTTAGAGAACTGGCCCCACCACTTGTCAGCTTAGAGCCAAACTCTGGCTGCTTGCTCTTAAACCACTAACGGTGGGGCTCTCTCCACTGAACAGAAGCCAATGCCCTGATCAACTTGGTGATCTGCAAGTCATGAGAGGTTCTCTAGAAAATACTGGATGGCAGCCCTTCCCATACAGTGCGACCACCTCCTTGCCAGCTACCTCTGGTCTCAGAGGCATTGACAGTCCCTTCGGCATTTCCCAGAAGACCCTCCAGTTCTGGATGTAGTTAAATATCTCTCCCTCAGGAGAGAACTGTGCACATAATCCATCTCTCTGGGACCCAGCAAGCTACCAAGAGTATCCCGCCTGCACGGCAGAGCCTGGCAAGCTACCCGTGGCACATTCAATATGCCAAACAAGTAACAACAAGTCTCACAATGGAGACATTACTGGTGCCCACTCGAGCAAATCGATGAACAATGGGACAACAATGGACATTGTCCATTGACAGTGGATAGTGCTACAACATGATTACAATAGTCTATCATTTATCATTTGATAGACTATCTATCTATCATTTGATAGACTAAATATCTATCATTTATGGTCTTGATGGGCAAGGTTACTGCACCTTCATCACCTTCATCACAAAGGGCCTAAGATCCTTCACCATGCCCTTACAAGTCACTTGCAATATGCCTCTTCCTTCTTTCACACTCTCTCCTCCCACTGCTTGGTAATCCTAGTTCTATAATCCACTTAACCTCATGATTCTTCCTCCAAGTGTCAGAGACCATTCATATTGCAAGACAGGATGTATCCTTGGGTTCAGTTCTTTCAACTCTCTTTCCCCTTCTCCCAGTACTCTTGCCTTCCATTGCCTTTTGTCTAGGGTCAAGCCAACTATCCTCTAAACCTGTTATTGGACCACCATGGAACCAAAAACTGCAGTTCAGAACATGGATCTCACTGTCGAATTGGCTACCTGGGCCATCCTATTGATTGGCAGATATTAAGGACAGAACCAATCCAAAGCCACACCTGCAGAAGATACAGACCAGATGTTGTGTCCATTTCACAGACCAGGCAACCACATGTGTAAGCTCCAGAGTACAGTTGCAAATTGTTCTGAGAACTGGAATTGGGAGACCAGTGGCCAGTCCACGATGGTGCAGGAACTGGAAACCTAGAAGTCTGTTGAGTTCAGGTCCTGAGCTCCCAGGCTGGTGGTACTGTCGGTCTACTGGGACAGAAACTAGGGAGAAAACTCAGCCCAAATTGGTAGTTCTTCCTGTTTCTATCACTCACCCTCCACACATCATGGGGGCCATCGCTCTTTTTGTAAGCAATGTGATTTGGGTGCTTTTCAGGGGACCTGGGCATAACTAGTTCCTTGAGGAGGTCACTGAGGGAAATACCCAGGAGGGGAAGAAATAATCTGCCTGGGTGAAAAGGAGCCCTTCACACCCCAGGACTGTTTGTTTTCACTCTCTGGACAGAGAGGTTAGGAGTCTGGAGGGGAGGGTAAGAGGTAGTGTTTTTTCAGTATTTGGGACCTTGGCTGAGAGGAACCTCAGTAGATAAGGCCCAGTTTTCTAAGGGTTATAGAAAAAATGAAGTAACCTTCTCTTCTTTAATTTTATTTATATTTATGGTGGGAGGGGGAAGGTGTCTTTAGAATTAGCCAGCTGGACTCTAGATGATGCCAGTTTTGTTGGTGTGTCCCGCATCCTGGTCAGGATCCAGAGAACACAGGCTTCCTTCTCTTCATCAAGTCTGATCAGGGCTTTTACTTGGCCACTCCAGTGCCATAAGGGCTTCATCACAGCCTGTTTGATCTGGTGCCTGCTGGCCTTGACATCTATAGTCAGCATATATAGTCTTCTCTCTTCTTCACAGCTGACTCAGAAAGTCAGTGTTAACATGTAGAGGTCAAGCTGGCTTCTCCTAGGGATGCTCTTCTGAGGATGTTTGGGCTGCCTTCTCAGTCAGTCTCCTTATTCTCCCTCTTCTACCTCCTCTCCTCATTCTTATCCTCCTTCTCCCTCTTTTCCTCTTTCTCCTCCTCTTCCCCCTCCTCCCTCTGCCTCCTCCCGCTCCTTCTCCTCCTTCCTCCTTCTTCCCTTGCTTTTATAGGCTTTGGCTTCACCTTGGCGAGGGACAGAGCTTCTCTGCTTTCAGCACCGTAGGATTTCTCTTTTTTCTTTTAGTGCTTGCTCTCGGGCTCAACTTTGTCAGCCTAGGACATCTTTTCTGGAAGCCAGGGGCCACTCGCTGCTTGAGTTAATGACCTCCAGGTTGTGAAGACTTCTTCCACGAGTTATTATTTCTAGAATAGTCAATAACTTCTTCCATGGCTCATGAGAGGATGGGAATTTTGGAAAACACACACACACAAAGACAATAAACTCATGAGAGTGGTGACTACTGAACTGGCTTTTAAAAGATCGTTTTCTAGTTGGACATGATGTGTGATGGGACTTGGGCAAAGCTTTTCAGACACAGGGACTGGCAGTGTGAAAAGGAGGTGCAGTTTGAGGAAACATCGGTCTTGTGCTATTGTGGCAAACACACACATACACACACACACGGTCTCTAGAGGATAAGAGGGCAGGAGACAAACCTGAGTGACCATGCCACTCTCTCAGTCCCCAATTCCCCCTTTACTTCACCTGCCTGACTACTGCCATTTTCTATGCCCTGGATTACTATTGACCTAACATTGTTCTTTTTTTTTTGGCCTTTTGGATCAGACTCGGCGATGTTCAGAGGTTACTCCTGGCTCTGCACTCAGGAATTACTCCTGGCAGTCCTTGGGTGACCATATGGATACTGAGAATAGAACCCAGGTCAGCTGCGTGCAAGGCAAATGCCCTACCTGCTGTGCTATCACTCCAGCCCCAACTTAACATTGTTCTTCAAACCAAACAAGCAAGTGCATTCTGCTGTTCTACTGCCTCACCCAATGGAAAAGTCATCTTACTTGTCTTAAATAGAAGATAATCATAGAAATTTATATATACATGCATATGTATATATATATATATATATATATCTAAAAATATACTTACCAGTATGTCCCTAAAGGCATCTGGCATCTTACAAACTACATTTTGGAAAATGGCCCTGAGCAAAGGGAAGCCATAAGAGGATTTTAAACAAGGGAATCACATGATATGCTTTGTCTTGTAAAAGATCAATCTGATGAGGAGGTCATGAGGAGGTCATGAGCAAGAAGGCTAGGTCCAGAGGAGTGCACAGTGACTATCTGTTTTCACAAATCCTGTATTAGATGTCCTTTTTTTTTTCTTTTTGGGTCACACCCTGCAATGCACAGGGGTCACTCCTGGCTCTACACTCAGGAATTACCCCTGGCAGTGCTCAGGGGACCATATGGGATGCTGGGAATCGAACCCTGGTCGACTGCGTGCAAGGCAGATGCTCTACCTGCTGTACTATCACTCAGCCTCTAGATGCCCTTTTTTTAAAAAAAAAATTATAATAATAACGAAGTTGTTTGTTTCGGTTCTTTTTAATTTGTGTGTGTGTCCTTAAAATGAACTTCCATCTAAAACTACATTTGGGTCTGCCTTTAATAGGTCCTGTGATGAACAAACTGTTCCCAACAACCTGGGAAATGTGGAAATGGTTGTTTGATACCAAGCACCATTCTATTCTGATTGTCTAGAGCAATTACTTCCTGTTCTTCATGTACTTATCTTTTTTTTTTCTTTTTGGGTCACACCCGGTGATGCACAGGGGTTACTCCTGGCTCTGCACTCAGGAATTACTGCTGGTGGTGCTCAGGGACCATATGGGATGCTGGGAATTGAACTCGGTTGGCCGCATGCAAGGCAAATGCCCTACCTGCTGTGCTATCGCTTTAGCCCCTCTTGTACTCATCTTTGAGGAGGCTGTTTAGTATCTGGACTCTCCAAGATTTGGGGCCATAAAAAGGAACATAAGTCTCTCCTCTTTTACGAGGGTTGAACTTGGCCAGGGACCTGGGGTTTACCCTGACTCATGTTAATATCTCTGAATCAAGAGGGGCAATGGGCTCATCTGTCCCTTCCCCCATATTTTTACTGAAGTTTTGGTTTTAGGCCCACACCCAGCCATGTTCAGGGCTGACTCCTAGCTCTGCTCTTAGGGATCACTCCTGGTAGGACTCAGGGAACCATATTCAGTGCTGGATATGAGCGTGGTTTGGCCCTGTGAGAGGTCACTACCTCTCCAGCCCTGTTCCCCATCTTTTCTTGTTCCAGGAGCTATAGTCAGACTTCTTCCAGTACCTGGCCTGTGACTGTCCCCATTGTGGTAAGTCTCTAGGCAGGACAGAGGATACCCAGTGTTGTACGCCCACCTCAATGCCAGGGCATCTCATGAAAGCTACGGGCTGTAATAATCAGGTTTTATATTTCCACTTGGCTAGTTCATAGACCGTGTGTGTGTGTGTGTGTGTGTGTGTGTGTGTGTGTGTGTGTGTGTGTGTGTGAAATACCAGCTGTAACTGTTGGATTGGAGGCAATTTTTAGATGAGAGTAATATTTGAGTGAATGGACTTCAGTGAAAGAGAACAGATTGTCTTTCTTTTTGCTTTTGTTTTGGGGGTCACACCATGGGTGCTTATGAATTTCTCCTGGCTCTGTGCTCAGGGATCACATCTAGCAGGCTCATGGTTTTATATGGGGTGCCAAGGATTAAACTTAGGTCAGCTGTGAGCAAGGCAGATGCCCTTACCACCTATACTGTCTCTTTGGTCCACAGATTATCTTCTAATGTAATGAGACTCATCTAATTAGCTGAGGACCTTTAAAAAATGCTGGAAGTTTCTTCTTAGGAACTCTGTTTACACATGCAGTGTTAAGGTTCTGTTCAAATTTTCAGTGGTTGGACTCAAGATCGTAATTTTGATTCTTACCAGAATCATCAATCCAACAGCTGTCCTGCTGATGTGGGACCATCTGTCCATTTCTCTGTATGTCTGTAAACACACCTGTAACCTATTAGCTCTGGATTTCTGAGAGTTCCAGTTAAAACAATTGGCAGAACTGAAAACAAATCATAGTATCAAGCATTTTTCTGTTGTTTTTTTTTTCACCTACCACTGTCACCCCTAAATGGAGTGACTTGTAACAAGTCATCTATCTCCCACTTTTTCATGGTTCTGTAGGTTGGCCAGTGGGTTGGCTGGTCTCAGCTTGTTAGGCTTTTGTTTCATTTTGGGCTCTACTTGCTGGATGCCCCAGAAAGATTCCTTCCCTCAGGTACAGCTTGCTGACTAGGGTACCAGATTCTCTTCTGATGGTCTTCATGATCTAAGTTTCCTGTAGCATGAATGCTGAGTTCCTGAAAGAAGAGAGTGGGGAGGGAGAGAGGGATGGAAGGAGGGAGAGAGGAAAGAAGGAAGGAAGGAAGGAAGGAAGGAAGGAAGGAAGGAAGGAAGGAAGGAAGGAAGGAAGGAAGGAAGGAAGGAAGGAAGGAAGGAAAGAAGGAGGGAGGGAGGGAGGGAGGGAGGGAGGGAGGGAGGGCAGGGAGGGAGGGAAGGAAGGAAGGAAGGAAGGAAGGAAGGAAGGAAGGAAGGAAGGAAGGAAGGAAGGAAGGAAGGAAGGAAGGAAGGGAGGGAGGAAGGAAGGAAGGAAGGAAGGAAGGAAGGAAGGAAGGAAGGGAGGGAGGGAGGGAGGGAGGGAGGGAGGGAGGGAGGGAGAGAGAGAGGGAGGGATAACATTGGTTTGTCCTTGCTTCTCCTGCAGGAAGCTTAGGTTTATTGAGTTACTCCCAGAAACAGTGCTTCCAAGGCACACCCAATTCCACCAAGCACTACTAATCCTGCATTGCTTTTCTCTTTCTTCTTATGCCCTTTTCATGGTTTAGTAATGTCCTTTTTGTATAGACACAGAAAGACAGTTGATGCTATGCTTTGTAACATGGGAGTTAATTGACTCCGAATATTTACTCCTGAGCTTCCAGCATATTTACTTGACTTAAGTCTCAATTGACCTTACTTCTTAACATCCCCCAAAGGAGGGTCTGGTGAGGGACAAGGATAAACCCAAGGTAAACTGTAAGCTACCCTGGCATCGAAAAGCACTAGATATAACACAGCAGTTTGTAGGGACTAAGGACCTCCTGTTGGCAGGTCCTGGGACCTTATTTCAGGTGCTAAGAATCTAGTCAGAATTAACTGCCCCTATCCAAGGCTGCAGGAGCTCAGTGAGAAAGGGACCCCATTGCAGTAACGATCTGAGTCCCTACTTCCTATTGAGATGTCAGCCACCAAAGGAGACAGCAACGGACGAAAGAATAGAAAACAGAGGAACAGGGGCCACAGGCTCATTGGTAGTCAGGGGACTTTCCAAGAAGGGGTCCTTGTTAAATTATCTCTTTTTGGGTCATGACAGAGTTTGTTCCACAACCATGCTCTTAACATAACTTCTTATGGTGCTTAGCTTGTTTAGCTTAGCTTCTGAGTCTCAATGGTTTCCTTCTACCTGCACCACTGGCCTATGGATTAGTGTTTCAAGTATACTTAGTATACTCATAAAGGACTTAACTTCCAAAGAGAGAATGTAATCATGTTAGGTGAGTATAATTCAGCAATCTTATTGCTGTCATAAAATATGCTAAAAAAACACACAAAGATAAGAGAAAGCCATCATACTATAGGAAGCCAGGACTCAAATCATTACTGCAATAGGGTCTCTGTCTCACTGAGTTTCTGCATCCTTGGATATGGGCAGTTAGTTTTCTCTCTCTCTCTCTCTCTCTCTCTCTCTCTCTCTCTCTCTCTCTCTCTCTCTCTCTTTTAATGTAGGAGTACTATTTATTCAGCCATTGATTAAGTGGATTGAATTGGGCATGAACTCCATGTTACTTTTTTATAATTCAGAATGTTAATTTTGTTTATTATTATTATTATTATTATTATTATTATTATTTTTAAACACTGTGAGATACAGTTACAAAGCTTTCCTCTTTGAGTTTCAGTTATACAATGATCAATCACCTAACCCTCCACCAGTGCACATCTTCCACCACCAAGAACCCAATATTTCCTACCAAACCCACCCCTCCCATTGCCTCTATGTCAGACAATCTCTCCCATACTCTTTTGTATTGCTTGTTATGAATAGCATAAGATGTCGTGCAGCTGCGTGCTCCTGGAACTCCAAAATTGCAGATAATTAGGGTCTGGAGAAATCTCTGCAGCATACTGCTCGGTTTGGAGATTCTTTTGTGTGTCTCTGGATGATGGCCACCAAGGAGCTTACGTAGCATCCAGAGGCAGTTGGTGGGTGTGACCTCCAGGGTCCTATGGGGACAGGGAATGAGAGGGACTGGCCTATCCCCTATCCCTTGAGGCTGGAGTTTTCCATCACTGAACCTGCATACCTACACTTCTCATTGGGTTCTGGAAGTTGGTTGTGCTGGGGTTTTTAGGGGCAGGTGGAGGGATGATGCCTGCCCATTAGAGGCACCCTGGTGAAGTCGGCCTGGCTTAAAGTCTGGAGGCATCTCTGCAGCAAGCTGCTCAGTTCGGAGATACTTTATTTTATTTTATTTTATTGAATCACTGTGATAAAAGTTACAAAGCTTTCAGGCTTAAGTCTCAGTCATATAATAATCAATCCCCAATCCCTTCACCAGTGCACCTGTTCCCCCACCAAGAACCCCAATATACCCCCCTCCCACCCACCCCCCCACACATGAGTGGCCAATGATCTTCACTTTATTCTCTCTATACTTTGGATATATTCAATATTTCAACAGAGAACTGATTATTATTATTTGGAATTTTCCCCCAACAATCAAACCTGCTGAAAAGGCTTCATTTGATGGTTTGTTTTCCATTGCTAAGAATGAAGATTATAGGAGCTCGCAGCCATGTGGTTTTGGATTTCTGTTGTTTTAGCTCAGCTCACAATCTAGATGCATTTCTATAAGGCTCTGGATGCCAAAATGGGTTAGTAGACCTCCTGGATCAAAGTCTTTAAGGAGCAGAGGGTGTGGCCATGTTGTGCGTGGCTGCTCCAGATCTCATCTGGGCCGAAGGCGTGCTGGTAACACCCCCATCCCATGATCTCTTGCGTGCCACGTCACGACAGCAAGTACCTCTGGGTTGTGAGTCTTAGAAGATGGCTTACGCCACGTGGGCGCTGCTGCTCCTGTTGCCGCTATCATGCCCATAGAAAGAAAGCATTGGGAGAAAATCCTTCCTCCACCCTGGGTGGCTTGCAGTTGTAGCTCAGCTCACAGTCTAGATGCATTTCTATAAGTCTCTGGGTGCCAAAATGGGTTAGTAGACCTCCTGAATCATAGTCCTTAAGGAGCAGAGGGGCTCAGTTCGGAGATTCTTTTGCATGTCCCTGGATCATGGCCCTTGTTTCTATCTTTTCTAGAGAAATAAACTTTTGGCATAAGCCCTGCAGGGCGCACCAGCCCTAACTGCAGTTTTTGGTCTCTTTCAAACTTTATGGGTCTCTGAAATGAGGACAATATATGAGTTTGTATAGCTCAACCGGAGGTGGTTTATGGGTGTGGCTCCCACATACCTAACTTTTGGCCATTTGATTTCTTGGTAAACTTTGCCCCAAGTTGTTGGGTTCTGGCCAAAGGCACAGGGACAATTTTGGGGTATCAGGAAGTCTGAAGGCACCATCAGGCTGCTGCTGCATTAGATCCACAGGTACAGGTTGACCTGCTGGCAGGACCACACCCCAGGGGGTAGTTAATTCTGACTAGATTCTTAGCATCTGAAATAAGTTCCCAGGACCTGCCAACAGGAGGCCCTTAGTTGCTACAAACTGCTGCTGTGAGGAACAGTGTTCTCTCTAGTGCTCATGGACTGGGACTTCCTCTCAGTGTGTGTGTTTGGGAAAAGGCTGTTGAACAGTCACAGAGCCACACTGAGAAGTGCAGCAATGCGTCCAGTACAGACCAGCCGAGGCAGACCCTCTCCTCCCCTGCTCTGGAAAGGACCAGGTCACAGAGCAAGGGCCTGGAGTATCTGCAAAGCCCATAAGCAGGGCCCCCACACACATCCTTATGGCCTGCACTCTGGGGGAGCTGGCTCCTTGCCTTCTCCCCAGCTCAGTGAGAACAGGGACAAGGAGCCCAGGCCTGGGGGAAGTTCTTTGCCCTCCCGCCCTGGGGAGAAAGGAGCCACAGTGGTGACGACCTGAGCCAAGAGGAGCAGCTCCCATTGCTAGCCAGCGTGTAAGCCACAGGCCGGTGGTGCAGGTGGAAGGGTACCATGGAAACTCGGAAGAATGCCCTTAGAACCTGTTAACCCAAACAGGAAATTCCAGCGAGGTGGGAGAGAATGTGCTTTCCACTTCAGAATTGTGATTTTATCAATACTTGGTTCAAAAGCTCCTATTTTTCTTTTTATAAAGTGATTTTCTAAATAAGCCACACACTTCACTTCTCACTCATCTTTTGTGCTGGTGTTCTTGCTGAATTTGCATATGGAGTAAGATTGAAGCAAAACACACTTGGTCACAAGGATGGAGCAGTATGTTCTTTGCCTCAGGGAATCTTTATTCCCTTTTGGGAATTTTTTTAAGTTACTCATTGAGAGATGCTTCTTCCTGAAGAGAAGAGATCATCAATCCAAAGCACTAGTTTAGTACAAAAAAATTAGGAAGAACAAAAAGATCTTGGCAAAAATGAGCATCACCAAGAATGATGAACACTCTTACTGTGTTCATACAAAATGACCATAAAGATTATTAAGAAGTAAATCTAAGATGATTTTTTATGGACGAAGTAAAGGAGAAGTATGTCCTTAGAGAAAATTCTGCCCTTGAGTGGATCTCCTAACAGGAGGAGATCTTTGTCTTAGAAGGGCTTCCCCAGAGGAAGAGCTGTACATATGTTGATTGTGCTATCTGACCTATGTATATTTGCTACCCCCAACCTGGGAGGTTGGGCTCTTGACTAAGTCTTCAAGACTGGGTGCTGGAAGACTAGAATGAGGGATAGGAGGAGATGGGAATGAGGGCAGTGTGAGACTGGAACGGGTGCTCAGGAAGACTGAAACAGGCACGCGGGAAGAATGGAATAAATGGTGGGATGGAGATTAGAATAAACAGACGACTGATCATCAACCAGCTTGGAGGCCCTGTTCCCTCCCTTATGTGTCTGTTGGTGGGGAAGTGGCTTATAGCCACTGAACACATATGGCGAGAGAACGTACACACTTATTTATTGAATACACACCAGGGATCAAACACAGGTCATCTGCATGCAAGGCAAGCACCTTACCCATTGTCTTATCTCCTGCCCCCTAACTCTGAGTGTTTCATTTTCTTCTTGTTGTTTACATCTATTTTCTGAATTTTGTGCATGACATGAGTGAATTCTTGTGAAATTTCCTTCCCAAAGATAGCAAGATACTGAAGGACCCCTGAGCCCCGAGAAGTAAAACCTCTGACACATCTCTGCTCCTCTGGCATGAAGACCCAGCTCTCAGGCCAGCAACAAAGCTGCCCCTGTGGTCCTGAGAGCCAGCACACACATGAGAGTCTGCGTGCTGAGGGACCCAGTCTACCTACTCTAAGGATGCACCTCAGTGATTTAAGAATATTTTTAATCCAGGCCCAGAGCAATAGTACAGTGGGTAGGGCACTTGCCTTGCATACAAGTGACCGGATTCAATTTTGGAACCCCATATGATCCCCTGAGCCCCATCAGGAGTCACCTTTGAGTGAAGAGCCAGGAGTAATCCCTGAGCATTGCCAGGTGTGGTCCAACAACCAATATTCATATTATCTGAGATATATATGTATGTACATATATAATGTATATATGTAGTAGGGCATTTGCCTTGCACATGGCTGACCCAGGTTAGATCCCTCTGTCCCTCTCAGAGAGCCCGGCAAGCTACTGAGAGTATCCCCCCTGCACGGCAGAGCCTGGCAAGCTACCTGTGGCATATTCAATATGCCAAAAACAGTAACAACAAGTCTCACAGTGGAGAAGTTACTGGTGCCTGCTCGAGTAAATCGATGAACAACAGGATGACAGTGCTACAGTGCTATATATTTATACATATATATGCATATTTATGTATACATCTGATCCACAGAGCAGTGCAATAGTACAGAAGACAGGGAGCTTGCCTTGCACATGGAGGACCCAGGTTTGATCCCCAGAGCAACAAATGGTCCCCTGAGCCCTGCCAGATGTGATCCCTGAGCATGCAGGGTGTGTGCCAAAAGATAAAATACTTCTGATCTTTTTCATATGCGTTCCTAGTTTCATAGTTCCAAACTATGAGTTTGAGAAGCGGGCTCTGAAGAGACCAGTCCACTTAGGTTAGATAAAGGATCTTCACCTTGCAGGAGACATGGTTGAATAAACCACTGAAAGAGCCTGACCTTTTGAAGGCCCTGAAAACAGACATTCTTTCTGTCACCCTCTGTATTTTCTCTGGAGGGGAGTTTGTGAACTGCTACTGTTTCTGGACACTGTGTCTTCTCAGTGGTAGTCAAACCCCTTTCGCCTCAACCCTCATGCCTTCCAGCAACACTGTGCAGGGACCAGGGAGACAGGAAGCTAAGCTGGTTTGGAGCATCAGGCAAACAAGTCTTCCCTTGAATCCCCGCTAAAGGGGTATCAGACAAGGCCTTGCTCAACTGTACAAGTTAAAGGTGGAAATTGCCCAAATGCTCAGTGCCCACTATTATGAGTCACACACTTGCCCAAGTACGGACAGACAAAACAGGAAAAGACTCACTAGAAGGTAACTTCCTCAGGGATGGGGATTTTTAGTCTCTTTTGTTCTCTACTCTCTTAGCAGAGCCCCAAACTCTGCCTCACACAGAACTATCATTCAATGAGAAAATTCATCATGGAATGCATGCGTAAATGCATGAAAGAATGAAGTATGCTGATAGTTAAAGAAATGGACATCACAATAATAATGTGGCATTGTTTTGTATATTAAGCTGTCAAAAAGAACCTAATAAAAAAACACAAACCAGGCCAAAGAGATAGTACAGGAGGTAAGGCACTTGTCATACATGTGGCTGACCTGGGGTTGATTCCTGCACCCCATATGGTTCCTTGAGCATCACCAAGAATGATCCCTGAGCAGAGTTAGGAGTAAGCATGAACACCATTAGGTATAGCCCCAAAACAAAAACACACAATGCTGGCGAATATTAGATTCTGTGTATAAGTGATATTTAATGGGATCTGTCATGTATACATATATATTTATTTGGACTACAAAAATATGTATTTATTATATGTGCATACATTATATACATGCACACACATAAAACTACTCTTGGAAAACAATTTAAAGTCTTAACAGTTTCTCCCATTGGGCTAACGATATAATACAAAGGGCCAAGATGCTTGCCTCACATGCAACTTACTCAGATTTGATCCCCAACGCTGTATGTGGTCCTCTGAACACCACCAGGAGTAATCCCTCAGCACAGAGCCAGCAGTGATCCCTGAGCAATTGAACACAATGGCTCAAAATCAAAACAAATAAAGTTTCCACTTTTGACTAGAGATAGAAACAGTGGTAGAGTCCATGCCCCACAGGGGTGAGGCACCTGGCTCACACACATACACATAATAAGAATTTACTCTGTAATACTAATTCTAGACATTTATACTAAATGAATAATCTGGAGAAAAGAGGAAACCCAAGCGTGTAAAACATTCCTTAAAAACGTAGGGGTTTGGGGGGCTGGAGTAGTAGCACAGCTGGTAGGGAATTTGCCTGCAGCCAACCTGGGTTCAATTCCCAGCATCCCATATGGTCCCCCAAGCACCACCAAGAGCAACTCACGAATGCATGAGACAGGAGTAACCCCTGTGCATCACTGGGTGTGACCCAAAAAGCAGGGGGAAAAAAAGTAGGGGTTTTTGTTTGCTTTTAGCCTTGCCAAGGATTGAACCTAAGGCTTCACACACATGCAAAACTTTAAGGATGAGCTTCCCCCAGCTTTGGAATGCAATTTGTTTTGTTCTGTTTTGGAAGTAAAACAGATTTTATTTGGAGGTTTTTAGGAAGAGAAGGAGGGAAGTGAAAGAGAGTACTGTGCTCAAGAGAATGCCGGTTTCTCCGAAGGTGGAGAGAGAGATGGAAAACAGGAAAGTACACATCTTGAGAGGGGAGATGCGGGCGATACATGTGTTTGTGTGCTACATGTGCTCAGCTACCTGGGCCCAAGCAGCACATGGGCTCAGGTAGCATATGCAGGGTGTAATTTGTTTTTGTTTGTTCTTCTTTTTGTGGGGAAGAGAGGCACACCCAGCTGTATAGCGGGCTTATTCCTGGCTCTGCACTCAAGTAGGTCTCAAGTAACCATATGGGATACTGGGGATTGAATCCCAGTTGGTCACATTGCAAGGCAAGTGCCCTAACCACTGTGCTATCTCTCTGGCCCCTGGAATGTAACGTGCAATAAAAGTAGCAAGGAAGCAGTTTGAGTAACTTGCATTCATGGGTAGTCAGAGAGCTTGCGTTTAGCAAGGACTAAAGTAAATAGTCATATATTGGCATGCTAAGTAAGAAACTAGTAGGGTATGGAAAGGCCTGTGTGTAACGGGTGGGAACATAGACTATATTTGGGAGAAAACCTGGAAGGGTGGGAAGTTTAATAATTTTTTTTCCCTCCCAGTCCACTAGGTGGCCAGTAAGCAGATGGATGGCACCCCCTCAAGGCACTCAGCTGCTTGCACCATTCTGTAGGGAGAATTCATCAGTCTCTCTGCAGCCCTCCCACCCTCCAGCTTCGGTGGGTGCCCCTGTACAATATCACTGGATGGAGAAGTCAGGGAGGTTTTCAGGGAGAGAGTTTGCCCATCCAGAGTTCTAAACAAGTGTAGCTGTAGGATAACATTCCCCAGCACCACCGTATCACAGAGTGGAGAGTGTGGGCCAGAAATAAATCCTTGCACTGCAGCCAAGCCAGTGTTGAGTTGCACTTCCAGATGACAGCTCAAGGAGCCTTCTGGCTGCTTTTCGGGGAATACAGTCCAGTCTGCTTCCCTTTCCTACTGTCGTGGGGAGAAACAGAGTCACTATAACACGGCAAGCACAGTGGTTGGGAAAGGGGTATGCAGTGATCACCACAGGCCCCAAGGACCAGAGCCAGGAAACAGCCTCTGATTCTTGCTCAATTTCACTCTCAGTGCAGCGTTTTTCTCTTATTGCACACGGGGATCACCCAGAAAGCTTCAGAACTCACGGATCCCTGACTCCCTTTTCTAGAGGCGGATTCGGTTGGGGATTCTGGGAACTCTTTGAGTGTCCCAGGGTCTGTGTCTGAGCAGCCCAGGTTGAGATCCATACTGTCCTGCGGTATCAGAGAGCCGTGCAGGAATCTGAGTCCCCCTGTGCCGGCTGCCCTGCCAGGGAGGGTAAGTCCGACAGACACCAACAGGCTGGGTACAAGGGGGAACTGTCACTTCGGAGAAGTCACTCACCTCTGAGTCTCCTGGGAGAGAGGAATGCGGCTCGGGGGTCACCCTCCCTGGTTATTTAGAGGCCTGAGTCAATGCGGCAGATGCAGGCAGGCTGAGGACACAGGCGAACAGCTGCCGTCTGCGACTTCACAGGCTCCCATTCCAGCACCGGCCCCCTGCTGACTTCCCTTCGCACATGTGTGGCTTAGCACACCTGGGCTTTGGTTCAGAAGAGAATAACAAACTCGTGTTTTCCTGAGGAGGGAGAGCCCCGGAGCTGTCCTTTCCCCCACGTTTCTCTGGGACAATTCACACAAAACATTTCTCCCCCCTGGACCCTTCTGCTTACCAAATGTGGTGAGACCGGTGGATTCCCCCACCAGACAATTCCCTGGGACATCCCCCAGGCATCCTACCTCCAGCTTGATCCTAACTGCACCTACCCAGTGGAGACTCAGAACCTGGCTGGAAAGAGTTCAATTCCACGAGGACTCCAGAGGCCCAGCACAAATCCAGATTGTTATCTGTGCTTCTGACCCCTCCGGTACAGTCTGGAGATCTCCCTCCCCCCTTTCTCTGGACTTCAGACACTCGGAGATCTGGGTTACCTGCCCCTGCTGACGGACTGCCTCTGAATTCAAAGTTTCCCCCGACACTGCACAGGGCATGATGGATTCTCGAGCTCTGAGCTCTGTTTACCAGTTCCTTCAAGGATAAGATACAGGATCAGAGGAACAGACAGGCACGAGGCAAGGTCTGGGAGTTTCAGTCCCTGCCGACTTGGGGTGCGTCACCCTCCTGGTGTGGATGTGCTCGTCAGTCAGCCTGGCCGCACGCCAAAGGCCACACCGCTGGGATTTTTATGGCGGCTTCCTCACGTAGTCTTGATCAATTATTAACTCCGTTGCCAGCCTTTTCCCTTCTTGGGAAAGGAGGCGGGGCAGGCTTCTGCTCTAGGCATTCTGGCAGCCAGCCTTCACCCAGGAGCCATCCATGTCCCTCAAGAGAACAAAACAAAAAAAAAAAACCACTGCTGTCAGCCAAGAAATGACAAGGGGCTCGAGAGCCCTGTGTGGGGAGCTGGGGCCCAACACCCAGGAACTGGAACAAAGAATCGGTGCCATCATTCAAGGAAAGACCCTCTCAGGAGCTCTGAGCTGGGAAGGGGTGGGGGGTGTAAATCATGTAGCTGTTCAGTTGCCTAGGAGCAGCCACGTGAATGAGTGGGGCTGTGACAAGCAGAAAATAAGAACTGGGAGAAACGGGCAGAGGGCAGAAATGGATGTGAAACTTGCCCCAAATCTCCACTTTCAGGCAGGAATAGCAGTCCACCTTGAGGAGAGAGGCTGACACTGGGAGTGCACCAAAGCAGAGGCGGGCAGATGGCTGCGTTCTGTCTAAGAGAGGGTTCCCTAAGCCATGCAAAGCAAGGGGGGTCAGGAGCAGACCCGGAGGACAGACCCCACTTCTGTGTGTCTATTTTTAAGTGGGTCACGCAGAGAGCAAGACTGAGGAATGTTGCAGAAAACTGCTGCTTTCTTTTTATTTTGGGAGAAGTGCCAGGGATCGAACCCAGGGCCTTACACATGCAAGACACACAAGACACAGGCCTCTCCCCTCCTCCACCCCCAGCTACATGTCTGGCTCTGCAGAAAGCGTCCAGGCTATCCCCATCCAGAGAAAAGGAGACATTTTTCCTTTGGTCACTTGAACTGAAGAAAAATAAATAAACACAGTACATTTTAGGAAATATCTCTGGCCATGCTGATGGAGTGTCACATCCCTCTCTCTGGTTTGGCCTGAAAGGGATTTGGCCTCTGGCACCCAAATGTGGTAACAGCCAAGGGTGAAGCTTCTCACTTCCTAGTTCAGCTGTGGCACCAGTGTTGGTCAAGGCCATGCCACAGGGCCAGTGTGGGCAGCTCACCCCACCATGGCAGCCAGTCCATGGCCAACAAGCTCTAGGCTGTGTTTGTCTTTTTGCCTTGGATTTTAAAAAAAAATTTATTTATTAGTGAGTCACAGTGAGGGTACAGTTACAGATTTATACATTTTCGTGCTCATGTTTCCCTCATACAAAGTTCGAGAACCCATCCCTTCACCAGTGCTCATTCTCCACCACAAATAAACCCAGCATCCCTCCCACCCACCCAATCCCATCTCCCCCCACCCTCCCCTGCCACTGTGGCAGGGTATTCCCTTTTGTTCTCTCTCTCTAATTAGGTGTTGTGGTTTGCAATAAAGGTGTTCATTGGCCATTGTGTTCAGTTTCTAGTCTACATTCAGCATGCCTTGGATTTTTAAATTGCTGTTCTGGGGCCACACCCAGCAGTGCTCAGGGCTTACTCCTGGCTCTGCACTAAAGTGTCAATCTTGGGGAGGTGCTCAGACAACCACATTGGATGCCAGGGATCTAACCCAGGTTGGCGGCATGCAAGTGCTCTCCCCTCTATTCTATCACTCCAACCCACTTTTACACACACACACACACACACACACACATACACACACACACACACACACACACACACACACACACACTCATCTGTATATCTATATGGCCCTGCATTCAGAAATTACTCCTAGTGGGACTCAGGGGATCACATGTAGTACTAGGAAATGAACCCTGTGAGCTGCGTTCAAGGCAAACACTCTACTAGCAGTCTTGTCGCTCTGCCCGCCCCCTTTTTTTAAAGTGGGTGTGTAGTAACCATAGACACCCCCCCACCCCTTTTGTTTTGTCATTTACTTGTTTGGGCGGCAGATGTGTGTGGTGGTGGGGGGGTGGGGTGGCAGGTTGCAGAAGGTGCTTCCTGTCTGGCTTAGGCCATCTCTGTTGAATTGTGGGTTCCCTGGAGAAGGGAAGAGAATCTGTCTATGTCTGTCCTATGTCTTGGAAGAGAATTTGACAGGCTCGAGGCACTCCTGGAGGTGGCCTGTCCAGGCTTCATTCTCCCGAGGAACCCACAGGAGATGGTGAGGACGATGCCTCCCCGCCACCAGGTTTTGAAGGATGGAGGCTCGGCTGTGGAGACTGATTTGTCATTGTCACTGCTCTAATCTCATGAGCATCATTATCTCGGTGTGACTGATAAGGAGTCTTCAGCCAGGGGCTGCTCGAGAACATGCCTCCAAGGGCTGGACTGGGACAGGCTGTCTGGGCTGGGCTCCTGCATGTGGGCCGGGCCACACAGCATCCAGTCAGTGGGAGATTTGGCATGCAGACACCCTTCCCCTGCATGCACCCCCAGAGTCTGGTTGGGGAGCATTTAAGGAAGCTACATCTGGATTCTCTGGGAGCTTCCCTGTGGCCAGACACTCAAAAAGCTCCCTGACATCCTTCTGATTCCAGACAGATGAGGCTTCTCATGAGAAGCTGGACACAGATAAGTTCCTGCAAAGACCAATGTCTGAGGCAGTGGGACCTGCAAAGCTGAGCATGGAGAAGAGACACTCCCTGCCCCGTGAAGCTGGCCTTGGGGAAGCGCCACACAAGTTGATAGGGGACTGAGGAGCACCCCGTGCAGGTCTCTTGGCCTCCTGGCTTGGTTATTCTGTCGAACAAATTTCTATGGAGACTGGTTCAGAGACAAAGCTGCCCCAGGTCCCCAACCACCCTCTGCACCAGGTTGGGACATGGCATCCAGGTAGATGGGGGCTGGGGATGACACTTAGCCCAGGTCAGTGACCTCTCTAAGACCCGGCTTTCCTCACACTTCCAACATGAATAAAAACAAAGGTGGCGATAGTGCTTGCCTGGTCTCCTTTCCAAGGTGACAGGGAGATTAGGCTGGTTGGCACCAACCCTAGACGCTCTCCACAGGCCAAGTGCTGGCCCATGTGCTTTCATTCCTCCCGCAGAGGTCCTGAGGGCACGCTACGGCTGCACCAGCTCTGCGGAAAGGGGGCAGAGGAGGCCAGGCAGAGCCAAGCCCAGCGAAGTGTGTGGCTCTGAGTAGCAGAGAGGCTGAGAGCACAGCCAGGAATAGTAGTGGCCCATGTTGAGGGACCAAGGCTCACGGCTGCAGATTCTGAACTGTGCTGTGGGTCTGGGCTGAAGGGTGTCGGGGTGGGTGTGGGCCGAGGTGTCTGCTCCACTGACTACAACACACCCTGCTTCTAGGGTTCAGTGCTCGCAGTAAGTGAGAGTCACAGCCAGGGAGATAATACCAGGGTTAGTAGGGCACATGCCTTGCACACACCATCCAGGCTCAATCCCGGGCACCAAAGGGTCCCTCGAGCACTTCTATGTGCAGCCCAGTGTGTTGGTCCCTGGCACCACAGGATTCCAAGCAGCACCACATCCCGGCCTGGCAGTCAACCAGCTGGTTGGCTGATTATCACTGGGAGGAACCCCAGGCCCCTGAGCACTCCCCCACAACCTCCTCAAAAAGATTTTATGCTCCCATCTCACACACACACAAATAAATAAACACATACTCACATACACACACATGCATATACACACACATGTACCATGCACATACACAAGGCATTTACTCATACATGTACACACACTTATACATGCATACACATACTCATACACACACTCTTTTGTGACTATGACTCGTGTGTATGATATGCACACCTGCTTCTCTCCCTGCATCCTCTGCCTTCCAGACTGGGGATCCTGCTAGGATGCCAGGCTGCCAACCCAGAGCCGAGGGCTGCTCTGTACTCTCCCTCAAATTCATGGAGCTGCTGTGTGTGTGTGTGTGTGTGTGTGTGTGTGTGTGTATGTGTGTGTGTGCGCCGCGCATGCACACGCCCATCTTGGGAGGGCTGCTTCCTTCATCCCTCCTGTTTCAACTCTCCTTTCCCTTGCCTCCCCCTCTCTGTTTAGCAAGGAATTCAGAAGACCCAGGCGCACCCTGACCATTAGGAGCCTTGACTTGCCCCCACACTCGTCTGTCACTGGCAGCTTTTCTTTTTTTTTTTTTAAAAAATTTTTTATTAGTGAATCACCGTGGGGGTACAGTTACCGAGTTTGTCCTGGTTTCTGGGCAAGAGGAAGCCAGTCAAGAGAGGCTGTTTCCTTCATTGGAGGGCTTGGTCTGGATGTCTGGGGTCCCTTCTTTGGAGAGAAAGGTGGGACATGCCTGGCCAGTCCCAGATTGCTCCCCAGCCTGGTTTCACTGCAGGAGTCAGGCCCTGACTGGCCACTGCAGTGCCACCTCACAGCCATGTCTGCCCAGGATATTCCAGCCAGGACTCTGGAGCTGGGAGGCGGTGTGCAGATTTGTCTCTGTGTTAGGAGGAGCCAAAATCACAGAAAGGCTTTTTTTTTAGGTCTGGTTTTATCAGACTTAAATACTACCATGCTGGCTAATCCCTCCTTGCTCTGAGGCCAATTTGAGTCCTCTTTCAGTGGTCAGCTTCAAGGTCAGCCCTGATTGCCTTTTCCAGACCTCTGTACACAATCCCACCTTTTCCACACACACACACACACACACACACACACACACACACACACTCACACATGCATACACACATGCACACACACACGCATAAACATGCATACATACTTAAACACACCCATACACACATGGCATATGGACATGCGTGCAGGCATACACTTGCATATGCATACACACAGCACAAGTACATTCGCACATGCATGCACACATTCACACATGTATGCACACATGTACATATACATACACATGTACATATGTATGCGCACATTCATATGCATGCACACCCACACAATGCATATCTATTAATGTGTGCACACATGTATACATACATGCCCATATATGCATCTGCACACATGTGCACACACAGCTCTCACACATGCACAGGTTCACATGCATGCCTGCAATCTGCCTGGGAACAGGCTGCCCTGACTCAGCCTAATGGGAGTGTCCTCAACTTGGAGCCAGGGATGGCCAGCAGCGGGAGCAGAAGGGACCTGGACTCTGTTCTCCTGGCCCCTGTAAGGGCTAAAGAAGAGCCTTGTGCCTGCGTTATCCCTTCCTTGCTCTCTGGAAAAGAAGTAAATAAAAATGTCCTGTTCTTGAGCTTGTGTTAAGTGGAATGACTCAAGGGTCCAGAGAACCAGCCAACTTTCGCCATCGGCCTTGAACATGGCCTTGACCTCAGAATCATGGAGCAGGGTAAGACCAAAGAGGCTTCCTGCAACCCTCGCTGCCCTAAACATGAGTGCGCCCTTTTAGACATGTGGTGGGGTAAGCTGTGGGTGCAGAGGAGACAGCGTGGGTGGGAACTACAGGTGGAAGGTCGGGGAGTTGCCATGGAGCAGGCATCGGGAGGAGTCCTCATTCCCTCGGCCCACACCACGCAAGGAAGACCTTCGGAGGTAGAGGAGCTCAGGGAGGGTCACCTGCCCAGTCACAGGGGGGGAAAAGGGACAAGGGAAACTGTGTGCACCCCGACCTGCACTCATTTCTCCACACCACACACAGCCGAGAACCATGAATATTGATGGACGGGTGACAAACCGACCGACTACACACCTGTTCTGGAGCTGTGTCCCGAGGAAGGGCAAGGCCTTAAAGGAGCAGAGACAACAAGACAGTGCTGTCCAGGGCCGAGGATATACAGCTCAAGTGGCAGAGCACATGACTTGCATGTTTGAGGTCCTGGGTTCACTCCCTGGCACCCCATACCACTTACTGTGGCTCAGAACTGTATCACTGTATCATTGTCATCCCACTGTTCATTAATTTGCTCGAGCGGGCGGCAGTAACATCTCCATCTGTCCCAGCCCTGAGATTTTAGCAGCCTCTCCTTACTCATTTTTCCCAACAATTGGAGACTCTTTTCAGGGTCAGGGGAATGAGACCTGTTATTGTTACTGTATTTGGCATATCGAATATGCCACAGGGAGCTTGCCAGGCTCTTCCGTGTCCTAGTTAAAAAACAAAAAAACAAAAAAAAAACCCAAAAAAAACCCAACCACTGCCCTGAAATTGGACCATGCCAACCAAGCCCTGAGTCTCTGTTACAGGTAAGAGGTTCCCGAAGTGAGGGAATGCTGGGATGGGATTAACAGGACAGTAGAGGTCACAGGCACAATAGCAGAGGGTGGTGGTGACTCCTGTTCGCTCACCTAATAAACACTGATTTCAACGGTATGGTGAAAGATTTACCCCCTGAAAAGGAGTGACTCTACACAGACCCTCTGCTCTACGGGGCCAAATCTCAACAGCCCCCAAAGCCCAACCATACTGTGGCTCAGAACACTGAAGCAAAATGCCTTCCAGACTCAGCAGAGGAGATAAAGCTTGGAGACTGGAGGCAAAGAATCTGGCAGAGGACCAGGCCAGAGGTGGCAGGGAGGTGGCGGGGGATGCCTCAAAGAGTTCTGGGCTGGGTCCTACCTACCTCAGCAAACTTGCCCAGGGGCTATCTCTGGGCTGTTCTTCATGGGCACCCTGGGCCAGAAATGGCTAAGAGTAAAGCCTGGCAAGGTTCCCTGGCTCTATCTAGCTTAGCAGTGCCGGTGAGTGTGGGCACATCTGTGCTCTTGCTCAGATATTAAGGTGATTCAAAAAGATGATACATTAAAGGTGTGCCCGGCACCTCACCCGCTCTGGAAGTAAGCTCCACTCTACTGTTTGTACCATTCATGAGTCTTCTGAGCACAGATGTGTGGAGTCATTGCCAAAGTACCCAGTTGACTGAGTGCCATTGAAACTGAGTACTCCCACGACTCAGAGGACAGGGAAGATCCCAGCAGCAGCCGTGCAAGAGCCCAGCGTGGGCGCCTGAACTGCTGGTGGGAAGCAGAGTATAGCACTGTTCAATGTGTCCCCCTTTCACTGTCCCCTGGCAAGAGGCCCCCCCCAGGCCCCCCTTCTCCAAGCCCATCCCCCTCCCCATCTCTGGAACACACTCCACAGCGTTCATCCAAACACACTGCCACTTTGTGATTTGTTTGTTGGCTCGTAAAGACATAAAATCCAAGCTTATCACACGAAAGTCACACTTAGTCCTGCTGCCGGAGTGGTGAATTCCACCATTATCTATGTCCTTCAGCCCCCACAAAGAACACCACGTTCCGGGAGCTGGCAACAAGCTCCAGAGATTGACCTTTGGCGTCACTCACTCCTTCAGCTATGGGCCCAGTCGCAGGGCAGGTGGGAGTGAGGAGACAGGGAGGCGGGAGAGAACCTAGGCCAGGCCTCAAACCCACCAGCAGGCACTATGAGGTAAGTTTTTATTTCACTTTATTAATGTATGGGGATGGGGTGGGGTAGTCATTGGGCCATACCTGGTGGTTCTCAGAGATCACTCCCGACTCTTTGCTCTGGGATTAATCCTGGTAGGGCTCAGGGGACCCTATGTGGTGTGGGGATTAGACCCAGGTGGGCCATGTGCAAGACCGTGCCTTCTCTGCTGTTCTCTCTCTTCAGTCCTTGAGTACATTTTTCAACCTTGCAAAACCTTAGTGTCCTGATCTGTGCAATGGGCTTGCTTCTGCAGCAACTCGGGGCATGAATGAATCAAATGAATGAATCAAATGATGAGACGTCCTGAACCCAGACACACTTGACACAGTAGAGCTGATGGAAAGGGGGTGTACTGTGCTCCTGGTCCTGGGATGGGCAGAAGACTGTTCACACTACATATGTGAGCCAGGTTGAATCCTGTGGA
The DNA here is from genome assembly GCF_027595985.1 of Sorex araneus. NCBI lineage: Eukaryota > Metazoa > Chordata > Mammalia > Eulipotyphla > Soricidae > Sorex > Sorex araneus. Next base: position 315,674,325 of record NC_073313.1, read on the forward strand.
GAGGAGTGGAAGTGGGTAGAATGGACTGGAACAGGGGAAAGAAATGTGGCCTGGGCTAAGACCACGGCTCTTGGAGGTCATCCTTCCAGTTTTTCCAGAGCCCTGGCAGCTTCAGCCAACCGGCCCTCTCACAGGAAAGGGAGGTTCTAGAAGCAAATTCTTGCTGCTTCTGTACCTTTGCCCAGTCTGTAGGCCAGACCCTATAGAAAAGAAAAAGTGGAAGATGAGACTTGTTTTTTCCCACAGCTCCATTCAGGTCCTGATTGTTCTTCTCTGTTCCCCTTGGGAATTCCCCTGGAGCCCGGCTGACACCTTGATTTGGTATTTCTCATCTGGAGCTGGCAACAAGTATATCTCAGTCACATTACGGGAAAAAAAATTTTTTTTAATTGAATTTCCGTTGAGATATACAGTTACAAAGTTGTTCAAGACCGAATCTCAGTCATACTCAGCAGGGATCATACTTCGGGTCTTCAGTGCTGTTCTCAGTCACAGGATATGGGGATCCTCCAATACAATGTTCCAACACCCATCTCCTCACCCATGCATATTTCCCACCACCAATATCTCAGCCACGTTAAGCCACCAAGCAGTTTGCATGGAAGAAAATCTTGGGGGCCATACCCAGTAATACTCAGCATAGGGCTACCTGGACCCAGCATTGCTGGAGGCTCTCCTGGTGGTGTCCGAGGGATCATCATGAAGTGCAAGAAATTGAATCTGGGGCTATCCATGCCAAACACCCTCACCAGGCCTTCCACAATCATGCCAGCCCAAGGTAAGTTTGTGGCCCCTTGTTACGGCAATGCTAGGGAATGAGCACGTCTTTGTATTTGACCCCCGTGGTACCTCTGGCAAATGACATGGGCATTACACAAGAAAGCACAGAGACTTTCCAGGACACTAAAGGTGACCTAGAAGATATTAGGCTAGCTCCCCTCTACCTCTACCACACTGGTGTGCATGTGTGCATGCTTGTGGCCCCGCACCCTGCCCTTCCCCCACCCTCCCCACCCCCTCACCCACACACACATACACACACTCTTCTGATGAAAATCTACTTTGTGTTGTGGATGATGGTTTTCTTCTGTGTTGCTACTGGTCAGTGTTTTGGGGACCCAACAGTGTAGCTGATGATCACAGATACACACACGTATGAGAAATATGACAGGAACTCACATCCAGAGCAGCCCTTGTGCATGCAAAACCATGTGGAAAAAGGCAAGGAGGTGTGTGCCCAAATCATGTGTGATCCATTGTGGGATAATATGATTGGTACTGACCTTCCCCTACTGGCATCTGGCTGGGCTTAGCTCATGGAGTGCAGGGGGAAAGGCTAGTTCCCTTCTTCGGGCTCCTGTCACGTGAGAGCTAGGCTGAGAACTAAGCTCAGAGAGCAGCTGGGAGGGAGGCAGCTGTGAGAAGAGGCAGAGAAGACAGGTTCAGGAGCTCCATCCATCAGCGCAGGCCAATCTGTGGGCCTCAAGGGCTCCACTGCCGGAACTTGCTGTGTTGGGCAGGGATCCCATTCCAGGTCTTCATTGTCATTCTGAGTCACAGGACATGGGAATCCTCAAATACGTGCTGGCTTCCACTTTGGATATTTCCAGTGGAAAACCACGATCAGCTTAAGAAGAGCCCTTTTGCCATAGAAAATGTGAAATATTTTCCCCCAAATTGGCATTTGGGAACACTAATGAAGAATGCTGTCACTCTGACACTTGAGTTTTAGTTTATGGTACGTAGGAAGAAACCATTTAATCTGCTTCATAGTATTTCAGTTCTTCAATGGGATCTGAATCAAGTTCCCCAAAACATAAATAATTAAAAACATAGTTGTACTCTCTTTCTTGCAGGTGGCTCCTCCTGTCTTTCCATAAAGCTGAAGATGTCATCTGAATTCTGTTGTATAACCATGCAAGTGCTTTGTTCCAAGCTAGCGGATCATTTTGAATTCAGTGCGGCATTCTTACACAAGCTGATGGCTGTGACTCACAGAGGCCAAAGTTCTTCAGAATTTACTTCTGTCTTTTTGGGTGTTTGTGCTTTTCGAAATGAGCCTTTGCAGTCTGGGGTGTCAGCTCCTCACCCAGGGCTCCTCCCTGTGCCAGATGACAAGGGGTGGTGCTTCTCAGCTGGCCCCAGTTGAGATTGCGGCCACGCTTTCATAGTCTCAGCTTGTCTGTCCATCCATCCCACCCATCCGTCATCTGTCTGTCCATCTGCCTGTTGCATCTGACATACCCCTCCCGAGACAGTGACAGTGCCAGGGAGAGAGGAGCTGCTCCTGCACCCTAGGTGGCCCGTGGGAGCTGGGTTCTGTGTGCTGCAATTCAGGAGGTGGGGACAGGGCTGTGACACATGAGGATGGTAGAGCGCATTGTCCTTTCATGTTCTCATAAAGAGTCCCCAGAGGCCCCTGGGCTGGTGAGAGTCTGCCCCAAGAGACAGAGCTCCAGGGCTGCCCAGGACCATGTGAGGGGCAAGAAGCCCACTTTCTTCTGGAAGGATGGCTGGAGGAACTCCCATCAGAGCACTCTGCATCTATGAGTGGTAGAAGATCACGTTTAGGTGGGCACTTCAAAAGGGAGCTCTCTTGGGCCTGGGGAGCCCATGTCGAGTGCTAAAGAAGCTGTGCTGTGTCCCTGAGTGGGAGCTATGTCATCCCCAGATGTTCCTGGAGTTTCTGCTCTGTGCCAGGGTACAGGACACTAGGGAGCAAGCAGAGGGGCTCACCCGGTCCTCAGTTTCCTGGAGCACACAGCAGGGAACTGGCCAATCATCAGAGCATCTGAGTTTAGTACCCAAGTTCTTCCCTAGGGCCTCCTCCTAGTTCCAGCACCCCAAGTTCTAGTGGGCATTCGACTGGGGCTCCAGGAGGGAATGCAATACCTGACTGCAGTGAGGAGTGCTAAAGGTGCAGAGGGATGGGGACAATCACACACGCTGGGAAGGGGACATCTGAGCAGAGACCGGAAGCTGCTGAAGTCAGCTCTGCAGGTTTCTGGGGAAGAGGCTTCAACAGCAGGGACAGTCTGGTGACAGAAACAGAGATACAGGCACAGAGCCAGGCTGAGGTTGCTGGGTCAAGTGGGGAAGGGACTTTGGGATAAAGGTAAAGGGATCCTGGTGGGAAAATATAAAATAACAATATTGGGGGAGTATAGAGAATATACGGGTTAAGGTGCTTGCCTTGCATGCAGCCAACCCTGGTTTGATCCCAAGCATAGAGCCAGAAGTAAGTCCTGAGCATCAGTGGATGTGGATCCAAATGTGGATGTGGATCCAAAGCCAAAACCAAACACTATTAATACTGGTTCTCCCAACCAAGAGGGGATGAAGAGGGGTCCCAACAGCAGGAAACACATGGTGGGTTTTCTTTCCCAGAGGGAATGAAAAGCTGCTTCTCCATCTTTGCACCATTTCCTTCTGGTCCCAGCCACCATGTCCAAGTGACCAGCTGATGCTCCAAGATGCCTGGGTCACTTGGGCTGCAGGAGCGGCTCCTCTCTCCTTGGCACCATTTCTGGCCTCCTGGGTGCAAGGGCAGCACCTTGCCAGCCCCTGCGGGAACAGAAGCTTTCCAAGGAAGGGCTTTGGAGGCAGCCTACTGGCTCTGGGGCTGAGCAGGTGGAAAGGGCCACCGTGAAGGAACCTAGAAAAGCAGCAGGAACCTAGAGAGGAGAGCCATTCTGCCCCAGCCCGGGCTGCTGCTTGTTGCTTCAATAAGCCCCAGTGTTCTGCTTTCCAAGGGGCCGCAAGTGTCAGTCATGCTCAGGCAGCCAAGAACAGTCAGGCTTTCAGAGAAGATGCTTCACTGCCGAATCCTAATGAGACACGAAGCCGCCCCCCAGGCTGGCCCCGTTGTGCGTGGCATGCTCACTTGCTGCCAGGTACCATGGCGGACCATGCAGACCCAGAGGAATGCGGCCTGAACACCCCCGCCAGAAGGCAGAGACCCCATTTCCCAGGGAACTGCTCGCCAGTCAGGCAGCAACCAGAAAGACGGCCGGCTGCATGGCCGCCCGCGAGTCAAAGACATGCCCAGAGTCGGTGGGTGAGCAAGCCCACTGGTCTGAGCCACCATCTGCAGGGCAGGCTGTGGCGGGTAGTCCTATTCGTTGGGGGAGGCGGGGGAGGGGAGGCAGTGTGCAGGCCTTGTTATGGGGTGGGCTGACATGCACCTCTACACACAAGGGGCAGAGTCCAAACGGACCTGGGGTGACCATGTGGGTGCGACTTCTCCATCACAGCTGATGTACGGCTTCTTGACACTCAACCCTGAGTGTCAAGGGGCTCTCAAGGCCCCTTGTGGGCTTCCTGTCCTTGCTTCCCAGGCCCATGATTCCTCTTGCTGTGCTGAGACCTGCTGGCACACTGTGCAGTGGGACCGAGGAGGGCCGTCGGGAGAGCACACTGATTCATCAGCTGTCCCCATCCTGGATTCCCCATCTCAGGCCCTGCCTTCACCACCATTCACCTCATCATGTCCAAGGGGTTGGCCAGCAGTGGCCTTCGTCCTACCTGGTGAGCCAACAGAGTCTTCCCAGGCCTGAGGCTACCTCACCTACCCTGAGTTGGCCTTGCGCCCACCAGCCCACTCTGTCCTTCCACTCACCCCAGCTTTGGCAAAAGGCATGAATGCCTGTGCCAGGACACACTGACAGAGGAAAACAAGCAGGAATGGAACATTTTGCAACAATGACCAAAATTTCAGTGGAGACAAGGCCCCTGAGTGAAGGCCACCCTTCAGAACAGGCTCCCTCTGGGCAATGCTCTCGAGCCACTGATGCTGCCCCTGGTACAGTTGGTTGGGGACGTTCTGAGCAAGCAGAGATGTGGGGGTGGGGGATGAAGGTGAGGTCACTGTTATGGATCTGCCTTCCGAGGTTCCTATCAGCAATGCACATACAATACAGGGGTTGCACACTTAGAAGCAAGGGGCCTTGCAACAGTTGAATGCACTTCCAGTGTTCTAATATTCTTCTTGATCAAATATCTTTGGAGAATTTAGGGATTGCCTCAGGAGTGATTTCTTTTTATTCTTTCAGGAAAAGGAGACCTAGTGGTAAAAGTGCCCATTTTACTGATCATTCACACCCACACTACCCTCTCCCCTACCTCCAGCCTCAGCACCGTCTTTTCTGGCTTCATTCTTTTGATCCTGGCAGTGAAAATTTCAACAATTTGCCAATCACTTTGTGCCTTCTGAATAGTATTATTGATATTAAAAAGCCCTTTTCACAGTTTTATTGTCGTTCATGTCAAGTAAGACAGTTGGCATCGGAGGTTGCCAGCAATAGAAACCAGCTCTGGCTAACTGAGCCCGGAAATCACCGGAAGGACAGGCACTGAATTCAGAGCTCAGAAGAAGCTGGGCTGGACAACCTGACCACCACTCTCTGTGGTCTCCTCCAAAGCTATGGACTGGCCTACTTAGGTTGCGGGCCTACTCACAGTTGCACCAAGTCTAAGAGACTGTAGGAAGAGAAAGGAAGATCAAGATTCAAAGGCAGTGGTGTCAGCCCCACCAAAGTGAATTGGGGGGTGGGGGGTAAAGAAAGGAGGAATGGGTGACTTGGAAGCTGGGGAAAGGCATCTAAACCCTGGAGAGATGCCAACAAGATGTGCAGGATAGAGAGGAAGAAAAGTCAGAGATTGGAAACATCCTCAGCAGGAATGGAGGGAAACACTGCCACCTTGCAAAGTTCTTAGGAAAATGACCGAGATGACCTCAATTACTATCTAGTCACAGCTAGGCCAAAGAAGAGCCCCCCCACCCCCACCCCCGACCCAAGCATAAAGTGATCCAAAAACACTCAGTGAAAACAAAATATAGAGTGACCATGACTGTCTTAAATAAAATAATTAGAAATATTCTGTAGTCGTAACAGGGTGGCTTATACAAGATCCCAGGAGAGGGAAGGTCTTCAATACATTATGAGAATTTGGTGGCTGTCCAAGAGTCATTTCGGCAGGTGGAGAAAAGAAGTGTTTGGCCTATGTAGGACTGGGGGATAAAACTAGATTCATACTGCATATTATTTAAATGTAAATTCCATGTAGGTTGAAATTTTAAAAATTAGAGGGAAATACAAAAATAGAACAAAAAATTTGGCAGAAAAAGATACGAAACTCAAATGTCCATGTAAGGTTACAAATAAGTTCTAAAGTAGCAACTCCCATAAGCAGTTAAAAGGTCTGCACCAGAATAAAATAAGCTTATAAGCAGAAGTGAGCAAAAATATTCAAAGCTGTTTCTCACTTATGGTTGCTTGGAGTTCATAAGAGCTCAGACGCTCCCGGCTCATTGATAAGGCAACAGGTGGAGTTGATGCAGGCATTCCTGCACTAGAATCCTGCTCGGTCACACAAAGGACATTCCTGAGCATCATCCTGTGCTTTTCCAATGATGCTCATCAGAAAAGGAAGCAAGGTGGGGGCAGAATAAGTTGATTTGCATGAACAGACTTTCCATTTAAAATAAAGCTCAGTCCCTGCCTTCACCTCCCTAGCACTTCCGAACAGAAGTGGCTGATTTACTTAGGGTTTTAGAACAAGTTCCCCTAAACCAAGCTTTGGCTTCTCTTTGATCCCTAACTCAAATGCTGCCTGCAGTGAGGATTGGGGAACTTCCCTGTGGTACTCTGGTCCTAGCTTGTGGTTCTATAGGTGAGGGACAAGTCCCACAGACAAGTCCTTCCTTCTGGTTTAATCAGACCAACCAACCGTTTCCCTCCAATCTTCAATGAGTTCAGAGGGCCGGGGAATCAGGGACGATCACTGTTATGAGAAGAGCAGTCTTCCGCACCTATCTCCCCACCGCCCCCCTCCCCCCAGTCATGTCTGTGGGCAGAAAACTCCAGTGTGTCTTGCTCACAACTCAAAACTTTTTTTTTTTTTTTTGTGGAACGTGGGGTTGGGAGGGGCATGCTGGCTGTGCTCTGCACTCAGGGGTCACTTCCCGTAGAGCTTGGGTGATCGTATTGGGGGGCTGGGGATCAAATCCTGGCTGGCCATGTGCAAGGCAAGTGCTGTACCCACTATACCATCCCTCTGGCTCAATCACTCCAAAACTCTGAGGAGTGGCTTGCATTTCATTCCACAACACAGAATTGCTTTCCAGACAGCATTCATGATATCCACATAGAGGAAGCACAGTAAACGGTCAATGACAGACGAGATGTGTAAACAGACACACCAAGGCACCAAATTTCAGCAGTTTCGCCAACATCTTGTGAAAAAACGACCCAGCTCACCAAACACTAGTCGAAAGTTTTATTTATATAAAATTCATTAAGAACATAAAAGATCAAATTTCTTAAAAAAAATCTGCAGTTATGTACAGCAGTATTGCACAAGTAAAGTGGCAATTACCCTGTCAAATTTCATCAGTGCAAAACACAAGTAAGCCAGGGAAATTGCAATACAAAATGCTACATATGCTGGGTCCTAGGAAACAAGTTAGTGATGAATCAGTATACAAAGACAGATCAGTGCTATTTATAAACGTGTACCTGATGAGTTCTGATACAGTAACTAGTGGTCACAGAACCTGGACATAAAACGTTGGTGAGCGTCTAAAAGTCTGAAATTCCCAAAAAAAAAAGTAGTCAAGTTACTTAGCTGGGAGCTGAAGCGGCTTCCTATAGGCCACAACGCTTCTCAAGTGAAGCAGGCGTCACCCCAACTGGTTTAGCGTCACATGTGGCCACAGAGCAGGCACACATAGGCACCAGGCTAAATCAGCAGAGATGACAGAACCACGTCCAGGGAACCACTAGGAAGTCTTGGCTAAAGCTTCCAAGATCTTTCACATCTTCACACCCAGTTCAGTGGGGGCCCCCCATGACCTCTCTCAAAGGCGATGGAGAAGCCAATAACCTTTTAGAAGCAAGCTGACAGGACAAGGAGCAAATGGCTTGGGGCTGCGGGGGCCAGACAGGCAGCGTCTGCAGACGTCCGTGTGCCTCCAACACAGGAAGCTGTAACCAGTGGCGGAAGGACAATTCCTCACGCGATTAGTGGTATGAGGTCTTCCTGCTGGTGTTCCCCAGGTAAGAGCAGCCCCTGCCCCCCATCTTCCCACTTGTAGCACCTCCAGAAAGGGCCCCTTTTCATTTCTCTCAACACAGAGCTGTCATGGGTAACTTTTCAGGGGAAAACCTTCCCCAAGTCACCAATGATACATTTTTGTTGTGGTCTGCAGTGAACAGCTTTCACCTCTACAAGAAGCTTAGCTGCTTTGGAACAAATAGAAAGTCACTGGCTTTTTCTTGGAGTCAAATTTTGTAGGTTGCCAGACTGAGTTTCTCACTGGTTCCCAAACACAAGCTTCATCTTAAGGACACCAGAGCCCAAGAATTTAAACCCATTTGACCAGAAAATGACCCTGTGGGGGAATAGACCAGTCACCACCTCAGAGGAAAAGTGATTAACAGGACCACAGGCTGGGTGTCAACACTTTCCAGAACTTAAGACATTAAATAAGCAGGAAATAAATATACAATATTTCTGCAAGTTACAGCATTATGAAACAGTAGGGCACATTACACTAAAAAAAAAAATCTACAATATTTACAATCCTCGATTCTGAAAAAGTTTAGAAAAACAGTGATTTTTTTTTTTTTACTCATTTATGCTGTACAAAATTTTACAAGAAAGGTAAAGGAAACACAATTGCACACAGACATTTGGCTCAGTTGATAAGTAAAATATGACCTAATCTAATAAATAGTCAAAATATATACAACACTCAGAAGAAAGGACAGGAGAGAAAACTGTATAATCTACCAGGTACATTTTTTTTTTTTTCAATTCGGAAGGAAATATACTTTTTTAACCAGATTTCCCTACAACCCAAACAAAAGTTTCTTCATAAATTCATTTTCTGGTCAGGAGGACTGGTCATTGGAAGAATCATTCATGCAGTTTCTTCGTTTGAGTTTATTGCATTTCTGTGATAAGACACAGGACACTTTCAACAAACCTCATGTGAGAAGAGGTGGTCCAAGGCACAAACCCGCATGACATTTTCAAAAAGGGATCTAGTTAGTTTCGTCTACAAAAACACGAACAAGATCAAAAGTGGAAGGCACACCGCCACGGGCATGCTCTGCAGGAAGGCGTGGGGGTCAACAGACACATACAGTACAGAGACATCCAGTTATCTCTCAGTCCTGGTGCAGCTTCGACAATCTCATCTCCTCTAATACTTCTACAGTCCCATCTTGTCTTTCCTGACCAGCTGCTTCCACGGCCTGGGAGCCGCAGTATTAAAGAAGCAGAGTAAAGTGCTCCAGTCGGAGAGACTGGGTACATGAGGATGGGGATTCTGGGAGGGGAGGGGCCCAGAACCAAATACATCTTTGGTGTGTGTGAGTGTGTGTGTGTGTGTGTGTGGTGTGTGTGTGTGTGTGTGTGTGTGTGTGTGTGTGTGTTCATGTCCAGCAAGTCCATGGCTGCCGCTCTAGCTCTACCACCACCCAACAGGTGCGCAGACTGTCTGACCCCCACACCTCTTGGGGGTTCAAGATACATTGGGAACATAAGCGGAGACTCAATGGAGCTTTAAAAATATTCAAGACTCCAAGAAGGTATTTGTGGGGCAGGGGAGAATGTTTGGAAAAAGGAAAAAAATATTTGGAATCAAATATCTCAATACATCTAGAGGAAAAAAAGTGTATATGCAATATACATATATGTATATATATATATACTTATATAAAATCATGAAGATTCAAATAAATGGATGTTTCCATTAATTTAATGAGACAACACTGGTCCACGGTGGGCCAAAAGCAAACACAATAGTTGTTGGCACTGCTGACCTGCTCAAAAAACTCATGTATTTCTTTTAGAAAAAGTGGACTGATGAGCTGAGGTTTGAAAACGGCAAGTTGCAGGGTTCACAGAATGGCTTCCCCTCCCCTCTCCCCGTGCCCTGATATGCTCCTTTGAGTCTCCCTTGGATGTCTCATTGCCTTTGAAATGACGGACCAACTGGTGGCTGCAATCCTAAGGGGGGAGGCGTGGAGGATGAGCACATGCCCCTATACCAGGGTGGGGGTGGGGTGGGGGGTAACCCCAGGACAAAACCCAACTGTTCCAACCCAGAGGGAAACGGAACAACCTAAGACACATCTTGAAGCTTGAGGAGCCATTTCGGACTAGTGCCCAATCAAGCATCTAATGGTGAGGCTGAAAGCAGAACGAGGCTGAGGCTGCAAAGGGGCTGCAGGGGAGAAGGAGCCAAGTGCCCCGCACCACTGGCTGGGGGAACAGCCAGGACAGCCCAGGAAACAGCTGTCTAGAGCCCCGCCACAGCCAGGGCTGTGGATGAGGGCTCAAGCTCAGATGCCCAAGCCCAAGCTCGGCGATAAATGGCCTGGTGACCAACAGGGTCCTCTGGCCCGGAGCATAGCCCGTGAAACCAGAACACCCAGTGCAAAGGGGCCTCCTACTTGGTGTTATTCCTGCTTTTTCCTCTTCAGAAGACATCTAGAGGACAAGCCCCTGCAGACCAAATGAAAACCTGTACCACTGAGCTACCAGCAAATACCGGCTGAGGGCAACAGAGCCAGAAGCAAAGCCCACGTCCCTGTCCAGTCACCTTTCAGGGCGAGACGATGGTGCACTGGATCTGAGCATCGTGGCTTCCAAACGGGCTGGAGAAGAAAAAACTCACTGAGAAGAGAGTCTGCAACTTTGCCACAGATGCTAATGGATTTAAGGAGGTAAGTAAATATTTACAAAACAGGAGTGGCTTATCAATACAGGGTAACAGACCCTTTGCCCCTCAATCAGTTCTATTCCCTAAGGACTTTTTTGGTATTAATAATGATTTTTTTTTTTAAAGGTTAGAGTCAATGGGAGGGGAGGAGCCATATCACAACTCTCCCGTTTTTTGTTTTTGTTTTTAAAAAAATCTGTACAGTGATTCCTAAAAATCAACCAAGGCAGCTTTATAAATTAGCTGGCTCAGTTTTCACTACAGAGTTTACATCATCCTCTGAGAGTAGGCAACAGGTTCTTTAAAAATTTTAGTACAAAAATCATTCACAAGTTGGTTTAAAAAGTTTCCATTTCCTTTCTGAAAAACCTGTTATTAAAGGAGGTTGGAAAAAAAAAAAAACCCACACTGCATGTAAACACCACTCTTGCATAAAATCCTGCTCCAAAGAACCATGGTTTGTACATTTTTTTTTTTTTGAATCCTTCCCTCATTTACATTCACAACAAGCTTCCATCCAAAATCCTGCCGGGTGGTGATGAGCGTGTGGCCAGGTCCACAGGCAGCTGCGAGTCTGCGGGGGAGCTGGCGGCCATTCTCTCGCTCTGCCTTCTCTCTGGACAGGCAGCACCGCACCGAGAGACCGTGCAGGGGCTCATAGGTGGGAACAAGTGAAGTGTCTGCACCCATCGCGGCTCTGCAGGAAGCCCTCTGTCACTGCATTCTCCGCACCAGGCGGATGATGTAACGCAACAGTCGTAAAAGAACCACGTGGGGATGGGCCTCGGCTGCTTGGTAATTATTCAGAAAGACCTGGAACAAAAAAAGGAAGCTTCCTGAGTGTTTCAGTTCTGATTCATTGGGGGAAGAGGGGAGGAAGGGGGTGGGGAATGCATTTACTAAGCTGATGGCCAATCCCTTCTGAATAGTTATCCTAGGAGCCCCTGTCCCCAAGGCACCGATTCTCCAGAGACCAAGGTCCTCTCCGCCCCCCACCCCAAGAAGGAAAGCTGCTGCCTGAACAGAGCACTCACCGCATCGCTTTCTTAACAGAGACATCAATGCGCGGAGACAAAGAGTATATGGACAGTTTGCAGTGTGCTTCACAAGATTGGTCTGTGCCTCTGAAAATCATGTCTTACTCTTTTCTTATTGGGTCACACCCAGCGATGCTCAGGGGTTGCTCCTGGCTCTGCATTCAGAAATTACTCCTGGCAGTACTTGGGGGGGCCATATGGGATGCTGGGGATTGAACCTGGGTCAGCCGTGTGCAAGGCAAATGCCCTACCCACTATACTATCGCTCCAGCCCCAAATCATGTCTTACTGTTTTTATTTACCAGGGACTGACATCAGGCCATGCGCCCCCAAGCAGGAAGTGTCCTTCAATTCTGGAAGGAACATGGATAAGGCACCTGGTCCCTGCAGCTGCTGAGACAATGCTACCCCGAGCTACGGGTCCTGTGCAAAGAGGCAGAGGGAAGAACCAACTTGGAAGACGCCACAAGCAACCATCTACAAGTTGGTCCCGGACTCCTCCACAGGTGAATTTCTGGTAGCTATAATTTACTGCAGAAGCCCGTGATTTGGAGTCATTTGCCCTAAGCACTACATAAAGCAGTGTTTGGATGTGCCGCCTGCGCCACCAGGCCCACGGGCTGTTGGCAGACAGGTGTGTGGGAGAAACAGTGCCTGATCCGGCTGTGCCCTGGGTCCAGCATTGGCGAGGACAGTCCACAACGACGTATTGGAAAAATGTTGCAAAACTGAATGGTCCCCGAGAGGTCTTCAGGGGAAGGGACACAGACAGAGGGCCCCCCGCCCCTACGCCTACAAGGAACTTATAGCCATTTCACAGGTGCGTTAAGGGTGAGAGGTCAACCAGTGCTCCACGTCCTAGGGGACAGGGGCAAGCTTGCACATTTGAAACTCAGCCTATGCATCACCCAACCAGCAATCAACCCACATCGGAGAACCGCAGCATTCCACAAAGCCCCTTCTAGTTCAGGGGCAGGAGGACGACATGGTTCACATGCCACTTTATTTCTAAAATGGGCGCACCCCAAGGAACCACGAGTCAGCTGAGCATGAGTGTCTCCTGTCACACCCACCAGCTGCCACGGGAGCACCCAGCTCACGACTGTTTACACAAGCGCCCTAGCGCCGGTTTGACAGCCGGGTCCGTGATAAGGTTGGGCATTTCCCTTTCTCCTTCCATGACCAGACGGGAGGAAATGGGCTTTATGTAAGCGATTCCTGTAGAGGCGCTCCGAAACCACAGTCTGTGATTTTTATCTGCCCTCCACACAAGATTGTTTTGTTTTGATTTAACTTTCAAAATTACTTTGCTGCTTCTGTGTGAGACTAACCTGGGGGGAAAGTTAATTTTAGTGTAGACTAATATTAATAGGTCGAAAGAGAGGCTTATTCAAAATAAAAACCGCGACTTACTAAAACAAAGAAAGTGTGTGGGGGGCTTGGCTAAGTGACAGCATCAAGGTAGGCGATCTCCTGCCAGCCGGTCACCCCAGTCGGCCTCGCCAGAGCCAGAGCCAGAGCCAGGGTCAGTGAGAGCCCCCTCAGGGGGGTGCCGTGGCTGCCGATGGACCCCAGTGCTTATACCCCACCCATGTTATATTCCAGAGCAGTGGAGGGAGGAATCGACCTCAACCACCATTCCACTGGGATTCTGGGGGAGGGACAGTGGCTGTGGGGCACGTACAAGTGACATCACAAGGGAGGTCACCCCGAGGTTCTCCTTCGTCTCACACACAAAGGAATGGGGGGTGCAGTAGGCGTTGGCCAGTGGATCAGAAGAGCCTCATGAGCGACACAGCACTGCTGCCTCAGGTGTGAGGACTCGGCTGGCCACTCCTGGACAGCAGGTGGGGCAGTGTGGAGCACACCCAGAGGCTGGCCAGTCAGTGCAGGACACTGACCCCGCAGGTTCTAACAGCTGCGCCAGCCCACACAGCGCCCTGATAGACAGCTGGCAGGGCTGGCGGACACAGTAGCAGGATGCCATAATTTCTGTGTCGCCCGACCTCACATGGGTGCAGCGAAGAAGCCCTCATGGTGCTGGGGGAGCCGGGGCAAGGATGCCTACTAGGCCCCGCAGGGGTGAGCCTGCAGGTCTGGCTCACCATTTGGCTGTGCCCCCCTCACAAACACTGCCTGTTCGACTCTCGTCCACTCTTGGTCCTTTGCACTTTCGGTGAAAACCGCCACTTCGCAGAGGTGGATAATGCTGGTTCCATTTATACCAGTGTCGCCCAAACAGGATACTAATACCACCTCCCTCCCCGGGGGGACCTTGAAAGAATCCAGAGTGGAAGTAAGGTGGGGCTGGTCCCTTTCTCCAATGCAACTGGGGACACTTGAGTTTGTTTGCCTAAAGAAGACTGAAACTTTCAGGAGGGTGCTGAGTTGTTTTCCAAAAAGGAGGCAGAAGGCCAAGTAAGTCTAGGAACCAATGGTCTATACCACCGTATCATTGTAGCACTGTCATGCTGTTGCTCATCGATTTGCTCGAGCGGGCACCAGTAACGTCTCCATTGTGAGACTTGTTGTTACTGGTTTTGGCACATCAAATACGCCACGGTAGCTTGCTAGGCTCTGCCATGTGGGTGGGATACTCTCAATAGCTTGCCAGGCTCTCTGAGGAGGTTACGAAGGAATCAAACCTAGGCCGGCAGCATGCAAGGCAAACGCCCTACCAGCTGTGCTATCAATCCAGCCCGAAAACTTTATAAAAATTTTTAACATAATGGCTAATCTGGGCAAAGGAGATTTCACAAAAACTCCACGTGCTTTTGAGCGCAAACTCTGTATTCCAGTTACCTCCTTTGCCCACACACAGAGATATAATACAAGCAAGATCCAGTGCCCTAAGAATAGGGATCCGCCATCCTGTTGGCCGAGTATTTATTTTCTTTTGGACCAAGCCCAAGGTTTCATCCATGTGAAGCTCATGCTTCACCGCTGAGCTAGCAACGTGGTCCAGGCCCATGAAGGGAACTTGCATCTCCCGGGCCCACCTTGGGGCAATGTCAGGCTGTGGATCTGCAGGTCTGTGCCACTCATCTACTTGCCAGAAGATGATGGGCTCAGTCACAGGAGCCCTTCCTGTCCCAAGAAGCAGGACAGAGCTCCTTTCATAGGGCTTCCACTCCAGGAAGGGACAGACAAGGCACAAAAGGGAAGAGACCAGAGCGGCACAGCAGCCTAGGTTACCAGGCACCTGCCCGACGACACTGGTCTGCAGGACGTGGGGCTCATCCCACATGTCTGGAAGAATGAGAGATGCATTGGAGGAGATGTACCATTCCCACAATACTGCTGGCAGGTCCACGTAATAGTGGTCCCATAAAATCTGGACGGTGGAGGGGGACTCTCGGGCCCCGCTCCGGGTCTGAGCTCAGCACTCTTCTTTAGAAACACGCACAAGGACCTTGGAGCCTGGGTCAAGAACCTCTATCTGGAAATGCTGGTCCCAGGCTCGGGACACACAGGCTCTCTGGGCTCTCCTTAATCAAGGCAGGGGCTGCCCCAGAAAGCCTGAAGTTGGGTGGATGCTTCTGGTGCCCCAGATACTAAGGCAGACTGACCCATCTCATACCTGGGGGGACAGGTCCTCAAGTTTGTGTCTTCACAACACAAACACCCCATCTCCTACTGAGGACGGGGCACCGGAGCTTGTAGCCACAGGCCACGGAACACAGCACCAGCCACTGCCACCTGTTACCCCCAGAGAACCATCTTCAAGTCACACTTGGGGCAACCCACGATGCCCTGGGGAATCTAATCGCATGTTGATGCTGAAATAACCACCGCCAGGCCCGGGTCAAGCCAGGAAAGCAGATGAGCAGGCCCTGCCCCTGGCCAACAGCGCACACTGCAGGCCTCCAGCCTCTGTGCCCACTAGGGAGAAGAATCAGCCATCACCTGGGAACGGACGGCATGGTCCCCACCCACCTGTCTGGGCTTCACTACGTACACCGCAGTCCCACTTTACAGGGGAGCTGGGGGGCCAAGCACACAGAGGGAGATCACCAGGGCCGGGAGCATCCCAACTGGCCCAAGCTTGTCAGCCCAGGTGCTCCCGCTAGCCAGAGAAGACAGAGCACCTGGCGTTTTCGACACGAGGCCCATCAGCTGAAAACCCAGGTTCTGAGCAAGAGCACACTGTACACTCAGTCCCTAAAACGCTAATGAGACGTGACACGCTTGAACCACAAGCCAAACCTCACTGCTTGGTTCAGCTGGGAGCAGTGCAGTGATGGATGATGCAAGAGGCATTTAAAAAAACCAACCAACCAACCAACCACGATCTCATGGCAGCCCCCCTCCGGATACCTGCAGCTCCAAATGATTCTGTAGTACTGTCCCACCCCTGGTGCTGGCTGGTGACAGACTAAGAGGGCCCAGCACCACACCCTGTGTATTCCCACCACATGGGGACATGCACACATACACACCACCCAGCCATGGAGACACCCAGCCACGGGCATGGGGATACAAACACATATATACACACACACACACACACACAGCAGGTATGAAGAAGCTCACACAACTCCTATGGCAGGGAGAGTAGTTGCTGGCACACAGGGAGAGAAAGCAGATGGTTATCAAAGGATGGCGCTTTCTGGCTTCCTTACTCTCACTGTCCCTGGTGCTCAAGGTTGCCCCCAAAGACCAGCTCCCAAGGATAAATGCAGTTAGGGCTTCAGATGGGGCCCCAGAGTCCCCACACGTGGCAGGGAGCAGTTCTTCCACAAGTCCCTGAGAGCCTCACACCAGCAGACCTGCCATTCTCACTCCCCTACCCACGCCCCCTGGGGAAAGTCAGAGGGGAGACCACGAAGGGCTGAAGCCACACGGGGCCTGAGGAATGTTTCCTGCTCCTGTCTCCTTGTTTTTGTTCTTGTGGTATGAGACTCTCCATCAAACACTGAACCAGCTTTCCCTACTCCAAGGAAAACACTGGCTCAAGGTGGAAGTGGCTATGCAAAAAAGCAGCAGGCACCGATCCGGTTCGAGCAACTCCTCACTGTTTTCACCATGAGCATGGTAACTCATGGGCAACTTATTCCTCTCGTGAGCAGGGCCTGAGTCTGATTAGACGGAAATGCAGACTTCTCATCATTCTTTTCTTAGTCACAAAAAAGCGGTGTATTTTTCTTTTTCTTTTTGGGTCACACCTGGCAATGCACAGGGGTTACTCCTGACTCTGCACTCAGGAATTACACCTGGTGGTGCTCAAAGGACCATATGGGGATGCTGGGAATCGAACCCAGGTCAGCCGCGTGCAAGGCAAATGCCCTACCTGCTGTGCTATCGCTCCAGCCCCTAAAAGCAGTGTATTTTTAATTTTTATCAAATCCCAAGTCCACTGCATGAAGAACCTCTCCCCCACCCCAAACCAAGAGTATCTGAAAAACACTTGGCCCTGGTTGCTGAAATTATTATCAAAATCTAGACTTCTCCCTTTGACACTCTTTCACTGTCACTGTCATCCCATTGCTCATCGATTTGCTCGAGCTGGCACCAGTAACGTCTCCATTTTTGAGACTTGTTGTTACCGTTTTTGGCATGTTGAATATGCCACAAGTAGCTTGCCAGGCCCTGCCGTGCGGGCGAGATACTCTCGGTAGCTTGCTGGGCTCTCCGAGGGGGGGCAGAGGAATCAAACCTGGGTCGGCCGCATGCAAGGCAAACTCCCTATTGTTGTGCTATTGCTCCAGCCCACTTTATATATATAGAGGAGTATCACTTGTGACAAGGAGACTCAGACAGTGCAGGGAACTTCCTTTAGTAGACAAGACAGAGTTCAAGTGAAACACAGCTGAAGAAGATGCTAATGCCCTGACAGTGCTCTTAAACTTGGGTTCCCATCAAAATCAGCCTGAAAGCCATCATTCCCTTCCCCTTTGTCTGGCTCAGCACTGGACTTAGGGTCTCAGTGTCCTTCCTTCCATTCACACCCGTACATGCCTGGGACATGGAGAAGAAAGCAGGATGTATAAGATAAACACGGCTCCTTATGACCAAACACCACCAGGGCTGCCTTTCACTTCTTTTTTTTTTTTTTTTTTTTTTTACTTTTTGGGTCACACCTGGTGATGCACAGGGGTTACTCCTGGTTCTACACTCAGGAATTACCCCTGGCGGTGCTCAGGGGACCATATGGGATGCTGGGAATCGAACCCTGGTTGGCTGCATGCAAGGCAAACGCCCTACCTGCTGTGCTACTGCTCCAGCCCCTGCCTTTCACTTCTTGGGCCATCTAGAGCTGCGATTCCCAGAATTATGTGGCCCACCATCCCTTCTCAAGGGGGAGGGGAGAACTCAGGACCCACCTAGAAATATGCCTTCCTTAAGCAAACAGAAAGTACAACCCTGCCCCCTGCCCCTTGACCCCTGGCAGTCCCAGCATTCAACAGTGGATCGTGTCACTGTCTCTGGGAAGCCTGATTCAGCATCCCAATGAGCTCCACGTGTCCAGGTCACTGAGATCAGTCAGTCTGTACAGAGGAAGCAGGCTGGACCACCTGCGCAGGTACGGACAAAGGCAGCCCGGGAAGATCAACGCACCATCTGGGGCGAGGGGGGTGGGGTGGAGGGGCATTGGGCTGGAGGACACATCTGATAACCTCATACTTGACCTCAGGGAGGGTCTGGCACACAGGCTAGGTCTGAGCCCATGAAGCCCACCCAGTGGGAGCTGGTCCCAGCTACGCACACAGCGCCCGGCCTACCAAGAGGGAGAGCTGACCCTTGCTGACTCTGCTGTGAACCTGGACGTGGACTGGCACTTACACACTCTTGTATGGTGACAGACACACTAGGGCTATGAAAACACAAGTGGAGGGGCTGAAGTGATAGTGCAGCGGGGAGGGAGTTTGCCTTGCATGCAGCCGACCCAGGTTTGATTCCCAGCATCCCATCCCACACTGAGCACCACCAAGAATAATTCCTCAGTGCATGAGCCAGGAGTAACCCCTGTGCATCACTGGGTGTGACCCAAAAAGAGGGGGAAAATAAAGAGAGAGGAAACAAGAGGAAATCTGGGGATCTGGCGTGGGTTGCTGAATCAGACCAACCCTGTCTCTCCACGCAAGGCTCCCAAGAGAGGTGTGGGCATGGGAGAACCCCTCCCCACGGCAGCCTGTGTTCACCCCTTGTGTGTGCTGTTTCTCCTCCGGGAGCCACGACAATCAGGACAGCATGTGGGCAGGGGTCACTGAGCCACAAATACCTTCTGAGAGCTCCATCATGTCCATGGGTTCGAGGGTGTGGTCCGTGTGGGCTGGTGCAACCCAAATGCCTAATGCTATGGTGGCAAGGTCTAAGCACAGAACACGGAGAGTACCAAGCCACGGAAGGAAGCAGGGGGCGTGTGATGTCAGGCTGCCCCATGAACTAACTGCATGAGAAATGCGCATGGCACTCCTCCTCTGCACAGGGAGATATAAAAGCATGGGTGGGCCCGGCCTCGTGCCAGCTCTGGCAGCAGAGGGGCAAGTGGACGAGCAGATGCACCTCTGCCTGCCATGGGGCAGGTCGGCCATGGGGCAGGTCGGGTGCCATGTCCCCTCTTGGGATATTCCTGCCCAAACGTGTATCATATCACGAGGAAACTCGGGGAAGAAAATCAAATTGCTGGCAGGGGTGTGGGGGGTGGGGGAGGGGGTGGGAGGGTGGCAGACCTCACTAATACACAGGTCCCGACCCTTCAGAGAGTCAGAGTCACAAAAGATAAACCCCGAGGAACGTTTCCAAATAAATGGGGTCAAAGAGACCATGAGACAGAATGAAGGATCCCAGACTGACTCTTGGGACGGAAGCAACCTTTGAGTCTCACCCTCAGGACAGTGACCCACATGACCATAACTGGACTGCCACAGGGCCCCCTGTCCTGATCTCGATGGACTACACGTGCCAGTTATAACAGTCATAGCCTTGGCAAGTACACACCCAAATGTCTAAGAGCAAATGAAAAGCTAGACTGCGATTTATTCCCCAATGGTCCAGAGCCACACTGGATTCATGGAGAAAGAGCATCTGAAAGCCAGGGTGGCAAAAATGCTGATGCTGGAGGGGGTGGCAGGGGGTCTCGGGACCCTTCTTGCCACTTTCATGCATGTCTGCAAGTATTTCGAAACCCAAAGTTTTGCTGTTTGTCTTTGTTTTCTGGGCCATGCTGGCTGTGCTCAAGGGACCCTACAGGCTGAGAGGTGCCAAACCTGGGTCAACTGCACGCAAAGCAAGCCCCTGACCCCTGCAGTCTCTCTCCAGCCCCTGAGAGTTGTTGGGACTCTTCTGGGACAGGGGTCAGGGACTGGGGTATAAGGACCCAGACCCGGGAGAAGGGGGAAGGCTCGTGCACATGCTGGACCTCTCCACCACCTCCCCTCAGGGGCAGATGCCACCACTCAGTCTCCTGCACTTCCCCATGCCCTGAAGTGGAGCAAACACATGACACTGATACCACAACTTCCTCCCTCTCTCTAGCTGGGAAACCGGGAACACACCCTGCCAGGCACACACAGGGCAAGACAAGACTGAGGCTCTGGATGAGGCCGCACCACAGATGAAACAAACAGCATCCATACTCAGCGTGGTGGGCGCAGGTCCTACTGGCCCGGTTTTGAAAGCATTGGGAGCCCACCCTGCCTCTCCCACTTCGGGCCCTGTCCCCTCAACCAGCCCCATAACTGCAGGGAGACTCTATACTCGGTATTTAAAAGGAAAGGAGGGTCGTGCCTGCGAGTAACTCCCCAGGCTTCGGGGCCAGAAGAGGCCACACACAATGGGATCTTTCATTTATTTATTGATTGAATCACCGTGAGATGCAGTTACAAAGCTTTCGTGTTGAAGTTTCAGTCATACAATGACCGAACACCCATCCCAACACCAATGTCCGGCAGTATCCACCCCCATCCCAACCCTCCCCCGCCTCTATGGCAGACAATTTCCCTCTTTCTCTCTCTCCTTTTGGGCATTATGGTTTGCAATACAGATACTGAGTTTTTGATCATTTACTACTTTCAGCACACATCTCCCATCCCAAGTGATCCCTCCAATCATCACTGATTTGGTGATCCCTTCTCTATCCCAGCTGCCTTCTTCCCCAGCTCATGAGGCAGGCTTCCAACCATGGAGCAATCTTCCTAGCCCTTGTCTCTACTGTCGTCGGGAATTAATCTCATATTATGTTATTTTATATCCCACAAATGAGTGCAGTCCTTCTATGTCTATCCCTCTCTTTCTGACTCATTTCCCTTAGCATGATACTTTCCATGTGCATCCACTTATAAGCAAATTTCATAACTTCACCTTTCCTAACAGCTGTATAGTATTCTGTTGTGTAGATGTACCAAAGTTTCTTTAACTAGTCATCTGTTCTCGGGCACTTGGTTATTTCCACATTCTGGCTATCGTGAACAGTGCTGCAATGAACATACAGGTGCAGATGTCATTTCTATTCTGCCTTTTTGCACCTCCTGGATATTTTCCCCTAAGTGGTATTGTTGGGTAATATGGAAGTTCAATTTCTAGTTTTTTATGGAATGCCCATATTGTTTTCTAGAAAGGCTGGATCAGTCGGCATTCCCACCAATAACAATGTGATCTTATAAGTCAGTAACTATGGAGACAGGCTCTGTGCTGTGGGGTCACTCTCTCTCTCTGGTGTTTCAGAGTCTGGTATTCTGAAGTACACTTGAGAAATGTGGAGGACAAATATCAGCCTGTTTTAGCAAAACAAGGCTAATAACTTATGGTCCTTCCCAGTTTTCCCCAATTCTAGATCACCATTGACTTAGAAAGCTCATGTCCTCTAGCTCCAAGCAACCACCTTCTCCAGTGTCAACTTCAGTGCTGCTCTCTGTGCTAATCAGCCACACTCAGATGTGAGCCACCGGTGGTACACACTGGTGACAATGTGAATGGTGTGTTTTACAGAGTGCTGCAAAACACAGCAAAGAGGGGACAGAGCAATAGCACAAGTGGGGAGTGTGCTTGCCTTGCCCTCCCTTAGCTTGATCCCCGGCATCCCTTAGGGTTCCCCAAGCCTATGCAGAACCATGAGTAAGCCTTGAGCATTGCCCAGTGTGGCCCCCAAATAAAAAAATTTTTTTTTTTTTAAATTTAAAATTTCAGTGAGAGTAATGAGCATTTATATAACCACAAGCACTGGGAACACAGAGATCTCGCTTGGAAAAAGAACAGATGTGACCACCTTAAAAACTTTCAAAGATGTGAAATAACATTGGGTGAGAGGGGCGGGAAGGAAATGAAATATCTCCTCCCCTCTAATGCAGACCAGGCAATGCTGACCACTGCCCGTGGCTCACTTGTGCATGCCTAGAACTTGCCACAATTCTCTTGCGGGGAGTTGAGCGCCAGGCCCATGGCACCCCTCAGTGCCCATCAGTGGCCAGGTCACCATGGTGGTGTCCCTATCAGGCCCAAATGGGTAGGCCCTGGGCAGCTGGAAGAGCCAAAGATTCCCACAAAACACCCTTCAACACAGTAGGATGGAGCCCAAGCAATAGTCCGGCAGGAAGGGTTTTACAGCTGACCCAGGTTTGATCCCTGGCATCCCAGATGGTTCCCCAAGCACCAAATCAGGAGTGATTCCTGAGTGCAGAGCCAGGAGTAACCCCTGAGCATTACCAGGTGACCCAAAGAGAGAGATTAACAAACGAACGAACAAAACGCAGCAGGATGGAGCCACGCAGGTTCATCTCAGCATTCCAGAGTTTCGGACTTTGGTTTTATTTGGGGCCACACCCAGCTGTGCTCCGGGATCACATCTGGTAGGGCCTGGGGGACCAGACAGGGTGCTGGGGATTGAACCAGGCTTGGCCTTGGGGATTGAGCCAAGCTCGGCTTTACCCCTGAACCATTTCCAGCCCCTAGAGTTCTGGAATCTGGCATCACCAGGGCCCGACCACCCCATCTCTGGCATGTCAGGATGAGGGGCTGAGAACACAAAAACCAGAGATGAGGGCAGAGGGCAGGCCTGGCAGGCTGGTCTTTTGCTGCTATAAACACTCGCCCCATGAGGCCATGTGCTAGGGAGGAGCCATCTTCTTTCTTTGGATTCTGGATACACCCCAAGAATCAAAAGAGATGGGCTCAAGCCTCTCTCCTAAGGGACCTGCACGAAACTCCAAAGTGTTGATCTTCTGGGGCCCTGTTCCTGTTCTGAACCCTCCTATTTCTCTTTTAACACTCAACTCCTTCAGGGAAACTGAGGCAGAGAAATTGGGAGGGGGAGCATTGATTTTAGTGGCAACTTCTAAGTCAAACACACACACACACACACACACACACACACACACACAATATTTCATACTGAGAAACTCCTTCATAGCTGGAAGGAATTCACGTTCTGTCAACAGGCCGAGGGCAGGTGTTGGACACCAGGCACTGTGGCCAAGAAGCAAAATAATCCTAAGTAATTTCCACACCCAAGGCTGAAGAGAGTACAGCATGTCGGGTGCTTGCCTTGCAGGTGGCCAACCTGGGTTCTAACCCCAGCACCCAAGAGGGTTCACCTGAGCTCTGATAGGAATGATTCTTGTTACAGAGCCAGGAGTAAGCCCTGAGCACATGTGGCCCCAAAGAACAAACAAAAAGGGAACCTGTAAGCCCATTTGCCGATGTCTTATTTCCCACTTAGCGACTGAACTGTAACATACACATGCCATCCAACACCACACACACCTCTGAGCCCCAGAAGCAGTCATGGAAAGGACTGTTTGTGTGTGTTCTGAGGTCCTAACTTCAGTCAGAAGATTCTGTACCAAAAACAAAAGGAACTCCCCCCCCCCAGCCCTTCCGATAGGAAAATGTCTCAAATTATGTTTTAGAGGCTTGAAAGGCAGTGCTCTCGATGGGAAAGGAGAATGAATTAATCAAGAGGAAATACCCATTGGCTTAGCAATCGGTAGCTTAAAACTCACGTTTAAAAGGGTGCCCCTGAGAGATCTGACCTAGGAGATCTGGGAATAGATAATCAGAAAGGTGCCTTTATATTATGTTATAATAATGTTCAGGAAAACAAAGTATAGGAGAGAAGTGACCAATAAATAAATAAATAAATAAAATACCATTATCAACAGCCTCCACAAACTAAGACTGAGTGGTCTCCCTTTCAGAGGCCATAGAATCGAGCATGGATTCGTCTGAGGTTGTCTGAACATTGTAAACAGGCTCAAGTGACAGGATGGCCTGCAGGCAAGGCCCTCGCTGGTAGGCCTGTGTGATTTCACCTTGGTCCTAACTCTCCAGCATTCAGAGCCTCCACATCTCTTGAGAAAAGGGAGTTTCGACCATGACATAAATCACCTCTGGGCAAAACAATGCAGAAATGCACTGTGCCTACATAGAAGATATGGGGCTTTCACCCACGCCCCACTTTAATTCAACAACACCCTTCAGTAGTAATTTAAGCAGCGGTACAACTAGGCAGTGGATGAATGGCCTCCTGACCCACTTCAAGAACTAAACGTCCAGTGGGGACTGAGGGGGCCCGGGCAGGTTCTACACTCCTGCTCGATCTCAACTCAGACCAGAGGCAAGTCTTCGCCTCTGGTGCTGGCTTTGCATCTTTGGGCCTGCTGAAAATGTGAATTAAAGAACAGCTACTGCCTCATAGGAGTGCAGAAATGCCTGTCAAGGACTGGGGATTCTGTTCCTATGTATGTGGGAACCTCTCAAGCAGAGCAGCACTCCTGTTGGCCCGATGCTCACAGGTGTGTGCTCCTAAACACCACCCCCCTGCCCTCTCTTTAACTCCCATCATCAAATTGATCTGGATTGTGAAAATAAAGGGAACATGGGAAAGGAGAAACAATAGTAGGTCACAAGCAGGTTAAGGCCTGTCATTTCCAGAGAGACTGAGAATGATGACTAGTCACCTTCACAAACACATGGTGGGGAGGGGAAGGGTGTGAGGAGAAAAGGGAGTAAAGAAAACATCATTACCCTCCGTGGGTAATAAGCATTAAACTCGTCTCCAATACGCCGCAACTCTTGTGCAATCCATATCTCCGGGCGCATATCTGCAGGTACAGCCTGAGACTGCCTCATGGAAGCTGCATCAGAACAAACAGAACAAAAATCACATTGTTGTCCATTGGTCATTTAGAAAGATCCCAAGGTTCCTAAAAGCCACGCCCCGTCTTATACAGTTTCATACTGGGGGTACTCTACTATATACAATGTGGGGTGAAAGATAACAGTGGCCAAATTTGCTACCTAACTCTGGTTACAGAATCAAGGAGGCTGAATTGATGTCTTCCCTCAAAACTGGGATTCAAACCTGTGAAACCTAAAAAATACCCTGGTCCCTTTAATCGTAAGTATTCATTTCAAGAAGGCCAACGTGTACACAAAATGGTAAAATATGTACATACACACCAAAGACTCGATGGGTAACTATTCAAGATGTCTGCGAAATAACGACCTTCATTTTCATGCGAGGTAAAGAGTCCCCCCAAAAAACAGAAGCATCAGAGGAATGAGAATGAGATGAGGCAGCTGCCCTCCAGAGTAAGTGGGCTGGTGGGGGGAGGGGTCCCAAAGGTCTATCCCAGGCCACCCGAGGGAGCTTGTTTGGGGGTGGGGGTGGGGAGCAGAACTATGGTGACTCTTCCTATCACCACAGGGCCAGATTAATTGCATGTTTTGTCTCCTTATGAATGCAGCCAATGAAGATGGATGCAAGTCTGCAAACACCACAAGGGGAGAGGAAATGTTTTGGGTGTAAAAAGCACAGGCTTTTTTGAATGGAGGAGAAAAGGAGGAGGTCAGCCCTTTCATTAAGCTGTCACTAACATTTACACCCAGCACATTCATCCAGTTGGCAATTAGACCATTAAAAGGCACATGACTGCCACCAAAAAAAGAGGGGGTGGGTGGGGAGACTAAAAACATGGGCAGTCTAAAGACCCCACCGGCTCCTGAAGATGCAGCTTCCCGAGCAACACGAGGAAAAGAACTTCCACATTCCCAGCACGTCAGTAACTGGAAGACTCCGTTGCGATGCAGGGGCAGGGGGGGTTCATTTTCTGTTCAAGCGGGGACAAATGTGTTTCCATACATGCAGTGACATTTTAAGCGTAGCAGAATTTTTTTTTTTTTCTTCTTTTCGGGTCACACCCAGCAATGCACAGGGGTCACTCCTGGCTCTGCACTCAGGAATTACTCCTGGCGGTGCTGGGGAACCATATGGGATGCTGGGAATTGAACCTGGGTTGGCTGTGTGCAAGGCAAACGCCCTACCCGCTGTGCTATCACTCCAGCTTCGAGCAGAGTATTTTAAAGTCTGTAAGAATCCAGCTTTTGCAATAATGTGAATTGTATTTTTTATTAAAAATTTTTGTATCTGGGCCAAATACAGTGAGAGAGAGAAAAAGAGAGCAGAGTGGCCAGAGAGGTAGTGTTGTGGGTAAGAGGATTATCTTGCCTTGGCCAACCCGGGTTGGATACCAGGCATCCCATAGGACCCCCTGAGCCCTGCCAGGAGTGATCCCTGGATGCAGAGCCAGGAGTCACCATGGAGGACAGCCAGGTATGGGCCCTCCAAACAAAAAGCATCTATTTTTGCAATAATGTGACTGTGACTTCCTGCATTTTACTTTTTTATTCAAAAATTTTGTATCTGGGACCAAAAAAGAGATAGTAGTATGGGGGGGGGTAATGGGAGGGGAGTGGTGTAGAGGTGCATGTGTGTGATGTGGTATGGAGGTGTGTATGTGTGACGTGTGTGTGGGGGGAGTGGTGTGTGTGTGAGATGTAGAAGGGAGGGGAGTGGTATGGAGGTGTGTGCACGTGTGTGAAGTGAGAGGGCGTGTATGTGTGTGTGAGTAGAGGGGTTTGTGTGGATGTGTGGAATGTGTAGGTAAGGGTGTGTGTGGGGGGGGGCAAGGGGCCTTGGAGAACACAAATGCTTAGGGCCAGGGAAACTTCTAGGATGGGTCAGGCATGTCTCCCCAAGACACCTCAAACTACCGGAACAGTTACTATGACCAAATTGCTAGGAAACAAAACTTCAGGACGAAGGTGATGATGCAGAGTAATGATAGGCTAGTTCACTTCCTCTTCCTGGGCCGACAGCTCTTTGAAGGAGGATTCAGGCACCCACAGGGATCCAGTCATGCCTACTGCCTTTGACACACGCCTGAGGCGAAGAGTTCCTCCCGCCTCGGGGCAGTCATAGGGGCAATGGACTCTGGGAGGGGGGGAAGCACCTTCTTAGAAAAGCCCGCCCACGTGTGCAAGCCTTGCGGGGCTGCATGCTGTCCCCTGCCACCTTCCTGAAACCACCTACAGCCCAGACAGGGAGGGGGGAGTGGCAGCACCCCGCAGAGCAGCTGGCCCACCTCTCGGGCTCCGAGGCCTCGCTCACTTCTCCCACATGAAGCTCCTTGAGACTGTCTTTGAGGGCCTTCCATCCTAGATCGCCAGCAAGAAGGAAACCCTGCCAGCCACACAGCGGACTTGTAACAATCCTTGGCAAATCACCTGATATTTAATCAATCGAGATGCTCAATAATAATTTACCCAACAAGGCTGAATGCCCAGGTGCCAGACAGTTCTCCGCGTGTTCTGGCCACATCCTGCTCCCCTCTCAGCTTACTTTCTTGTGGTTTAAACGCTTTATTTCAACCCAGTGTCGCGTTTCTACTATGTTCAGATAACTTAAGACTTTCTGCTTCTCGCAACACAAACCTAACTCCCCTGATTCGTTTCCACTGTGGACAAAGGAAGCCTACATGGCTCAGAGGGTTCTGTGTGTCGCGGGCACGAGCTGAGTGAGCCGCGGCCAGGGAGCCAGCCAGTGCGAGAAGTCAGCTTATCAAAACTGGCACCCAGCGAACGTATCAACCCAGCCAGCAACCACGGAGGAATATGGAACCTGGGGGCCAAATTAAACTTGTTCATCGTCAGAGATAATTGTCCTGCTGTTTGCAGGGAAGGAGATAAGCAGCTGTTTCTTCTATGGAAAGAAAAGGGCTGTCGATAAGTGCAGGCTGAAATAAAGGCCGAGATAGGAACATGTCCACAGACACTGAGCCCAGAGCCGGCGGGGCTTGTGGGATGCCCAGACCAGCTCTGGTACCAGATGGCGACTCTGCTGAAGACTGTCCCTGGGAAACACTGACAAGAGAGAAGCCAAGCAGATGCCTCAGCGCCTAGAAGTGTGTTTGGAAAACATCAAAGAGTTGGGAGAACTGCAGCAACCAGCAGTAACGGATTAGACAGGATTTATCAGATACCAAGTGGCACTAGCAACAGATCCTTAGCAAAGCCCCTAACTGTCCTCTGGTGGGTTTTTTAAAGACATTACAGAACAGTTAAGTTGCATACAGATTTTTTTCCAGACTACTCCGGTACCAGCTATTCTGGTACAGTGTATATTACCATCTGGCTTTGGGGGCAGTGTCAAGGACCGAACTCAGGGCTTCAGACTGGCAAAGTGAATGATCAGCCATAAGCCACACCCCTGATGCCATCATGGGGCTTTTTGAAGTTTTTAACGTTTGGATGTCTTTTCCTGAGGAGTGCTTTTTTATTGGTCACACCCAAGGATTGTACAGGGATTACTACTGGAGGACCACATGGGGTGCCAGGGATGGAACACGTGTCAGCAGGGTGCAAGGCAAATGCTCTACCCACTGTAGTATAGCTCTAGCCCCTTAGTTGTGTTTTTGAGTGATTAATCACTACTCTTAGTCTCTGAATTGATCAAACCTAATCATCAATACTTCCATGCTAGGACCAAGCCTGTGCCTGCTCTGTCAAAAGCCTGTGTTCGAGTCCACTGAGCTCCCTTTCCCAGGCCTGACCAAGACTGAGAAGGGCGGCCTAAACTCAGGTGTCTCGGCCAGACCTGGTGGTGCTCAGGGCTTACTCATGGCTCTGCACTCTTGGTGGGCTAGAGGACCCTAGGAGATACCAGGGATCAAACCTGGATCAGCCACATACAAGGCAAATAAATACCCTGCCTGCGGTACTTGCTCTGGCCACAACAGAGTACATTTTAAAATAAAAATATCAGTGACTTCTCAAGCGACAGAATAACTTCTTGTAGTAGCGAGGAGCCTTTCCCTGTGCTATGATGAGTTAAAGGCTGGTGACAATCATCATAGCTGTCTCAATGTCACACAGGAACTCCCAGAGCAAGCAAGTGGAGTTAGGCTGACCCAAGACAGAAGTGGACAGTCAGGCCTATGGCACCACTGGCCAACAATTCTATTCTATTTAGCACCAGAAATGATGTGGTGAGAAGGGGGTACATGAATGCTGAAAGGGGCAGGGGGAGGGCATAGTACTGACTTTTAAAGATGCCTCCTGGGGCATCAGGGTGGGGTGCAATCTCAGGAAATACACTCATGCCAGAGTCCCATCTAGAGTCTCACACAGCCCACTCACAAAATGATGACTTAAGGTTTACATTTGATCTCTATCAAAGGAGAATATCATACATCAAGACTGATACCTGATCAATCAGCTGGGTCTTCACTGAAAACGGAAACTCACTATTATACAGGAAGAACAAGTTTCTGACTTTGGCAATTTTGCATGAATATAACACTTCCAATAAGGACTCTCTCTCTCTCTCTCTCTCTCTCTCTCTCACACACACACACACACATATGCATACACTCATAGACACACACATATAGAACACAGACACAGATACACACACACACACACACACACACACACACACACACACACACACACACACACACACACACACACCAGATTGTTGGGGGAAGCTTCTAGGTCCAGGGTTCCTAACCAAAAACACTAACACAAATTTAACTTGACTTTTGTCAGGTCAAGGGCATACTTGATAGTTGAATTTTCAGAAAACCCTTAGAAATGACTTTTGAACTGCAGACTTTATTGGTACCAGCAGCAATTAGAGGGAAAAAAAAAATACCAAGGGACAAAACCAACCCATTTTCCTGTACCAGCTGGGAATGGTGGTGGGGGGAAGAAGGGCAGTTTTCAATGCCAACAAATTCTAAGTCACTAAAAGATGTGCACTAGTCACTCAGCAGACTATTATGGTTCAGGGACATTAACTATTTTCCAAGCTGGAAGGCAATTTCAAGTATCTGTTTTGTTTTGTGGCCACACCTGGCACTGTTCAGGGGTTCCTATGTGATGGCTGGAATGGGTCCAGGTCGGCCCTGTGCGAGGCAAGTACTCTACCTGCTGGGCTACTGCTCTAACCCTCAATTTCAGATCTTAAAAGGCCCTGCCACCACTGAAAAACTTAATACCGTGGTTACGTGGCTGACAGTGAAATCTAACTGGGGTTTTCAGAAGGGTTTTCTGCAGCACCACCAGCGAGGTGGGGAAGGATAAAACACAGCCACTGCCGACTCACTATGAACCCCATATCAGTCAAACTGAATCTTCTGAGTTTTTCTGATTCCCCCCTAGCATCTACCCAGGAACTGAGGTCACAGCGTGAGAGTCACTACCTCTATTTCTACCCGTGGTGCGTGAGGCCAGCCAAGGAGGCAAGTGTGCTAGGGGTACCAGTCACCTGTGCAGAAATCACATGCCATTTCCTGGCACTCAATTCCAAAGGGCAGTAACCATCTCACTTCCCATCACATAACTGCTGGAGCATCAAGTGCAGAAGCAGAAAGCAAATTAAAATCCCGAGGCACCCTTCATGCCATACCATTTTCAGGCGCCCGGCAACCTATACACGCTTGGGCAGACTTGAGATTACCTTGGTAGTGATCAACAAGAATTAAGCTCTGACTCAACTCTGAGCCAAAAGGGGGCTGCTATGTCCCCGAAGAGACCTCGTTTGACTGACTTAGAGGAAATGGTTTTTATTTTAAATACACAGCAGACCATCTCAGGCAAATAAGAACAGTAGACAGGCACTTCCCAGGAACTGCGGGCAGAAGGCAAGCCCCTCATACTGGCACCCCAGGCTGCCCTTTGTGACTGATTTAACCAAAGCCACAAGGAACCCTCTGAACTGTGATCTTTCCTCAGCCCTCTCCTGCTTGTGGCCTCCTTCGATCTTGTTTTCTTCCTGTGTCCTTCTCATGTGATTTTTACCTATGCTCCTCCCCTGGGATATTGGTTTTTTGCTTTTGTTTTTTTTATCTTTTTGGGTCACACCTGGCAATGCACAGGGTGTGTGCATTGGCTCCTGGCTCATGCACTCAGGAATTACTCCTGGCGGTGCTTGGGGGACTATACAGGATGCTGGGAATCCAACCTGGGTCAGCTGCGTGCAAGGCAAATGCCCTACCCCCTGTGCTATCGCTCCAACCCCTCCCCTGGGATATTAGGGGTCGGGGGTGGGGGCTGGGAGCCAGAAACACTGCTCTGAAGTACTGTTTCACTATGGGTGCTAAAAGCAACCCAAGTCGAATTCCAGCTGTAAACCAGAGGAAGTACAAACCTGCAGGTGGCCCCGGCTGCAGCATTCCCAGAGGAAAATTTAAAAATTCTGAGATGTTTATTCAAGCCAATGGCCCGCTTCTCTTAAAAGTGAGCACCTTCCAAACTAACCTGACTCAGGGTTAGTCACAGCTTCCGAGGGGAAGCAAGCAGCCAGCATGCTACTTTCCTGAAGAAGCAAACCTCTCTGGGTGATCTGTCTGTTTTACCTGGTCCAGGATTCCCAGGTGAGCTGGAGGGGAAGATGGGCAGCTGCTGTAGTGAGGAGTATTACTGCAGGAAGTCCTATCTGTGCGACTCACCCTCCAACTCGCAGTTCCCAGACACCACTTCTTATACTTACACACACACACACACACACACACACACACCCTCTCTCTAGGTCTATTTTTTATTTTCCTTTTTGTTTTTGGACCACACCCAGCCATGCTCAGTGCTTACTCCAGGGCCAGTGTCTCAGCTCATGCCTGCGGAGAGATGAAGCAGGAAGAGGCCACTAGGAGGTGTGCAGGAAGGAGCACTGTGAGAGCTATAGTGGGAGCACTGTGAGGGCTGCAGGGGGAGCATGTGAGGGCTGCAGCCCAGGTTCCCCAAGGCACAGCAGTCCTCCCTCCACACCCCGTGCCACTCGGCTTGTGCTGAGGGAATGGAAACACTCCCTTCTGAACCTTCTGTGTAGCTGCTGTGCCTGAAGTGAAGCACTCATACACAGGGGGCAAAGGCTTCAGCCAGGAAGGGAAGCCGCCACTACTCACAAGACTATGAAAAAGAGAATACGAAACTGAGGTTGTCTAAAAAGAAACACGTTGGACACCTCCGCTGCAGTTCCACAAGATCACAAAGCTGCAATCCATCGGTGTTTGAATCTTCTAATTATTCACATACCTATCATCTGGAAAGCTCTACTTTCTTCTGCAGTCTCACTGCGGACTACAAGGGGACCACCCACCTCCCCGCCCCCCACCCCTTTCAGACACAAGGCAAACACCAGTAGCCGGCAGCCACTGTGTTGGAAGGAAAGACAACAGTAGACAAAAGGTTCTAGGACTTAAACTCTGCATCAGATGAGAATAGAAGACACCACAGTGATCAGAGGAGCATGCAAGTGACGAGGGGAAGGATCAACAATCAGAAAGACTTGGTTCCCAAGTCCCTTTCTCCGCTGACCAGCCCAGATTAAGAGCCATTAAGCTACCAACCAACGTCTGCACCACACAGACAGGACACAATTATATAAAGTGATCAATATACTCTTCTACGGGAAGAAAATGAAAACCAGTCAGACCTAGCACAGGGAAGATATCTAGACAGAATTCTGGTCTCTCAGAGCTCTTCCTTCCGAGACATGGACGGAGGTCCAGCTCTGTTGCTCAGTGGGTTATATAATAGGAGAAAGGATCACGGGGAAGACGGGGTTGTACCTATAAATCCACTGGCAAATACAAATTAACCAGGGGTTGCTCTAATTCCATGCAGGTCATTGTCCACGCACCTCTACACTGCCATCAGTGTGCCGACCTCTTACTGAATTGCTACAGTGCCTTCCTATTTCAAGGTATGGCACTGAGGCCCTGTCCCACGGGCTACAATGGGTCAGCGCAAGGACCAGCATTGAACTGTGTCACCTGCAGGAACTCTTGTGAACATTTCAAACTAGACTATCAGAAAAAGGTACTGAAGAGGAAACAGAGCCAGAGCACAACACATGGAGGCTTTGTACAAAGAGAACATCAGGGCTAGCCCAGTATTCTTCAACTTCTCCACACCTGTAGGCCAGGGAGAACAGGAGAAATGATGGAGGGTGGGTGGTATTAAATGTCCACAACAGTGGTCCACAGCTGAAGCCGAAGTCAAGATGTAAAAGGTGCATCCTGGTGAGTTCCAAGTGAGGGAAAAAAGAGAGCTGCAGGCACTCATGCAAAGTCGGACACAAACACTCTCTAAACCCACAAATATTTGTGTTTCTCCTACGAACCAAGCCCTCTTTGAATTGTTGACACTTTCTAAAGTAGGACTTCAGCTCATAAGAGGAAAAATGGGTCAAAACTAATTTATATACGGTCAGAGTGTCTGGAGTTATAGTAGACTGGAGCAATTGCAGCAGTCTGGAGCGATAACACAGCAGGTAGAGCATTTGCCTTGCACAGGGCTGACCCGGGTTGATTCCTTTGTCCCTCTCGGAGAGCCCAGCAAGCTATCAAGAGTACCCCGCCCACACGGCAGAGCCTGGCAAGCAACCCGTGGCATACCTGATATGCCAGGAACAGTAACAACAAGTCTCACAATGGAGACGTTACTGGTGCCCGCTCGAGCAAATCGATAATCAATAGGACTACAGTGCTACAGTGCTACATACGGTTAGAGTATATACCCAAAATTCATTTCTAGACGTCTTCTGTTAAAATTTTTTTGAATCTTCTTTTAGTTTCTCTCCAGCCTAACTATCCCAGAGATGCAAACTCACTCAACAAACGAAGGCCATCTCCTTGGGCTCACTCAGATCCTATCACAAAGCTACATTCATAGGCAAAAGAGCACATCCCTGCACTTAAACTGGCTTCTCTGAACAGGTCTCATACTGCTCATGACATGGACCAGGGGTGATAGAAAATGCCCTAGGCTCTGGATTTGGAAGTGGACATTGACATACTTTGGGTGTGGGAGGGAGGGGCAGGGGAGGAGGAGTGCTCAGAGCAACTCAATTGAGAATCATTAAATTGTTTCAATTTTAATAGACAAGCTCTCTTGACTAAAAGGTTACGTACATCATGTGGTTGGGTACACACACACACACACACACACACACACACACACACACACACACACACACACACACACACACACACACACACACACACACACACACCCCTTAAGAACTCTTTCACTGCTAAGAGGAGCAAGACCCCAAACCAAGTACTATGCATGGTTCCGAGGGCTGGAGACATGAGTTCAAGGATCACTCCAACAGTAGAGGTGGCTTCAACCTGTTACTGAGTCCCGAGTCTTCTTTCTGCTCAGCCTGCAGGTACTGTAACAGGTGGGCACAGGCAGTGGATGCCCAGGCATAGCGGTACGTACGGCAGGGAAGAAAGAAGTCCACCACCACTTCACCCGTTCCATGACTGTCCCTCAGAGCACAGCTTCATTCAGGAGCCATGGGGCACAGAACAGAGGACACACAGAGTGAACCTGGGCCCACAGGACAGTGGGACTGCCACACAAAGCCTTAAACCACAAGGGCCCAGGTGTCCCTTTACAAAGGGGATTTTTATTCTCCTATCCAGATACATGGTGTTAGCGCTGATTCTTCGCACTACTCTTTTTTTTTTTTTTTTGGCTTTTTGGGTCACACCCAGCGATGCACAGGGGTCACTCCTGGCTCTGCACTCAGGAATTAGCCCTGGCCGTGCTCAGGGGACCATATGGGATGCTGGGAATCAAACCCAGGTCGGCCATATGCAAGGCAAAAACGCCCTACCCGCTGTGCTATCGCTCCAGCCCCACTGCTCACTTTCAACCGTGCAGAAAGCTTCAAGGAGGCACATCCCTGTCACTCACACACAGAAGTAAAACACCAACATTTAAATTAACAATGGCCAAGGAGTGTATTTCCCCAGGGAAATACCCCCTCCCCTCCCCCACTCCCCCCATGGACAATTTTAAAACTCCTATTTCTATCCAGCCAATGAATATTCATACAATTAAATCAAGGAACCAGTCAATTCATTTTTTTGTTTGTTTAAAGCAAAGTTGTGACTGCAAGAAAGAATAGCTGAGCTGATGTCATTGTCTCAAGCCCCAGCTTTCTCCAAGTATCTGAGTGACAGCTGGTGGTCTGCCATACTGCACAACTGTGTCCCCGATGATGACACAAGCCTGGCATGGACAGATGCGTGCAGTGCAGGCTTCCCTGTCTCTCCAGAGGCTCTTTGCAGGCCAATGGTGATTCAGATCTTCCCTCTCTACCAGTTTCTAGAACCAATTTATTTTTTTCCTAGCTGGTTCTGGGAACCTGGGGGTCATAGACTCACAATAGTGTTTCCACAGATACTAAAGGCTTGAAACAAAAGGACTCACTTTAATAAATAAACAAACAAACAAGCAAATAAATAAATAAATAAATAAATAAATAAATAAATACAAAGGCCTCTCTAGGCAAAGTCAGGAAAGACCACATGGGCGCAGCTGTGCTGAGTCCCCTGCAGGCTACAGGGGCAGGAGGAAGGAGCCTCCAGGCTCTGAGCCGGTGCCGCTTAGGTTCTGGGCCTCAGAGGTATGGGAGCGTAGGCGCACTGGGCTGCCTAAGCATCCCCCTGAACCTGGCAGTGCAGTCTGAGAGGGAAAGGGGAGGCAGCCAGGTGGGATGCTGGGAATCAAAAGAAAATGAAAAGAAATCTGTGTTGTTTAAGCCTCTGGTTTCAAGGTTATTTCTGCTGTCATAGCACAAACAGACTAAGACATGAGACACTATCCATAATCTTTAACCATTTTCCACCTAGAAAGGATACATTTCCTATACCATGAATCTTAACAGCATGTAGCTAAAATGGATGCATAAAAACCAATTTTTTCCCACGTGAGATGGAGTAATATGTGGTTATATTATTATATTAATAATGTCATCCACCTCCTGGGCTTTCCATTTTGCTGGGGGGGGGGGTCCCTTCAAAAGAAAGGAACTACAGTGAGCTCTGCTCTGTGACTGCAGGGGCTGGGGGACAGAGAGAGACAGAGACAGAAAGACAGGGTGGCTGAGAGAAGAGCTTACTGCCCCCAAGCACAGGAGCAAGACCAACCTAAAATATATAACAAGTCAAACTAAAGGATGATCACTCTCTGCCTTCCTGCCCTAGAGTCCCATCCTACAGAACTACAGGACTTACTCTTCAGTGAAAGCTCCCTTATGGCATGTGGAATCAGACTTGAACTGCTGGGCTTTCAGGTGTTGTGCTGGAGAGCGGCCGAGAGTACAACTCTATGGCCACACCACCAGGTCCCATACACGGGAGTTACAACGACAGATACTGCAATGATCAGAAAAGGAGGTTAGAATTGCTGCCAAACCTTTCCTAACATGAAAAGTCTATTACTTCACATAGAGTAAGAACTGAGAATGAAGGAGGATTTCTAAAAGACTTGGCACTCTGAGGCCAGAGCCAATCAACACATCATAAATAAACAATGATACTGCTTTCTAGTTCCAAAAACATAGCCCAGTCGGCTTTCCTTTTACAACTAAACCCACTTGACATGAAATAGTAAGCAAGCGACCACTGAACCACTGCAAGGGAAAAGAAAAAGGTGGGTTTGCCTGAGGACCTGAGGATGGTGTGTGTGTGTGTGTGTGTGTGTGTGTGTGTGTGTGTTTACATGGAGACTTGAGAATGTGTGTGTGTGCGTGCACACGCATGAGGACCTGAGAAATAATGGGTATGAGTGTGTACCCATGTATGTGTTTTCCATCCCTGCTTTCCTCATTAACTCCCACATAGCTCAGGCATGGTCCTGCAGAGGCCACCAATAGGTGGTTCCACCAGGAGCAGAAAGAAATGTTCCGGGAAATCCTGCTGCCAGAGCCCAAGGAATGAGAAAGGGTGACCTCACAGCAGAAAGCATTTCTGACAAGATCTGTCTATCTGAACTGATTCAGCATTAAGTGTCTGAGAGGCTGTCTGATATTGCCAACTAGTGTGAGCAGGTCAGAGAAGAGCTGATTGCCCAGTCCCTGCTGTGAAAAGAAAAAGCTAGTGCAAACCTTATCACCTGTTCAGAGCAGTGCTGGAGGGAGAGCTCAAGAATCTGGTCGGCCTCCCGCCCGGTGGAAGCAAATGATGCACTTTCCTGTCCAGGGTGGCCTTCACAGGGCCCAGCAGTAAGCAGAACCCCCAATCCCACATAGAATGAAGGAAAAACGACTCCGGCCCCATATTAAGTAAGAAACAGTCAAGAAGAGTGAGTCAGCGTGCCACCACTTTCCCCTTTCCAGGTTCCATTGAACTTTCGGAAACTAAAAGACAAAGGACAAAAGCACCCAGAGCAGTCAGGCAGCATGCAAGAACACAGACAGACAGGCAAAGGCGGAGCAAAAGGACAGCAGACTGCTTGTCTGAGACCATGAGGATTAGAAGGAAGTGGAGGGAGTGTATCTCCAACAACTTAGCAGGGGTAGGAGGGAAGAAGGTGTGAGCTGTTCTCTCTATACATAGTAAAAACAGTCATCCAGATTGAAAGGAATAAGGACATCCTTAGACAAAAGAGAACTAACAGGACTGTTGCTAGGCCTATCAAGAAAGAATAGGCAGTTACAAATGGCTTTGAACCTCAAAAAATGAAGGGGTGCTAGAATGAAGAAACACAGGGCTATATAAGCTAGTCTACCTGTGAATTGAAATGATACATGATGGCAGAAAGCACACACACAACTCTAACATTATCTGAGAGGATCCTCGATGCTTACAGAGAAATAGTCATGACTATACATGTAAGTGGGGCAGAAGAGGAAGGCGCCTGCTCGAAAGCTGACACCATCAGATCCTGATGATAAAATCAACAGATCAGAAAACAATGCAGTATATATTGCAATACCTAGAACAGCCCCTACAAAAAATCATACAGAATAATACATTTTGTTTGGGGCCACAATGAGCAATGCACCGTTGTGACAGGTGTAACAGTGAAAGGATATTATCTTAAGACATAGAAAGAAAGAAAAGAAAACCAACAAAACCTTGTTTCAAATACAACCTATATTTGCTGAAGTGAAAGGACAGGGTTACTCCTGGCTCTCCCCTCAGGAATCACTCCCGCTCGTGCTCGGGGGCCATATGGAATTGCCTTAGATGGAATCCGGGTTGGCTCTGTGAAAGGTAAGTGCCCTCCCTGCCAAACTATCAGTCCAGCCTAACAGAATAATGCATTTTCAAATACAATAATAAATCAAGATAGAACCCACACTCACTGTAAAGTTAAAAATCACAACCAGGACTGAAGAAATAGTACAGCAGGTTGGGCCTTTGCATCACATGAAGCTGACACATGTCAATCCCCAAAACCACATATGCTCTCCCAGGACTGATCCCTGAGCACTGCCAGGTCTGGCCCCCAAACCGAAACAGAAGAAAACAAAAATGAAAACAACAACAAAACCAAACAACAAAGAAAAAAAGGAAAAGAGCAACTAAAGAGAAAAAAAACTTATGGCAGATCGTAAACCCTGACTTACCAACAATTACCTTAAATGCAACAGGTCTCAACAACCATCGAAACACAGATTTGGTGTAACAGTGAAAGAATATTATCTTAAGAAACATTCTCAAAAAGGAAAAAAGAAAAAGAGAAAACCAACAAACTCTTGCTTCAAATACAACCTATAAAGGCTGACATGAAAAGACAGAAAAAATGCACATTAGTGGGGCTTTACAGCAACAATAAAGAGCTCAATCCAGCAAGAAAGTTTAAAAATTCTAAATGAGTAAAAACAAACCACCAAGTTTCCAAACACACAAGATCTGAAAAAGGAACAGATTTTTAAAAACTATATAGTTGAAAATTTAAACACCCCATTCTCAACAACTGTCAAAACTACAAAAGAAAAAAATCAATAGGGATATAAGATACCTGAATGATACAATTTAACCAACAAGTTTTAATTCAGTGGTTCCCAAACTTACTTGGCCTTTTCTGAAAGGGCCCTTGCCCCTTTCAGAAAAATTACTTGGGGCACCCTAAAAAAAATCTGCCTTCAATAAGCAAAGAACCTTCAACCATACCTGAGTCTACCACTCCCATCGTTCCAGTGCTACTAAGCCTCCCAGAGAGAGGTAACACCCACTTTGGAAAAGACTGGTTACACACACACACACACACACACACACACACACACACACACCCTCTACTACAACAAAGGGATAGATTTTTTTCCCTCCAAATTATCTGTGGACTGCTTGCCAAAATAGATGATAAATTGAGCCAAAACACAAACCTCAAAACACAAACTGCAAAGAATTGAAATCATGCAGTCTATTCTCAGAGTACAATGGAATCAAACAAGAAAACAATAACAGAAACAAAGTCCACTCATTTGTAAATAATGAGGCACACTTCTAAATAACCTAGAGTCAAAGAGGAAGTGTTAAAAGAAACAATCAAAAAAAGCAATAGTTGAATGAAAATGAAAGCACCATTCACAGATGCAGCATGTATGATGCAACCAAAGCAGACCCCCACCCCCAAGGGAAATTTACCTCTTTGAATGCTCACAGCAAAAAGAGGAAAGGACTCAAAACATTCTACCTCAACTTGGACAAGGAAAATAAACACAGAGAAAACAGAAGTAAATAATAAACAACGCAACTGAAAACAGGAAAACTATGGACCAAAATCTATGAAACAAAGAGTTGGCTTCAGAGATAAAACTGATAAGCCGCTAGAAGACTAATAAACACAGTAACAATAAAAGACTAGACCACCAATATGAAGAATGAATCCAGCTATCAATATTTTCTGCATCCATTTTAAAGAACTAGGGAACAATAAACACAATTTAAATACTCAAATTCAAGAAATTAGAGGGAAAAAGACTAATTCTCTGAAAATTAAAAACTTGACCAAAATTCAAGCAAGATGAAATAGAAAATGAGTAGTCCTATATTTAATTTGTAATTGTTAAAGCAACCAAAAAAGAAATCTCCCAGTTTAGATAACTTCATTAAATGTTTCTTTCAAACTTCAAAAAGAATTCCAATTTTGGGCTACAAACCTCCAGAACCCAATGAAAAACCCAGGTATGCAGGACCAGTGACTGAAAACTCCAGGCCTCAAGGGATGGGGACTGGCAGGTCCTTCCTATCTCCCTGCCCCTTCAGTGTCCTGGCTATCACAGCCACCAACTGCCTCCAGGTGCTATTTAAGTGCAATAATGGTCATGATCCTGAGGTGCACAAATGAATCTCAGAACCAAGCAGCTTGATGCAGAGATGTCTCCGGACCCCAATTATTTAAAATTTTAGAATTCTAGGAGTGCACAGCCACTCGACATCTCATGCCATACATAACAAGCAATACAAAATAAATTATCTAGCGTCTGCCTGTGAGACACGCTTGAGTGGTGGTGGCAAAATTCAAAATAATGGAGGTGGGAAGGTGTAACGGTGGTGGAATTGGTGTAAAAATATTGAATGTAATCAATAATTGGGTATGACTTTATGAAAAATAAAATTTAAAAAAGAACTTCAAATATAGGCAAGAGTCTAAAAAAAATACCAGTTTTACACAGTATCTTCCAGGAAATAAAGGAAATAAAAGAAGTACTTCCTCACAGAGAGTTAAGGCCTCATTTCAAAATCAGTAATGGATGAATATATCCACTATGGATATATTATGATACAATAAAAATGTATTATTATTATACAATAATAAATGAATATATCTCATGAACTTGTACAGAAATAGCCTCAAAAAATATGAACAAATTCAATCCAGCAATGTATAAAAAGATTAATAAGCCAAGTAGACACCAGGCATACAATGAAAATTAGCAAAGAAAATCAATGTAATGCACCATTTTCAACAGGCTAAGATATGTCGCAAGATAGCAAGTGATGCAAAGTGAGCATTTTAGAGATCATCTGTGAGCATAGACCAATGATCTATGAGCAAAGAGAAACCATCTCATCTTCTCAAAGAGCAGCTGTACGGTGTCTATCGTGAGCCCCATACTTAGGACAGATTAGGGGTGAGGATATGCTCTGATGCTTTCTATTCAACATTGCTCCAAGTTTTAGTCAACAAAATCAGGTGAGAAGAGCACACATTTCAGCAAGGGAAATAGAAAACTTCCCATTTGCAGAATCTCGACCGTCCAAGCCTTTGAAGTTTTAGAGAGTTATACAGGAATGGAAGAGACTGAATCATGTTCGGAAGGGGAAATAAAGACTGAAGAACAAGTCTACTCACTTCTCTAGCTGAGTCTAAGTACAAGCATCAGGGAAGTGTGGTACTGGCAGAGGGAGAGAGACAGAGCTCAAAGGAAGACAGCAGAGCATTAGAAACAAACCCACCGAAACAGAGATTGATCTTCGACCAAGGAGTCAAAGCAATCCAATGGAAACAGAATCACTTTCTCAGTGTCAGGACAATTGATTACCCAGAGTAAAAGAAAATAACACTGATCTAAACCTCACAGCATACACACAGGTGAATACAAGCCAAAACGTATAAATTTAAATGCATATATAAATCTAAACGCAAAATTAAATAATATCAAACATTTTAGAAGAATTATAAAACTTCACAGTGAAAACCACTGGGACGTAGGAACAATAAAGAACTGTGCTTAATGAGAATTTAAACTTTCTGTTCAAATAAACTAAGAGGATGATTGGGCTGGAGAGTTAGTACAGTGGGCAGGGTTCTTGCATGTGACCGAACTCAGATTTGGTCCCAGTACTACATGTGGTCCTCTGAGTCCCAACAGGTGTGTGATGCCTGAATACAGGGCCAAGAATAGGCCCTGAA
The DNA here is from genome assembly GCF_027595985.1 of Sorex araneus. Classification (NCBI taxonomy): domain Eukaryota; kingdom Metazoa; phylum Chordata; class Mammalia; order Eulipotyphla; family Soricidae; genus Sorex; species Sorex araneus. The sequence goes on from NC_073313.1 coordinate 315,716,037, forward strand.
CACTGCCAAGTGTGACCTCAAAACAAACAAAGAAGAGAGGCTAAGAAGAGATGTTCAAGGAGAAAGTATCACGTATCTGACAAAGGCCTAGGGCTCAAAACTAGAATAAGAACACCACATAACCCACTGAGAAAATGAGCAAGGACTCAAAAAACTTGAGTAAAAAACACATATAATCCACTCAGAAAATATGCAAGAGACCAAAAGAACGGCTTCACTAAGGATGCAAACAAACACACAAGTATCCTAGACATCAGAGAAAAGGGCAAATCAAAATAAAGACGGAGATAACACACATGTCAAAATAGCTTAAAGATGAGCCTGACAGCACAGCACTTAGTACACATGTCCAGCATGAGCACAACCTGAGTCCGATTCCCTACACCACCTGGTCCTCCAAGCATTAGCTGACGCAGCCCTGGAGGCCCTACGTTCTTAGACCCTCACACCGAACACTGAACCACCTGACCCCACGCTGCCAAGAACAGAAGTGTGTGTGTGTGTGTGTGTGTGTGTGTGTGTGTGTGTGTGTGTGTGTGTGTGTGTGTGTGAAGTGGTGGTGGTGGTGGTGATATGTGTGTTGGGGGGGAGGGGGGAGCAGGTACGTCTCCCTGGTCTTTGTCCAAATTCCAAAATGTCTAAATTAAAGAGATAATACCAAACACTGACTAAAATTTGGAGGAAATCAATGTCTTGCCCATTGCTGATGATCTAGAGTCTGAACACTGGCCAACAGGAAGCTTCTTCAAAGCCCTAATTACCACACAGCCCTACAACTCTCCTCTGGGCCCTTGCAGCAGAATTGGAAACTCCTGCTCACAGGAGAGCCTAGTCAAGATGCCCTCAGCCCTGTGGCACTGCTGGGGGCTGAAGGGAGGCCGTGCCCACATGCCTGGGAGCTACGGCCCTTCAGCTCTCTAACTGGCAGCTACACTAAGAGGTGCCAGGAGAGAGTGTGTGTCACACAGCAAGGCAGCAAGCCTCCCCGAGAACCCGCTGTGCCAGATCCCTGCAACCCGGGGAAAGTGGCAGCCATCCGTCCTGCGAAGGGGGTTTTTAGCACCCCACATGGAAAGCCAGGCCCTTCCCACAGCACCGTGGGTGAGTGGTGAGGGGATCCGGTTGTGTGAAAAGAAGCCCATGCATGTTTTTCCTGATTTCCAAATAAGTGACACTGGGACTTAAAGGCAGAATTGGGTCCTCAGAAAAGACAAGTCCATTTAGTTAGGCTCTGGGGCAGCATTAGGGAGAGCTGTAAGGGACCCCAACACCCCTACCTCTCCTTTTCCAAAGTGAGTTGTAGCCTGGAGGCTGACGAGGTCTGCCTGGAGGACGGAGCTGCGCATGCGGGTCACTGAATGCAGGAGACGCTTCCAAGACCCGACTCCCTGCTCACTCTCCAGTCACCAGGGCAAGAAGCACAGCTCCAAAGGAACGAGGGGGCTGTGAGGCAGGAGAGGCCTGGCCTGGGTCCCAGTCCCTCCATCTGCCTGGCCAGTTTACCCAGTGAGAATACAATGCCAGTCAACTGGTCTAAGCTTCTTTAGCAGCCACACTTAAAAAAATTATTTTTAAATCCATGAGATATTTTATGTGATGGTCAAACAGACCCATGAAAAGATGCTGCACCTGAACCACCCCCAGGGAAATGCAAATAAAAACCTGTAAGGAGGCACTCCCCCATGGCACACGGGTGAGGAGGTGGAGTCAGACACAGACATAGACTGTGGAAACGGTGAATGGTGCGGTTCCTGTGCAGCGCAGTGGGGGCTCCCTCCCATGTGATAGCAGAACCACCCTGCAACCCGGCAACCCTGCACCGGCAGAGATCCCAAAAAGTCCTGAGACAGAACCTGAGCAAAAGGATGCAAACCCATTTTCCCAAGAGCATCTTCTGCAACAGACAGCGGCTGGGAGCCACCCAGAATCCACGGGTGTGGGGACAGAGAAATGGAAACGTAGCAAAAACATCTGTGCAACGAGATGTTCTTCAGCCTAAAGAGAAGAAATTCAGACATGGATTACAACAGGGGTGAACCTTGAGGACGTCACCCTAAGTGGAGAAAGTCCCTCACAAAAAGACTGTCTAAACGAGGTACCTAGGCCCACCCAAATCTGACAGAGAGCAGCAAGGTGACAGTCAGGAGACAGGGGTGGGGCTGGGGGGAGCTGTTAAACACGGAGAGTTTTCATTTTGCAGGATGAGCACGTTCTGGGAAACGGCTGCACAGCAATGTGAATATACTTGATATGGTTGAATCTAACACTTACAAATGGTTAAGTGATACATTTTATGAGGATTTCATGATAAGGAAGCATATCTGTTTTTATTCAACATAAGCAGAATACTTCAGCATAATTTACATGAACACGCCTGAGCTATTTTATACCCTTTTTCTGATGTGCTTAGTCTTCAAGCCCAGCGCTCACTGCCACTGAGAGCACATTTCAGACGGAACCAGGGTCACTGCATGCCCTCGGTACCCACGTGTGACTTCCCTGGTGGGCTGCTGCTGAGGTTCCCTGTCACTAACTTTACCTCGAGAACCAAGAAATTAAAGATCCTAAGTGGCAGGGTGATTTCCTGACGGCCAGACTAATCTGGAATCTTCCAGTGAAAAAAATCATTGCACAGGTGTTGAGGAAGACAACTCAAAGGGCTGGAACATAAGCTTTGTGTGTGGAGTGTCCAAATGCCATCCCCTGGCACCGCGTGGTCTCCAGTACTGCCAGGCATGGTCCTATTGGCCTGAATACTCATATGGGGTGACTCTGATGGCCCCAAGCAGCCCTAAATCACTGGACTTGAATACTGACACCCCCTCACCCCCAACCCCATCACTCTACAGAAGAGCAAAGTTGACTTGGCATCTCCTCTTAGTCGGGAACTCTTTAGGACTTGTAGAAGCTCATACCACCCTCCAGGGCTCACACACTAAAAGGACTCAGACAATTTCTATGTAGGAGAGAAGGGTTAAACAAGACACTGAAGTTTGCCAAGAGAAAAACCAAGGAATGCCCCCCTATCCCCTACTGTGAATTCCTGGTGTGCCAAGGACCACGGACAGAGCTTAAGACTTTTAGCCAAATGATATGGGAGTTACCAATGACTAACATTCACCTATATCCGAGCAACTCAATTCTCATTTCCAACTGTTTCTACTCTATCTTCCAAGCATTAAAATGAACGGAACCTTGCCGTGGAATCACATACAGCATAAACACAGCGGAAAGAACTCAGCAAATGAACACATCATTCTGATTTTTTTTCCCCTTCTTTTTGGGTTATACCCGGATATGCTCAGGGGTTACTCCTGGCTGTGCCTCAGGAATTACTCCTGGCGGTGCTCGGGGGACCATATGGGATGCTGGGAATCGAACCCGGGTTGGCCATGTACAAGGCAAACGCCCTACCTGCTCCAGCCCCTCATTCTGATTTTTGAGTAAACTCTTAAAAGACATGAGAAACATTTCTCCAGGCTCTAAAAAAATTCAAATTTGGTTCAAGTGAAAAAACTGCCATGGATAAGTAAACTATTCTTTGAAAAATAACATTGAGGGCCCTTGGGTTACTAAGGAAAAGATGAAGATGCTTCTATACAAGCTTCTCAGAGCTGCCCACCCCAGCCGAAGATTTACTTTCTCAGTATAACACAGGCAAGAAAGAACAAAACTTCAAGACACCACTGTCTTCAACCCCAAGATGCTGAGCAGAAAACTATTTTGTAGATAAACAAGCCCCTGGCTAAGGAGGGCCTCTTCATAACCTCACACTGGTATTGCACGGGGTGAAACTGATCATAAAGCCTTCTTTGTGAAAAATGAATTTTGCAATAAACTGTCAAAAGCTTCATTGAAGACCTTAATGGAGAGAGTTGAGTAAGAAAAACTAAGCGGAGTCAAAAAGAATAAAATCAAAATATAAGCTCAGCATTTTATTGGCCTTTAGGACCTAAGATTTTAAGTCTGATCAGGAAAACTTATGGACTACACCAATCGTAAATTTTATTATTTAAATTCCTATCTAAGTGCGCTCTTGCTATATATCTCTATCTTCCCCCACTCCCAATTCGTCCTCTGCCCAAATTAATGTCCCAAGAAGATAATGCTAAAAACTTACCTTGGTTCATTAACTTCAAATACGTAATATTCAACCTTAGGCATTTAACCAATCTACTAGAATACAACTAATACTCTAAAATTAGATTTCAAGGTTCATTACTTCACAGGCATAACTATAACTTTAGTCAATAATTTAGAACTGTTGTCTCTAAAGCTCATTGCAAATAACCACAATTACCCAGCTAAATACTATCACCAAAAAGGCAGCCATGTCTGACGTTACATAAAACAAACAAACAAAACCCAAATCCCCACCCCAAACCCCACCCATTTGTGAAATATATTGCTGGTTAACAGGGAAGGAGAAGCTATTTCTATGAATTAAACTACCTGTAGCATTGATACATAGGTGTGCAGTGAAAATCTTTAGTAGAATCCAGATGATCTTTAAAGTACATAGATTTTTAAAAATAAACACTATAAAGCCCTATTAATTCATTTAGTAATGCTATGACTAATTTACTTTGGAAGTTATTTTCTTGGGCAGAAAATGTATATAAGCATCAAGATCTTCTAAGGCTTGACAGCAGCATCAAGAGTAGTAACTAAAACAATTAGTCCAGCTTCTTTCCCTGAAGAAATGATCTCTTAGCATTTGTCAGGAGTCAAAAAGTGAAGTTAATGGTGTCGTTGTCATTTCTAAGCAACGATCAGCTGAGATTCTAATTCTGTACTTCAAGGACAGACCTGCAGGGTGTACCTCACTGAAGCTTTAACATGGACACTGGGGCTGTCATCTGTGTAAATCAGACCACATTCAACTGTGAGCCACCAGTAGAAGGAGTAAATACCAACAAATTATGACAGGGTCTTAGAGCATTTGCAGCTAAAAGATTTGTCACTGTGTTCCCACAGTCATGTGTCTACTCTGATGGCCTTATGTGTTAGAATCTGGCACAATTAAGAATCAGTACATTTTAGAAGAATGTGTAGTACGTATCTTCAATGACGAGGTTACAACTTGCTTCCACCTCATTATTGCTGGGTTACTGTAAACAAAGGGTGAGCGGGATTCTGGGGAGTTCTGATCCAGACAAAAACTTCCATGAGTGGGAAGGGGAGAGGATCTCTAGAATTATACAATCAAAATAGTGATTCCTTCTATACTAGCTATCAAGGTTTACATGCCAATTGTTTTGGCATTGTTAAATGGTTTGGTTTTAAAACCCACATTTTTGGATTAACCTGATTAGGATAAAAAACTACCAACTAAAAGTCCACCCACTTCAATCACGACTGGTGCTACCCTCATGCAACCCGCTAAGGTCCTGATGGCACGGGCCAGAATTTTCCAGCCACTCCTATTGGCCACTCCTGACACAGACCAAAGAAGTGTTTTTAGTCCTGAAAAAATCAAGTTTACAACCTAATCATTTTAGTGCTCCATCCAAATCCTCTGAGCAAACAAAACAGGCTCATGGAGGAATCTTGAGTAGAAAACAAACCAATATCATCTATGTTGATGCTACTCCTTTACGCACAAAGAAATTTGGTTTTATCTCAATATCATGTTTGAAAAGAATAGATTTGTTTCATTTTTTCCCACAGTGACTCCCTACTATAAATGACCGAGCCTCTTTCAAGCACAGTGTCAATAATATGTAAATCTTAGTGGTTAGGCCAACCTGCCATGGCAATTCACCTTAATATTGGTAGCAGGGATTCTGGCTTTACCTGACCAATAGGCTGACACTCAGACTTCAAAGCTTCATGGAACTCAGTGTCAAGGAAAAGGGAAATGTTGGTGTGTTTTTATTTGGTACACCCTTTATGCTCATCCGAGTATGAAAGAACTCAGTAAAATAATTCACATGGGGGGGGGCTCTAAATGCTACCCACCACCTGCAACAAGCAAGTCCTGAGCCTGGAGCCTCTTACCCGGGCATTGCTTACCCATTGCACTCAGATAATGGTTGAAGGCCTGGCAAGGAGGGCTTGGGGTTTGCGTTGACTTGTCACAACTCATGGGTGCCGGGCTCCTGTCTGTGTCAAAAGAGAAATACCCACTGGAGGATCGAGACAGCAGGGAAGATCTTCTCACGAAGATGAAAAGCGGGGATCTGGTCGCAAAAGGGCCTGGGCTGGCTGACGGGGCCAGTGGGCCCTGAGGGCTGCCTTGCAGGCAGCGGTCCCCTTCGCCTCCTTCGTGATTACCTTGCGGCTCTGTCTGGAGAGAGGTCGGGGCCCCAGGCCTGAGCTGGGGGGGCCTCTCAGCAGGCTGCAACTGTCCCCCTTCTCTGTCACACTCAGAACTTACATCGGAAGGTTGCTTTGCCATTTGGTCTTTTTTTCTGCAAATAAAATAAAAACTGCAGTTACTTTCAGCAAGTAAGGAGAAGAATGACAGGAACGAACTCAATTCACGAAGGTTCACCTCCTGAAAACTCTTAAGCCAATTCCCAAACCCTTCGGAACCATTATTTCCTTTCCTCCTCCTGACAATCTTTCCAAAAGGCATACAACTAAAACAACTAATTACAACTAAAACAACAAAGGCATCGTGGCCAGGGTGTGTTTGTGTATCTGTGTATGTGTATGTGTGTGTGTGTGTGTGTGTGTGCGCGCGCGCGCGTGCATTTGGGGGGCGGCGGGGGAGGGCGCTCAACTTCTGGCTACTGCACAAAACAGTAACAATGTCAATTACTCGTGGGACTTGTGCTGTAAGGCACGCACAGCGATGCGCGCGCGTTACGCAGCGCAACTCGGCTCCCAAAGCCCGTCCATATGGGCTCTCGGCTCGGGCCAACTTGCAAGCAGAAACTCCCCGCGGGTTCTGCTTTTCTGGGACCCGATTCTGCACCCTAGCAAGGGAGCCAGCGCAGAGGCAGCGATTGCAGGCGGCTGGCCGTGTTCCCCGCTCCGGCCCCATTGTTCTGCCGAAAGTGCTGAGGGCAGCAAGTCTGGGGAAGGTTTGGCAAGGGCCGTCAGTCGTAGTAAGTGCGTCACAATAGAGTTTGTAACTCGGAGCGCTGCTCGGCCCGGCTACGCGCTCTCCGCCTTGCAGGACCGCCCGCTTCTACTGCTGGGGGCAGCGCGCCGCACGGAGCCGGACCACACTTCTCCGGATTGCACCGCTCCAAATGCGGGGGCTCGGGGTGGGGGGTAGGGAGTTCCCAAAGCCGGGCCCGGGAGTCTCCTGCAGAATCCACAAGTCACTCGGCAAGCGGGGCGCCCCACGGACGCGCAGAGCCTTCACCTCCCAAGGACCCTCTCCTTTCCAAACCATCGGCTCGAAACTTACATCCGTCCCTTCCCTTCCGAGCGTCGAGTCCGGGCCCGGGTCCCGCGGCGCCCGGCCCGCGCCCTTCGCCGACCCGGAGTCCCCTGAGCGTGACCACGAAGGCAGCGCGGGAGACAAAGCTGGGGACTCGCCTCCCGAGCACCTGGCGCCGCGCAGAGACTGCAAGTGGCCGTCCGCCCGCCGCCGCGCTCCGCCGGGCAGCCGAGGGCTCTGTGAGCCCTGCCTCTGGCCCGCGCTGCCCCGGCCGCCGCCGCCGCCGCTGCCGCCGCCGCCGCCGCCGGGAACATCCTCCGCCTCCTCCCGCTCCTCCCCTCGCGCACTGCGCCCGCCGCCGCCGGCACCGCCGACCTCCCCGCGCCGCTGGCGCCGGGTGCCCGCGCTCCCAATTGGCCCGCTCGCGGTCGCTCCCCGCCGCAGCCAATCGCCGGCCGCGCCGGGGGCGGCGCCTACGGGTCAGGCCGCCAAAGGCGAGGCGATTGTTGACAAACTCGCCTCCGAACGCAGCAGCCGCGCGAGCCCCGCCGAGACAGGGGGGTTGCGCGGGGCGGGGTCGGGTGGGGTGCGGTGGGGAACTTCAGGGATCCCCGGGCTGACTTGACTCCGCCGTCACGTCCCACCCCTAGTGCCCGTCGGCACCCTCGCGTCCGCCCTAAGCAGTTCCCGCCGCGCCAGAGAGCTGGCCACCTGGAGACAAAGCACGGGTTCGCAGGGCCAGCCCCCGGACTCCCGAGTCCAGGTCGCCGGCCGCCAAGTATGCCTAGATCCGCACCCCTGCGGTCCCCCTTCCAAGCTGCTGCACCTTTCATCCTCCAACTTCCTCTCCTCTCCCGCCCGTGCGCCGCGGACACCGAACAAATCAGAGCGGCCAGCACTGGGGTCGGGAGCGCAGATCGGCGCGCAACCCGAGCTTCGGCGGGCGACAATTCCAATGCAGCCCCCACCCCCACACACCGCCCACTCTCGGCGCCTGGCCACTACTACTAGCGCTACACCCGACTCACACGCTCCCGATGCACCATTACCAGCTAGCACTGCGATCGGTTCGGGGTGCACTTGGGCGCCCCCCTACCCCCACCCCGAATCGCCGGAACAGCCCAGTCCCACCACCGGAACAGATTCTGCTGTGCAACTCAGTCCCGGCCGTAGCAGGAGACTCTTGGTGTTTCGCGCTGGCAGCGTGTACAGGGTGCCAGCCCACCGGGCGGGGACCTCAGACATGTCCGACAGCGCGAATGTAGCAGCTCCCCAAACCTTGGCCTGAACTGAGTAAAGGGAAAAGCCGAGTCTCATCGGTTTAAATCACCACGACAGTTCCGCAAATTCTCCGCTACTGGCCTGAACGCCCGAGAAGTCCAGACGCCAGACCCGCTGCACCCGCGCCGCTGCAGAACTGGGGGTGTCAAGGGCCGGCGGGCGATGTGACTTCCCGGCACAGAGCGCAGCCCAGTACCGCGGAATCGGCACCGAGCTCTCCGGCCCGCTTAAGAACCCACGGGTTCCCCTCTCCCAGCCTTCCCTAAGGCGCTTCCCCTCCACTCCCATCCCTATTCCTGCGCTAGGCATCCTGGCTAGAAACCGCCCTCAGGCCAAGCCGCTCCACCGACCCATCCCCAACGTGTGTTTCTCCGGGCGGGAGTGGGGGCACTGGGGAGGAAATCCAGTCCGCACGGATCGCCACCTCCCGCTCCGGGACCCGCGGAACGGATCCGAGCGTTCCTGCCTGCACGTGCGCGGGAAAGCGAGCAGGAGGTGTCGTGCAAGCTCCAACGCCAGTCTTCCCTGCGTCCCCAGCCCTCTCCCCGGGAGTAGGGAGCTCTTTACCTTGCGTTTCTCAGTCCGAGAGTCAGAGTCAGACATTGGGGGGACGCGGGCCAGGGGAAGGGCGCCGAGGCGGTGGCGGTGGGAGCGGGGCGAACCGAGCAATCCGAGGCGATGTTGTTCGCTATGGGACTGGATGCACTCGAGGCTCGTGAAAATAGGGAGTCTGCGGTGTTTGGCGGCCTCGCGGTACCAAGAACTCAGACTAGCCGGAGACCTGGAGGCTGCGCGGAGCGAAGTGAAACCTGCGGGGCCAAGCAGCTCCGCTCGGGCTGGAGACTCACTGGCCGCGCCCAATCACTGAGGGCCCCGCCCACGCCAAAGCCCGCCCCCGAGCGCGGGTTGGCACGCTCCGCCCCCGAGCGCCCGGGCGGCCGGCGCGTGCAGGCTCCGACAGGTATTGGAGGAGGTGCCGGGGCCGCGCGTTCTGCGCGCGCCGCCTGCCTGCCCTTGCCCCAGCCGGCCGTGTTTACTGGAGTGGCTCCTGTAGCTGACGATCTGCGCCCCGGCCCCCCACCCCAAAGCGAACCTCTCGCCATCTCTCCACCCTCCCCACCCCCCCGCCACTCCTCCCGCCCAATTCCGCGGCCACCGAGGCGTGCGCGTGGAACAGAGGGGGCGCTCAGGGCCCATCCTGAGCTGGAGCCGCTGCCGCCCGCATAAGGCCTCCAGAGGCGCCCCTGAGCCCTAGCTCTGCTGCCGGAGTTGCTCTGTCGCTCTGGGCAGGCGCGGGGGACTTAGCTTCGTCCTTGAGAACAGCCGGGTCCAAAGTTGAGCAAGGGTCTCAGAGCTTGACTCTCCGAGGGTGCAGGGCTCCGTGCGGGACCCGGATCTGCAGGCTGCTCCTCTTCTTGCTCTTGCCTCATGAGGTCCTTCTAGAGACCTTTCTCAGGCCGCCCGGGAAAGGCACCTAGATTTTTTTCTCCCGTGCCGAACCTCGCGTGAGAGACAGCCCTTATTGGGGTGAGTCGACAAAAAGAATGGGAGCAAGCCTGCGGAAGCGCATGCGGGGCCTGGAAGCGAGTGTGTGCAGCACTGGTCAAATAGAGGAAAGAATTCGTGGGGTGGGGGTGGGGGGGCTGATTTTAAAAATAGGTGCTGGAGTCGATCCAGAAACGCTGTGGCCTCCTACTTGAGTCGAGCTTCTGCTTGCTTGAGTCCCTAGAGAAATGATAGGGCCTTAAAGAACCTCCTCGGGAACCGCGTCTCGGCGCGATGAGGTCAGTGAAGGCGGCTGCGGGATTGGCACAGCCGGTGAGAGCTGCATGGGAGATGCAGTACCACCACTCTTTGCGCACCCTTAACCCCAGCCCTCTCGGTCGTTAGCAGCCTGCTCCCACGGTGTCACTCGATTTTGCGCGCGTGGCGAGGTCGTCCTTTGGCCCCGCACCTTGGTTTGTCTACTCGCTGCGCGCCCTGCAAGCCCACCTCCCCGCGTCCCTGCGCACCCCGTGCACCGCTGAGACAGCCTGGCTGGACGAGTGAGAGGACGCTGGTCGCGAGATGGAACATCCCGCTGCGGGGGAGGACCGGCGAGAGGAATTGAAGAAACCCATTCAGGCCCCGCGCTAAGTCTAAGCGGTTCCCCGCAAAAGCGAAGGACGGGAGCCGCGGAGCAGAGCCACAAGTCAGCGCGGAGCTACCCCGCCTTTAAGGCTGTTCAGGTCCGCTCGGGGTTTCAGCCGCAGAAAATGTCCGCCCGAAACCCAGCCGGGAGTTCAAATCTGCTCAGAGTATCCTCTGGCGAGTTTGCAGCGCCGGGGAGGTGGCCGAGGCCTCGAGGATCAGGGCCAGCTTGCACCCAGGGTTTTCGCGGCAGGTGAGGAAGAAGAGCGGTATGCGCGCGGCAGCGTGGCGCGGAGGGGGGAGATCTCTCCCGGCTGCAATTTGGAGATTCCGTCCGCGGATGGGAGGTGGCAGCCGCGAAAAGAACTTTTGAGTCTTGGCCAACCCCTCTGCTGGCACTCACGGGAAAGCAAAAAGGAAGCCGCTGGGTCCACTGTTAATCCTACACGCCCCGGTGTGCCCTAGTGGTCCGCGCGCTCGGTGGGGTTGGGCGGCGCAGACAAGGCCCGAAACAAAAGGCCAGGGTGGCAAGTCCACTCCGTTTGCACCCTGTCCTCTCCAGCCACCCCGCGCATACTAACAAACGCCGTCGGGAAAGCCCCAGGCCGAGCGCTCGGGTCTTGGCGCAGGAGGAGCTTGGCCTACGGCGCTAGAAGCGGTTGTTTTTTCAACCCAGACTGCGGGGGGGGGGGGGGGGGGGGGCCCGGCCCCTAGTGCTTGGGGGACCGCGCGCTCCGCGGTACTCGCCCAAAGCATGGGGTTGGTCCCCTCGGAACTCTGTCGAGCGTGGAAGGGCAGGTTGGCATTCGTTCTCCGTTCGGGTTCTTGATGTCGCGCCCTTGTGCACCCTCCCGCTTCGACCCGGAGACGTGGTGTGGGAAGGCGGAGGGCGGCTTAGCTGGGAGAGAGTTGTTGGCACAACAGGGAGCCGGGAGCTAAGATCTGCGGCCGGCACCCAAAGAGCGGGGCGACGCGGACTGCTTTCTCCAAGCTCGGAAACCAACGAGAACGGCCCTGAATGGCCCCAGCCCGCCTCGCCGCCCTTGGCAAGAAGCCGGAGCGCCTTCTCATTGCTTAATTTCTTTTTATTGGACTAAGTAGCCGCCGCTCTTCTAAGGAACTGATTACAACTGCATATAGTAGAAATGTTTTCCGCTCGGGCTGAACTCCCGCACCCGCGTCGGTGCCCTGCAGCGGACAAAGTTCTGGTCTCGCCCTGGGGCTCCCCGTCTTCCTTGCGCATTTCCTCGCAGAACCCCAGAGGGTCTGGTTCATTGGAAAGCATCGTTTGCCGAACTGAAACTTTGCCCAGGGGTTGTTTGATTTTATATGTTTTAGCCTCCCCCCCCCCCCACACACACACACCCATCCAGCACCACGGTTTTCCAAAAATCACTAGAAATCTGAGTCACCGCTGGCAGCGCGAGAGCCTGGGTGGCACCCGGCTGGGGCGCGCGGTCTGGGGGATCCTGAGCCTCAGCCCGGAGAGGTCGTGGCCAGGTCAGCTGGGCAAGCACCGCACCCCCATGCCCGGAGCGACTGTCCAGGACCCCACCGACCAGCCCTCGGCTCGGAGACCCAGATCCCCTAGGGCCAGCTTGTGTCAGCCGCCCACCCCGTGTCACAGAAGCGAGCCTTGTAGCGGCGGCGGGCGGGCAGGCCACCAGCTCCCTGCCGGCCACGCCCGCTATAACTTGGCTCCTAGCTGGGACCGCCCAGAGGGCGCCGCGGCCCTGGCCCTGGGCAGCCGCGGCGCCCCGTAGAAAGCCCAGGTCGCCTGCGGGTTCCTGATGCCCGCGATGGGCGCGTGGAGGGAAATGCGAGGAATGTTGAAAGCGGAGGTCACCCTCAGGGCATCATCCTTCACTGCGTCGCACAGATCCAGTAGCTGCAAAACAGGATACCAAGGGCACATAGGTCAGTGGTTGGTTGGTTCGCAGCTACCCAACATCCGCAGCTTCACGCACCTCCGCGAATGCCCCCGCACGCACGCAAGCAGCAGCCGCAGCAGAACTGGCCGCAGTGGATTTCATGGGGCCCTAGAGCCCTTGGTCATGAAGAATCCGGGCATGTCTTTTGAGTCGAAAGAATGCCCAACTCGGGCTGAATACGCGATTCGTGGGGGCGGGGGTGGGGGTGGGGATGCGCTCGCGCGCGCGCGCGCACGCATGAAGCTGAAGGCTGGAGTTCAGTGATCCCTCACTGGCTCTCCAGTCCTCTCGCGTCCACCTCTCGAGTGTCTGGGCTGCCACCCTCTGGCGCGCTGATGCAACTGAACCAGGAGCACAGCGACACAGGTGAGACTGCCCGGTTTCCCCCACCTTCTTATTCTCCCACCCTGGCTACAACCTGGGCGGTTGGTTGGAGCTGAGTACCAGTGGCTGGCAAGCCCACCTTTGCCCTTTCCCCGTGGCTGCTCGGAGAAATGGCCACCCCAACGCCATCTGCACCCTCCAAGAATTCTGATAACCCTTGGAAGAAGTGGGTAAGACTCCCAGGCATCTGGGAAGTTCAGAAGGGCCATTTTGATATTATTGCCCATGACTAAGGTGCCAGTTTATCTGCCAAGTTGTCCTTGAAAACCAAACCAAACCACAAAAGCTCCCTCAAATTAACAGGTTGTTTTTTCTAAAACTCAGCAAGGACAGCATAGGGGCAACTATCCTGTCCCCTAACCAGTGTCACACATTTTAGATTTTCCTTTTTTTTTCTTTTTGTCCAGGTATAAATTCCTTCCACTCACCAAATTAGTTATTCCTCACACCTGATCCCCACCCCCACCCCCAGACTTCCATGGTTTATGGTTTTAGAAATATCACTCTGGGACCTGAGAGATAGTACAAGGTTACCGTGTTTGCAGTGCACACGGCCAAACCCGGTTCTATCCCCAGCATTGTATATGTCTTCCAAGCACCCCCAGGAGTGATCCCTGAGTGCAGGGCCAACAGAGGAAACCCTGAGCACAGCCAGGTGAGCCCCCTCCCCAAATCCTCAAAGTGCTGTTCTCTGATAAGCCACACTAACACTGTAAAATCATAGTAACTTTTAGGCATCCCAACATGGTATTTGAAGTGTAAAAGACAATGGGGGGGTGGGGGTGTCTCCCAACTGGGGGTGGGGAAAAGTCAGGGAGAAACATGAATTTTAATAGTCCAACAAGGCATCCTTCTTTTAAACGTGCTCTATGACATCAGTAATTTCTAATGAAAAACTTCATTCTCCACACACTGTGGTTAAGCACCATCAAATCAGTACTGAAAAGACTTTGATCATATTTGCAAGATGCACTACGATGAACTTTCACTGACCAAGATTTCGAAGTTTGTAATTAATACTCTTGACAAGTCCCTGACTAATCTGTCAACTCTCAGTGTCTCTAACCACAGAGTTCAAAACCGTGAGGTGGTGTGCACAGCCCCTAAATGCTTTACATGTCATAACAGCATTATTTAAGATAATTTTTCCTTTGGTTTTGCATTACGAAAGGCTACTCATTGTCATATATTCAACAAGAAAGGGGGATGGGAGCACAATCATTTGCATGCCTGTTTCTCAACCTTTTTTCCAACCATGGCCCCCTTCTGATCTTGTTCCCTTCCTGTAACCCCATCTGTCCTCCCAGTTGACCTCCTAGTCTCCTCCTGTAGCCCCCATTAATGCCAGTTTCACCTGTGATCCCCTCAGAATCTGCTGAAGACCACAGGTGGGAGGAAGGGTCACATAATGTATAGAAGATATATATAGTTTCGGTCTGTCTTATAAGAAAAATAAGAGCACAGGGCCAGAGTGATAGTATAGCAGGTAGAACACTTGCCTTGCATGCTGCCAACCCTGGGTTCAATCCCTGGCATCCCACATGGTCCTCGCCCCCCTCCCACAGCACCACCAGGAGTAAATCATGAATGCAGATATAGGAGTAACCCCTGAGTATCACTGGATATAACCCCCAAAAAGAAGGCACAAATTAAGAAATACAGGATACATGTATTCAATATATTTTAAACTTACACAATTGATTCTTTTAAAAAAGATAAAAAGGAATCTGACGGTTGGTGATGAGGCTTTCCTCACTAATAAGTGTTCAGGGAATAATACCTTTCTTCAGATGCTCCAAAGAGGAATTCAGTTTTTACTGGAAAAACCTTTAGTGTGTGTGGTGCTTGGGGTCACACCCTGTTATGCTGAGAGCTACTTCTGGCTCTGCATTCAGGGTTTGGGGGACTGTGTGGGGTGACAGGAGTCAAACTGGGGTTGGCACTATTCAAGGAAAGTGCCTTACCTTCTGTGTTATCTCTCTGAAGACTTTTAAAAGTTTTAAAGGCCACTAAAACTTTTAAAACTTGAACTTCTGAAGCATCTAAAAATATTCTCCCTTCCTGTCTTCTTCACTCACCATAGACTACAACAGTATCCCCAAATTATTAATGCCTAGATAGAAATATTAGGCATGGTTACTGTTACAAGAGATTGACTAATCCTTTCATTCACTCGCCAATATATTCCCCTGGAGTTCTCTGTGGTGTATGGTGGGTTGGGGGGAGGGGAAGGGGGGAAACACTGAAGGCTTAAGGAGCAAACACAGGACCCCTGTCATGGAGCAGTTGTGTTTTAAAAGCTTTTTGCAAATATGACCTCCTTAATAACTGAGGTTGCTCATATGTCATTTGTTATTAGTCAGTTACTGTCACTGTCACTGTCATACCGGTTGCTCATTGATTTGCTCGAGCAGGCACCAGTAACATCTTCATTTTGAGACTTGTTGTTACTGTTTTTGGCATATCAAATATGCCACGGGTAGCTTGCCAGGCTCTGCCATGCTGGCGAGATACCCTCAGTAGCTTGCCAGGCTCTCTGAGAAGGGCAGAGGAATCGCACCTGGGTTGGCAGCGTGCAAGGCAAATGCCCTACCCCTGTGCTATCGTTCCAGCCCATTAGACAGTTATAGTTTTTTGTTTCTAGAGAGCCCAAGAGGGCTGAAGTAGGGTTTACCCCAACTATGTCGAATTAAAGTTCAGGGGCTGGAGTGATAGTTCAGCAGTAGGACATTTGTCTTGTATTCAGCTGACCCAGCTTTGATCTCCAGCATCCCATATGGTCCCCCAAGCACCGCCAGAAGTAATTCCTAAGTGCAGCACCAGGAGTAACTCCTGAGCATCTCTCTCTCTCTCTCTCTCTCTCTCTCTCTCTCTCTCTCTCACACACACACACACACACACACACATACACACACACACACGTAAAGCTCAGGGTTAAGTAAAGTTTACTGCTATCAAAGTTTCACTCTGTTGTAGAACATAAGCCTCCATAGTGTAAGGTGAAAGTGGCAAAGATTGTAGCTGCCCTCACCCTATCCTGCCAGCTCATGATCCGATTATCATGTACAATGTACCCCAAGTTCACCTACCTTCTCACAGTTAATCAGATTTGGGAAAACAAACACCAGTGAGGAAGGCATCCTTTTCAGGGCTAAAGCGATAGTCTAACCGGTAGGGCACTTGATTTGCTTGAGGTCTACCCAGTTCAATCCCCAGCACCCCATAGAGTCCCGAACCCACCAGGAGTGATTCATAATTACAGAGTCAGGAGGACCACTTGGTAAGGCTTCCAAATAAAAATAACAACAATAATAGTAATAATAATAAATATAATAATAGTGGGCTGGAGCGATAGCACAGTGTGTAGGGCATTTGCCTTGCATGCAGCTGACCTGGGTTCAATTCCTCCTCCTCTCTTGGAGAGCCCGGAAAGCTACTGAGAGTATCTAGCCTGCAAGGCAGAGCCTGGCAAGCTATCTGTGGCATATTCGATATGCTAAAAACAGTAACAACAAGTCTTACTTGGAGATGTTTCTGGTGCCCGCTTGAGCAAATCGATGAGCAATGGGATGACAGTGCTACAGTGATAATAATAGTATTATTAATATAATAATACTATAATTATATAGTATCTATTATAATATTAATGATAATATAATATTATAGATAGTGTATAATAACAGTAATAATAAATAATAAAATAATAAATAATAAAATAAGTAATGTGAGCATGAACAAGCTATAAATTTCTGTTAAAGGACAGATCAAATACATATCAGCACTACTGTGAACCAACAATAACATAAGATCCACTTGAACTCCCTGGTGGCTGAGGGTTGAGAATCTCTGCTTTAAACAAAGTGGAAGCACCTGAACCCTGTGCTGATGAGTTAATATCTGGACTTGGAAGGACAGGGAGGAGATTGATATTAGAGTTCTCACCCCCACCTTGGTATAGTAGGACCTTTTTTCCTCCCTGCCTCCCTTCCTCCTTCCCTCCCTCCTTCCTTCTTTCTTCCCTCCCTCCCTCCTTCCTTACTTCTTCTCTCCCATCCTTTCTTCCTTCTCCCCTTCCTTTTCTCCTTCCCTCCTTTCCCTTTTTCCTCCCGCCCTTCTTCTCTCCCTCCTTCCTTCCCCTTCCTTCTTTCCCTCCTTCATTCATAACTCTCCCTTCCCTCCTTCATTCTCTACTTTTCATTCTCCCTCCCTCCCTATCTCCCTCCTCCTTCCTTTTCATTCCTCCCTTCTTTTCTCCCTTCTTCCTTTCTTCCTTCCTAACTCCCTACCTCTTTCTTCCTTTCCCTTACCTCCTTCTTTCTCTTCTCCCTCCCTTCTTCCAAAACCAAAACCTGCTGTGTGTGTGTGTTCCACCTAATTTCTGCCTAAGTTCCACCTACTTTCCAAGAGGAACCTCTATACAGTCAACCTTGACATTCTTTTTGTTTTGTTTTGTTTTGTTTTGTTTTGTTTCTTTCAGGCCACACCTGTCCATGCTCAGGAGTTACTGCTGGCTCTGTACTCAGGAATCACTCCTAGAGGTGCCTAGGGGATAATATGAGATGCCAGGGATTGAATGGTACAGTGGGCAGCATATTTGCCTTACACACAGTGAACCTAGGTTTAATACCTGGCATCCTACATGGTCTCCTGAGCACCACCATGAGTAATTCCAAAGTGCAGAACAAGTAGTAACCCCTGAGCATATGCCAGTGTGGTCTCAAAGCAAATAAAAAGTCAATAAGGGGCTGGAGAGAGAATACAGTGGGTAAGGCACTTGCCTTGCACATGGCTGATCTGGATTTGATTCCTTGATACCCAATCTGGTCCTCTGAGCACTGCCAGAAGTGATCCCTGAATGCAGAGCCAGGAGTAAGCTCTGAGCACAGCCAGATGTTGCCCCAAACAAAAACAAATGATCAACAAATTTTTTTTTAATCTAAAAACATTGTAAGATAGCCGTTGGTGAAATTAGGTTTCTGTGCTGCCCTGGCAATTGCTGTGACATGTGATCGAGACTTTCCTGGTACTTCTGGCCTCTTTCGCCCACCTTTGTCTTTCCCCACATCATCCCATGCTTGTTTTGTCCAGCTGGAGTCCCCATGGACACTTGATAGGAGGGAGGTCCAGACTTTGAGAAGGATCCGTCTCTCCCACTAGAGTGTGCTTTCCACACCTGGGCATGTAAAGGCAGCAAGGTACTGATGGAGTCACCTGGCCATCTTGACGCGACAGCCTACATACCTCTCCTGCATGTTTATTTCAAAGTCAAGTGTAAGCATACAACCCTTCACACACACACACAGGCCAGTTTTTCTGTGCCCTACCACCTACGTACTTCCTATGTGCCAGGTGACAGAGAAGGTCTTTATGTTTAATTGTCTTTTTCATTCCTCACTAGCGTGCTGTTTTCACACCAGTCAAAATGTACCCATTTAACAGGTGGGAAAATTAAGGCTTCAAGGGTTTAGGACTATGCTTCAACTGACCTATCTTATAACTGACACAACTAAGTTTCGGTTCAGAGTGTTCTTCCACAGATCTGTCTATCCTTGGTGCCAAGTGCCTTATTGGTTTAAGCTCCTGGAGGACTGTGGTGTGGAATGTTTCTTTGAGAAAACAACTCTTCCACATTAGCAGGCATGTGAACCAGAGTCCTTATGTCAGACTTCTTGTACTGTGGGTATCTAATATGGAGAGCGTGGACCCGCCCATCAGCCAGGCTCAAGAGGAATAGTCAGCCTTAAAGCTGTTATCCTTGGAGAAAGATGTTGAGGACATTGTTTTTTGAGTCATTTGCTATGAGATGAAAAGGCCAGCCAGTGACTGTGATGTTATTATTGAGAAGGACAATGTCTTCCAAAAGCTCCTGGGCCACTAAGGCCCAGAGAAAAGAACACTCAAGAAACAAGAGATTCTCTTTCTGTGGATGGAGATGCACTTGCTCTGAAGGTTTTCCTTCACTCACAGAAGGGGGTGAGTCCTTTGGCATTGGTCTGCTGGCCCTTTCTGCTCCTCCCGTCCACTCCTGGTCACCAAACTCAAGGCCAACACCCCAGTCACTAAGCTCAATCCCAATCTTTTCCAAAGACAATAAATATGTGAAAGTGATCATAACCAAGTCATTCACCTGCAGCTATCATCACTTGTGAGGAATTCCAAATGTAACAAATGCTAGAAATGATCACTCTGAACAAGAACTGAGTGTTGAAAGTAGGTAAAGGGATATACATGATAACCTGATATATCATATATATATATATATATGGAGAGAGAGAGAGAGAGAGAGAGAGAGAGAGAGAGAAACTGCCAATTGGGAATGGGTGGGATGGAGGCTCCAGGGAAACTGGAGAAATTGTTGGTGGGAAATGTTACACTGATCAAGGGACTTGTGCTGGAACATTATATGACTAAAACCCAATCATGAACAACTTTGTAACTGTGTCTCTCACTGGGAGTCAATTTTTAAGAAGTAACAAATGCACAAGGGTATCTTCTTTTCCACCCTTCACTTCTGTTGTACTGCTTACCTTTGCAAGCAAGCATTCTGTAACAGGTCAGAGCAGAAGGTCTGAAATAGTTGATTTACCACCGGAACCCTGTGCCTGACTAACATTCAAAGTAAACATGCCTAAAAACCCTCACATGGGGCGATCCCACACCATGTGACAGGTTCTCGATTTAGACAACCAGTGGAAGGGGGGTGTGGCTCCTGTTTTGATTGAGCTCTGGCCAGCATATCCAGGCTGGCCCAAACCTTCATTTGCCCCACGGAAAATGTGTTCCCAAGAAACACATACATTCTCATGGTTTCCTTGATGTCCGGGTTTTATGAGCACAAAATGAAATTGCATGTCAAATAATCAGAACTGCAGCCTAATATTGTCTCTGAATTTCTCTGAATATTCCTCTGATATAAACAATGTATTGTGATAAATACTTCAGCTAAGAAAAAAAATATTCATCAGAACTTGAAATGTTAGAATGGAGAAATTGACTTCCTTACCAAATAAGCACAATGAAAGCATCTTCATTTAGCACACTAGAGAGTTTACTTGGAAGAGAGACAAATTCACCTTTAAAATGTTTTTCCTTGGACACACAAAAGAATCTAAGAACCAAGAAGCTCAGTGTAGAGATGACTCAGGACTTTGTGCCAGGCTAATTTCACCGGGGTGCCTCAGATGGGAGCAGGCATAGTCCCTCCACCTGACCCCTAGGAATCCCGTTGGCCACCAACTTCCAGAAGCCAATGAAAAGCTCAGGTAATAACATCCTATGTTATTCATAACAGGCAATACAAATGAATTATCTAGCATCTACCTGTTTAGCAGGTTTGAGTGGTGGTGGAAAATTCAAAATAATGGTGGTGGGAAGGTGTTATGGTGGTGGGACTGGTGTCAAAATATTGAATGTAATCCACTATTGTGAACAACTTTCCCTGCATCACTGTCATCCCTTTGTTTATTGATTTGCTCAAGCAGGCATCAGTAACGTCTTCATTTGTCCCTGTCACGTGCTAGTGTATCCCCATGGCATCTGCTCGCTCCAGGAACACGAAGAGTTCGTTGTTACTGTTTTTGGCATATCAAATATGTCACGTGCAGCTTGCCAGGCTCTGCAGTGTGGGCGGAAAAATAAATAAATAAAAAATAAAAATAAAAATAAAGAAGTTGCGCGGTTGTGAATGTGGCTGTGTGCTCTGGGAAAAATTGCCATGAACAACTTTATGAAAATAAAAATCATAAAAAAAATGTTTTTCCTCAGGGCTGTGCATTGCACACCTCAAGCCTGGGTTTAACCTCCAGCACCACATACGGCTCCACAGTCCCGAGCACAGTCAGGTGTGGATCAGATGCCTTCTGATTTCACAAAAATAAAATAAGATAAATAAAAAACTTTTTTACTCACTGTGTTCTGTGGAAGGCTGAGCAATACCACTTCAGTTAAAAGGTTTGGGGAGGGGGATAGGATCTGAGGCCACACCTGACAGTGCACCAGGGATGTGAACTGGGTTCAAATTGGATTTGAATGCAAATGTCTTAACCCCTGTACTATCGCGTTGGCCCTAATATGTTCCTTCGGTTGCTATGTGTTTCTCAACTGAAGAGCTCACAATTTTGTTCTTTACAGTTACTGACAAAGTCCGTTTGCGGAAAGACGTGGGGCTTTCAACCTGGATGCTGCCATATCTAAGTCAGATTTCTTTCTTAACTTTAAAAGCTAAGATATAAGAGCATTTGACACAGAATGTGTAATTATAAATATTATATCGTGTTCTCCTTAATTAGTGATGAGAACAAGTTCTTTAAAAGTCTGGCACTTTTCCATTAGAAAGTTTAATTAATCATCATTACTTGGAACTAGAATGCTGGGACATTCCAGTTAACCACGTTAACCACTTAATAAGAACATCTGACATGTATTCATACTACTATTCACTCATAAGAGGAAAAGTGTAAAAAAAGAGACAAGCATATTTAGTGTTCCCTTTAGTCTGCAGGAAACCCTATAAAAGTATTGGTAATGGAGGGGCTGGAGCGATAGCACAGTGGGTAGGGCGTTTGCCTTGCACGCGGCCAACCCGGGTTCGATTCCCAGCATCCCATATGGTCCCCTGAGCACCGCCAGGAGTAATTCCTGAGTGCAGAGCCAGGAGTAACCCCTGTGCATCGCCAGGTGTGACCCAAAAAACAAAACAAAAAAAAAGTATTGATAATGGAGTTAAAATAACCATAGGCTGCTCTTGGTAACATTTTCTACAAAGACAGTTATGTGAAATGAAAAAATAATAAATTAGGTGGTTATAATAAAGCTACACTAAAACCTTCACAACTGTTCATACAAAGCAACATACTTTTAATTGATAGTTCAGCCATGTAGGTATAGACCAAAAGAAATATGAACATACCCAAGAAGAAATGATTTTCAGTCAAAAACTTTTTCCAGCCAGAGCAATTGTATAGCAGGTAGGGCATTTGTCTTACATGGGGCTGGCATGAGTTTGGTCCCCTGAATCCCATATGGTCCTGCCAGGAGTAATTTCTGGGTGCAGAGTCAGAAGTAACCCTTGAGCACCATCGGGTGTGACCCCTCTACCATTTTTCCCCTTTAGCTTGCAAAGCCCTGTGAACTGCCAGAACCAAATATAGCAATAATCCACAGTTATTATGGAGAAATTCTTTATCAGAGGTTCCAGGAATTTTTAATATCGTGGACCCAAACAATTCCAAAAACAATTTAGGACTGACTTATACTTTAGTTAAAATGTAGAAAGATTCAAGAGAACTTTGATTCTATGGTAACTATCAGAAGTTGGCCCCAAGGAGGAACGAAAAATATTCCAGGCCAAAATTGTTCCAGGTAAGTTGTAGACAGAACCAAAAATGTAGAGTGGGAGTGAGGTGGGCATGGGGCAGGCTTTATGAACTCGTGAAAGCAGTCACTACTTAGCTTGACTCCAGGTGTATCTTAATAATCAGCCCCTTCCCATAAAAAGACCAAAACAAGGGCTATCACAAAAGAAAATAAAATCTGTTCCACAAATATCTGGAACAAGATTTGATAAAATCTGAAAGGAAGCGGGAAAACCTAATGCAAAATTCAGAGACAGCACCATCAATAAAAGCTGACTTGCAGGTGGTCAGTTTATTGAGTTAACTGACTGTGCTCAGAGCTTATTCCTGGTTCTACACTAGCCATCACTCCTGGAAGGGCTCAAGGCTCAACGTATGGTGCTGGAATCAAACGGGTCTGCCACGTATATGGAAAGCACCATACCTGACAACTATCTCTCCAGCCAATAAGAACTTTTTAATCAAATATTTTAAAATGGGTCAAAAATACACAAGCAAAGATGAATATAATGATTTAAACATGATATTTAAATATTTAATGAAATAAAACCATAAAAAAGAATAAAAAGAAAACTCCAGAAATTAAAAGTAAAATATTTGATAAAATTTCACAGATGAGTTCAAAGAATGATAAATATTGCAAAACAAAGGCCAGTAAGATTGAAAACATATCAATAGAGATTATTTTCAATAAATAAATAGAAAATATAAAGATCCAAATATAAAGAAAATATAACTAGAATAAACAGAAAATATAAAGACCCAAATAAAAATTTGGACTTGAAATGGTCCAAATAAAATCTGTGTATAATCTTAACAGTGGAATGGAAGATATTGAAGAAAAAATTAGTGAACTGGAAAAGAGAAACAAAAATGACGGTATCAGAATGAAAATGTAAAAATAATTAGACAAAAAAATAAAACCAGGGCCCTATGAGATTATCACACCCCCCCCAAAAAAAAATTGTGTTACCAGAGAGTTCTAGAAGGAGAAGAGAAAGAGGGGATGACTAGAAAGCACTTGATGAGATGACTGAGAACTTTCCATTTTAGTAAAAGAAATAAGCCAACAAATTAAAACACAGCCAAGCAACCTTACAAGAGTAAGATCAAAGAGATCTATGGTACTTGCAAACAGTACCATAAATAGATGGTATACCACCCCCACCCCCACCACTCCCCTCCACCCTCAAATGAAAGTAGAGAAGAGAAATGATATTTCAGTTATAAGGGGTAAAAAAATTACTATAATTTAAATTATAAATTTTGACTTGAGGCCATGGAGGCTAGAAATATTTTTCAGCACAGAAAAGACTTAAGAGTTCTCCCAGGGAAGATGCATGCTAAAAGTAGACTACAGACCGAATGATAGCAGTTCAATAACTCTATTGCAAACCACAACACCCATAAGGAGAGACGGCAAAAAGGGAATGCCCTGCCACAGAAGCGGGGTGGGGTAGGGGGGATGGGGTGGGAGTGGTGGGAGGGATTATTGGTGGTGGAGAATGGGCACTGGTGAAGGGATGGGAACTCGATCATTGTATGACTGAAACGTAAGCATGGGAGTTTGTAAGTCTGTAACTATTCCCCATGGTGATTCATAAAATTTTTAAAAAAAAAGAGTTCTCCCAATCTAGAACTATATATATAGTGAAATAGCATTCCTATTTTCAGATGATTTTTTTATATAGAAAATTACAAGAAACTTAGCAAGAACTTCTAGAACTAAAAAGTAAATTTAGCAATATATTAGATTAGTATGTAAAAATCATTGGGGCCAGGTTGGAAGATGCGAGCTGAAAGTAGACTAAAGACCGAACATGATGGCCACTCAATACCTCTATTGCAAACTACAACACCCAAAAGGAGAGAGAACAAAGGGGAATGCCCTGCTACAGAGGCAGGGTGGGGTGGTGGGGGATCGGGTGGGGGTGGTGAGAGGGATACTGGGATCATTGGTGGAGGTGAATGGGCACTGGTGGAGGGATGGGTAAATGATCACTGTTATGAGTAAAACGCAAACACAAAAGTTCATAAGTTTGTAACTGTACATCACAGTGATTATCTAATAAAAAATTTTAAAAAAATCATTGGGGCCAGACACATAGTATGGGGTTAAGACTTACATAACTTTGTCTCCCACATGGTCCCCTGAGCATCACCGGTTGTATATCGATTGACTGAGAATAACTGGGAGTGACCCCTAGGTCTCCTGAGCAATGTGTAGGAGGCCTCTCTTTATCCCCACCAAAATAAATTGCAGTTACATATACTAGCAATTTATATGTAAACACATGAAATTAAATATGTAGTACTATTTACAACTGCTCAAAAGAGAAAACATTACGCATAAATCTAATAAAACATGTACAAGACTTGTTTGCCAAATACAACAATGTGCTGGTGAAAGAAATCAAACAATGTTGTATAAATGGAAATATACCATATTACCAGGTTTTGGTGCCATTTTTCAAAATATCGATAGACAGGAATGATTTGTTTCATTGTACTTCATTTACTGCAGTTTGAAGACACTGTAGTTTTTCCATTTTCAATAAATTAAAATGCCATGGCAATCTTGGATAGAGTAAATCTATCACACTGTTTCCCAATAGTATATATGCTCATTTTATGTCTGTATCACATTTCATCAAGATAAATACATTTTTTATTGACATCATGCTATCGCATACCTACTAGACTAGATTAGAGTCATGATTCTAAAACTGAATATTGCCAGGAACCATTTGGGCTGCGAGAGGAATTGAACCCCAGTCAGCCACATGCAAGAGATAATACTTATTCTATCAATGCTGTATTATCTCTCCAGCCCTAAAATTGAATTACTCTTATCTTGCCACTGGAAATATAAAATCTTGGCCATCTTGAAAAACAGTTTGACAATTTCTTTTTTGAAAAGTCAACATGGGGGACAGAGTTGAAGCACATGCGGCCAAGCTCAGTATGATCCCTGATACCACTGTCCCCCAAGTATCACTAGGCACATCCTGAAGGCTCCTAAGCACTGTCTGTGTGATCCAAGTAATCCCTAGCACCACAGGGCCTGAGTAGCATCACATTCTTGGTCTCCCCCATTGAAATGCCAGCTTGGTTGGTGAGAATCACTCGAAGCCTCGCCCCCCCCCACACACCCTTACAAAGAAATCAACCTAGCAATCCAGCGAGGGCATATTTCAGCATTTACTCTAGAGAAATTAAAACCTCTATTCATACCAAAACATGTGCATAAATGTTTCTAACAGCTTTAACTTGTAGTCAAAATATTAAAAGAAAATGAATAATTTTTTAGTGGGTGAGTGGTCAACTCAACTATGTTGTACATCTGTACTATGATACATCTGTACTATGATATCGCTGGAGTGATAGCACAGCAGGTAGGGCATTTGCCTTGCATGCGGCCAACACAGGTTCGATTCCTCCGCCCCTCTCAGAGTACCCAGCAAGCTACAGAGTATCCCACCCACACAGCAGGGCCTGGCAAGCTACCCGTGGCGAATTCCATATGCCAAAAACACTAACAAGTCTCACAATGGAGACATTACTGGTGCCCGTTTGAGCAAATCAATGGACAATGGGATGACAGTGACAGTGAGTGGCCAAATCAACTATGTTGTACATCTGTACCACGGCACACCACTTAGCAATAAACAACAACAACCAAAGAGAACATTGATATCTGAAACCATTAGGATGAAGCTCCAGAAAGTTTATGTTGAGTGGATAAAGCCTGTTTCGAAGAGTCGAAAATTATGGAACTGACTTGGTAAAGCTTTCTTGGAATGACAAGTTAAAAAAAATAGAGAACATGTTGGCAGTTGCAATAGATTAAGGAAAAGGAGGTATGAAAGGAGAGGTAAGTCAGGATATAAAAGATTCACACGAGAGAACTCTTGTGATGATATTGCAATGATAATTACATTTTTAAAAACTCAGTATCTTCACCATATCCATTTTCAAATATGGGTTTTATATTTTGTCCAATAGTTCTGCAGATAATTCCACTGAAGGAACAAATATGCATTTCCTAGTATTACATCTTACTATGGCATTGAATCTCTTAATATTAAAACTTGAGTCAAAAATTAAAAATTCCCCATAATTAGGGTTAGAACAAATTTCAGGTTATGTCTTACCAAAGTGTATTTTTTATATAAACTCAAAATTTCTCTTTTCTTTCTTCTTTTTATCTTTTTTAGATGCAGTGTAATGTACATGTATAAAGAACACACCATACAGTCATCACCCAGTTTTTTTTAATCAAAGGAAGAGGATGATTTACCATCAGAATAAAAGAAAAGCAGGTATGGGCTAGACAAACAGCTCAAAGTGGCTGAGTACAATTTTGCTTGTAGGATATGGGTACATGGTCCCTTGAACGTTGCCAGGAATGACCTTCCAAAACAAACAAGAGAGGCAACTACAAACACACTTTATTTTATGAAATAACATCAATTTCTACCTAGACTAAAAATTGGTACCAAAATGGAAGGAAAATGGTGCCAAAGAAAAAATTTCCATTTCAATCAGTGCTATTCAGTTAAATTTTATTATTATGGAATCAATAGAACCAATCTTGTCCTTAAGTTAATTCCATCCTTTCTGCTTGGACATAGCTGAGTGACATCTCCTGAACAGTCTTTTTAGTGTAATGTGGTCATTCTTAGGAACACATTTCACCAGTGGGAAATTCTCAGGGTGAGAGAATGTACCCCAAATTGTCCCAATTACTTGGCACTTCAAGCAATTCCAGAACTGATTTTAATCTGCGTTCACTTCTGCAAGACCTATGGTTCATCTCTAGGAGACAACAGTGACCAAACATCACTAACCTGCCTTGGTCTACGTGGTTTGGAGAAAGGTGAATAGGAGGGTGAGCAGAGGGTGTGCCCACTGAAGGGCAGCATTTAATGCAGCATGAAAACATCCATCACTACCTGTGCAGGAATTGAAGGGATTGTGCTTCTAAGACTCCTGGATATAGGAGATAAGGTACACATTCTTAAGTTAAGATTCCTCAAGTCTTGTCCTCACAATATTCCAACATCATTTTTTCCCTATCTGGAAACTCCCCTCTAAGTTTCCCCCCTGTTTTTCTTCTTCCACCCCCCAAAAATAAAGTTTTGTTTTTGGGGGTTCATTTTTTGGCCACAATACAGTAGCTCCATTTAAATTTCGGACTTAGTTCGGAATCACCAGTGGGTGCTGTTCATCCTCTGAATTCAATAGGGCCGGCTACACTCCTTTGCATTCTTTCTACAAGGCACATTTCCTAATAAGGAAGTGGCTTCTGTCAGTGGTCATGTCCTTTCTGAACCACTTAAATGACCTATCAATCAATAGGCTTAAATGCCCCCCTCCCTTCCCCCTTCCCATTCAGCTATTTGATTGACTGAACTGAAACTAAAACCCAAACCGTAGTGGTTATTTTACACTTGAGCAAATACAGCCCAAGAGCCAAGATCACTTGCCAACAACAGACTCCCCATGGCTTTTTTGCTGCTGCGGATGGCTGCCAGAGAGAAAAGGGACAGTCCCTACAGTGGGTACATCATCATCACTAAGTACTGGGTATGCTCCTATGTCGCCTTACCACCAATGACACAAATCAAGACTTGGTCTTCTGGTCTTCTGCTGGTTGGTCTGGACTTCTCCCTATCACATCTGAAATGAAAACAGTCTTGGGAGAAGATCGGGGTTGAGAGTGGGGGATAAGGTCCTGTCATCTGCTGCTCCAACAGAACTTAGAAATGATAGGACAGTCAGCCAACATTGCTGGGTAACAGAGATGGTTGTCTGGGGACTAACTGGGAGGGGATGTCAAGATTGCATGGGACACAACGATGATCAGTATTTTTTCCCCCTCTTTGTGAGTTTCTGGGTTTTACCTGTTACTTTATGGGCAATCTCTTCCTGTCTATGGAAGATGGGAGGGGTTTCCCTCCACATAAGGGGCAGGGGGGCGGCAGGTTACAGACCCCCCTGCCGGTTCTTTCGAATCTGCCTTCTCATGTGGCTCCATCATTTGGCAGGAAATAGAACCTGATTCAAGATTTTTGCTAAGAATTTTCACCACACTGAATAGGGCCGTTTTTGATCTGCAACCCACAGCTGGGCTGTGGTTCTCTCAACACACTGAGTCGAGAAAGCTTCCTTCTGGGTCGATTTCTATGTGTAGCTGACCACACATCCCCAAGCACTTGCAGTGTCTCCGAATGTCACTGAGAACTGCGGTAGCTGGGTTTCTGGGCACTGAACGGGTCAGACTGTCCAGCAACTCAAGGAGCAAGCCCTTTCTGGGGAAAAGACAGGTTACTCCATCTGAAACTTAAATTCACCCAAAGTACTGGGAGAAAATAAAGTTGGAGGACTCAAAGCCAACAATTCATTTGCATTCAAATGCACCATTTTAAGAAACCAAAACTAGAGACTTGTTTTAATTTGTCTTTTCTTCAAAAGCAAAATGAAGTTGATAATAACCCACCAAAAAGGGGAAGGACACAATTGGTAACTGTTGGGTTATTTGGAAAGGTTTCCCTCCTTAAATGAGCCTCGGCTGACTGTACTCCCTAATGCTGATAATTATCTGAAGCAAAATAAATACCAATGTCTAGATTAATGAAGATTGAAACAGGATAATGCCTGAACACTAAATTTTCACAGAACAAAGCACATGATTGTTCTGCACATCCCCCTGAAAAAAGTGCTTAGTGGAAAGGACAGAGAAACCTTTAGCTTGGGGACCTGGTTATAGGGGAGCCCTCAGAGCACCACCTTGGGATACCTTTGAACCAAGGCCCTAGATAAGAGCATGAAGGTGGATCCTGCCCGTCCTCCCCTGTAGGCCAGGGACCCACTGGAACACAGCGGCAGCCTGTAGGAGGATCCAGTAGCTGTGCTTCACCACTCAGTCAGCAGCTGTCAAGCCCAGATGCCCAATCCATAAAGCAGATTTACAACCATTCATGTTAGCTGGCGCTGATGCTGATGGGGATTAGACAAGATAATGAGTATGCACCGGTTCTGTCCACACTGAAGTTTCAGGCAAAAGGGAGTTTAAAGGGGAAATCAACCCAGCCCTTCACTTGGGGCCCCCGGGGCTGGGGTGGGGATTGGCGTGGCAAAGTGGGTAGCTTTTCCCAGGTTGATCAGAGCTCTGTGGTGTTCCCTGCAGAGACAAGCATGGCCTTATGCTTAATCAAACCTGCCCCTGGGGTGTGTGACTCTCGCTCTGAAGCCAGCGAGAGGCAGTTATTTAGATTGTTTCTTAGTTTTACTCATCTGTTGAATAAGGGTTCTATCAGCCTTATATACCATGGAGTTCTTTCTGATAATAAAAGTATATTTTGGGTTCAATACATGTATTGCTAATGATGATTAAATTGGAGATTCAGCATAATTCCTAGATTTAGATTCATTCAGATTAGCTTAGGCTGATTGCTATTTCCTGACACTAATTTAAAAAACAAACAAACAAAAAAAGCCAAACAATTCTGGAATATAGAAAAGTGCCACAGATAATATAAAAGTCCCATATGTTCTTGGCCTAGTTTTTCCTAATATTAGCATTTTTAAAAATTGGGGCTCACTTTATAAAATAGTAATCCATTATTGGTACATTCATGTTAATACATAACAGACTTTATTCAGATTTTCCTAGTCTTTCTATGTCCCTGTCCAGGTGCCATACTTTATTGAGTTATTTCATATGTCTTAGGGTCTGTAATGTTTCTGAGTCTTTTTCCTTTTTTCTGCACTGAGTTTGGATCTTTCACTTAAGAAAAGAATTAGAAACAAATACATGCACATTAGGTATTATTGTTATGATGGGGTGATACAGATTTTTACCTAAATAAAATAGACAAACATTTTTAAAGAGAGGAGGTTTTTTTTAATTAGGAGCATTACTTTGGGGGTTATTTTGTTTCATTGGGTATCAGCATCCTCATGTGTAAGGATAATGTAAATCATTAAAAGAGATGCACTTAGGGGCAACTGGTATGATATTGAGGGAACTTTTTGTTGCTGATACTAGAGTTTCTCGATTTTCTTTCTTTCCCAACTTCTCGGCTGAAAATATTGAAGATATACCTGGCTAAAACATGAAAAACACTTTCAAGCACCAAAACTCTGCCAAAACAATAATTTCAAATTTTATGGGGAAATGGGAACCAAAAGAAACAAGAAAGAAAGTTGTGTTTGCCTTGAAGGCATTTGTCATTTCCAGAAAATCTGAATTTTCACTTTGACAGCATCATGGTGGTTGAGGTGTGGTTAGAGAATTATGATAGTCAAAACCACCAGGCAAGAGATTTAACAGGAGGACCTCACTATGAAAATATGGATGCCAAAGAGTTATACTGGGGTGGGGAGCACAGGAAGGAGGAATACAGAAATAACTGACCTTGTTTGAACTTTGAGTTTTCTGAGAACCTCAAGCTTTGAATTTAGCTTAAGGTGGATTTCAAACTGAAAGTATTTCAGACAACTTGCAAGGAGAAAGAGAAGATTTCTTAAATCTGGCCTTCATAAAAATATTATAGATAATTTTTCAATAACAATATCCAGTGAACAAAAATATAGCCAGGGTTGGGAATGTAACTCAATGGTAGAGCATATGCCTCACATGTGAGATGCCCTGGGTTTGATCCCTTGCACCACAAAATAAAACAACAAAAGCAAGCACCACAAAGACACATCATCTCTCTTTACAGTACTGGGGAGATGGGGGTTAGGGAATGGCAACTAGACATAACAGAAAAACAGTAAAAGAAATGAATCTATGAAGACTAAAGATACTAAAGAGAATTATTAGCTAAAGTCTGTAAGAAAACTTCTTTAATCCATAAGAAAAAGACAAAAGTGCATATCCCCTTGTGGAAACGGAAGCTAAAAAGTGACATGGATAATATAAAAAATAAAATTCAATCCTAATAACTAGGATGAAGATGTCATGGGATAAATTAACCAGACTTCAGATGCATCTTATGGGACCACTAGGACAATGATAGTTGGAATTAATCACTCTGGATAAGAGATGTGTGCTGAAAATAGGTAAAGGAATAAACGTGATACCCTCTCAGTACCTGTATTGCAAACCACAGTGCCCAAAAGAGGAAAGAAAAGGAAAGAAAGAGGGGCAGGGAAGAGAAAGAGAGAGAGAGAAAGAGAGAGAGAGAGAGAGAGAGAGAAAGAAGGGAGGGAGGGAGGGAGGGAGGGAGGGAGGGAGGGAGGGAAGGAGGGAGGGAGGGAGGGAGGGAGGGAGGGAGGGAGGGAGGGAGAGAAGAAAAGTGCCTGCCATAGAGTCAGGCTGGGGGGTGGCAGGTGGTGGGAGGGAAACTGAGGACACTGATGGTGGGAAATGTGCACTTGTGGAGGGATGGGTGTTGGAACATTGTATGACTGAAACCCAACCATGATCAGCTTTGTAACTGTGTATCTCATGGTGATTCAAAAATAATAAAAAAGGAAAAATCTATAAGCTTGAAGAGCAATAGTCATTGGGTCCTTTTCCAATCCTTTACAGTCCTCTTCACCACCTCCAGTTGGCCAAGTACTCCCAAATATTTTGGTGAACAGAGGCTTTTAAAAGTATTCTGGGAGCCTTGAGATCCAGGCCAAAAGATGAAGTATTAAAGAAGGGGGAAGGAAAGTTTTTGTGTCAGCTCTACTACATTTTCCCTCCACGAATTCTGGGAAAGTCCAGAAAAGAAGTGGGTTCTCAAGAGGAGCAGCTCAAAGGTCTAAGGAGACTTTGAACCTGAGGACCCAGAGTTTGTCCCACAGACAAGCTCATCCCAAAGTGGCGGCTTCTTCCCTGCTTACCTCCCAGCCATTCTTGGAGGGTACAGTAAATGCAGAGCAAGTCACCGTACCATAACACAAAAACATCTCAATGTTTTCCATGCAAGCTGTTTGTTTATTTATTTAATTGAGTTACTGTGTGATACTGAGTTACAAAACTGATCATGGTTGGGTTTCAGTCATAGTGTTCCAACACCCATTTCTCCACCAGTGTACATGTGTACATTTCCCAACACCAATGTCCCCAGTTTCCCTTTTACCACCTTCCCCCCAGCGCCTGTCTCTCCCCCCCACCCCCGCTTTGGGGCATTGTCACTGTCACTGTCCTCCCGTTGTTCATGGGTTTGCTCGAGTGAGCACCAGTAATGTCTCCATTGTGAGACTTGTTGTTACTGTTTTTGTCATATCAAATACACCACTGGGAGCTTGCCAAGCTCTGCTGTGCGGGTGAGATACCTTCAGTAACTTGCTAGGCTACAGAGAGGGGCGAGAGGGGTGGAAGAATTGAACCCGTGTCATCCTCATGCAAGGCCAACGCCCTACCCGCTGTGCTATTGCTCCAGTCGGGGCATTATGGTTTACAATACAGGTACTGAGAGGTTATCATGTTTGTTCCCTTATCTGTTTTCTGCATGTACTTCTTATACAGAATGATCATTTTAAACTATCTTTGTCATGATATAGTCCCTTCTCTATCCCAACTTCCTTCTCTCCCAGCATTTAAGGTAGGCTTCCAACAGTGGACCAATCTTCCTGGCCCTGGTTTCTACTGTCCTTGGGTATGGTCTCATATTATGGTACTGGAAAAAAGGCAGACCTTCAGATCAATGAAACAGAGTCGAAAATCCTGACATCAACCCTCAAATATGTGATCACCTGATATTTGATAAAGGAGCAAGAAATGTGAAGTGGAGCAAGAAAAGCCTCTTCAACAAGTGGTTCTGGGAAAACTGGGCAGCTGAATGTAAAAAAACAAAAAACAAAAAAACTCATACCTCTTTCTAACACCAGGCACAAAAGTCAGATCAAAATGAATTAAAGACCTTCATATCAGATCTGAATCCAAAAGATACATGGAAGAAAATGTGGGCAGAACCCTCCATGACATTGAAGCTAAGGCATTCTCAAAGATGAAACACCATTAATCAAGCAAATAAAGCAAAAATAAACAAATGGGACTATATTAAACTAAAAAGCTTATGTACTTCAAAAGAATCAGTGAGAAAGATATAAAAAAGAGCCCACAGATTGGGAAAAATGTTTCTCCAACATCCATCTGATATGGGATTAATATCCAAGATATATAAGGAACTGATAGAACTTTACAAGAAAAAAAACTTACAACCCCATCAAAAAATAGGGAGAAGAAATAAAAAAAAAACCCAGAAACTTTCTCAAAGAAGAAAACAAATGGCCAAAAGATATGAAGAAATGCTCTATATAGCTAATCATCAGGGAGATGCAATTAAAAACAAGAATGAGATATCATGTCATACCACAGAAATTGGAACACATCAAAAAAAAATAAGAGCAATCAATGCTGACGTGGATATGGGAGAAAGGGACTCTTCTTTTTCGGTGGAAATGCCAACTGGTCCAGCCTTTTTGGAAAACAATATGGGCATTCCTCAAAAAGCTAGAAATTAAGCCTCCATACTACCCAACAATATGACCCTGGGGGCCCCAAAGCACACAACAGAAATGCTATCTGCACCTCTATGCTCATTGCAGCACTATTCACAATAGCCAGAATCTGAAAACAATCTGAGTGCCCAAGAACAGATGATTGGTTAAAGAAACTATGGTACAAGTGGTATAGTGCCACCCAGCAGGTCAACCTGTACCTGTGGGGGCAGTGTGCATCGACAGCCTGGTGGTTCCTTGAGGCTTCCTGATACCCCCAAACTGCCTCTGTGCCTCTGACCGAACCCCAACAACTTGGGACCAAGTTTCCCGAGAAATTAAATGGCTAAAAGTTAGGTATGTAGGAGTCACACCCACAAACTACCTCCAACTCAGCTACACAAACTCATTTATTGGCCTTGCTTCAGAGACCCATAAATAAATCTTGAAAGAGATAAAAAGCAGGCTATTTTAGTGCATTAACAACCATGATTTAGAGGCTCACAAATGACTTTCGGTGTAGAGTAGCACATCGTAGAGATGTCTCCCTACTCTGCACCAGGATGATTTCACAGGGGCAGCTCGGAGTGGGTCAGGTGTGTCCCTCCACCTGCCCCAAGTGAACCCCAGTAGCAGCAAACCTTCAGAACCAAGTCACTGCCACCCTCATGGTCGACCTTCACAGGCTTGTTCCGAGCCTCCCATATATGAGAATGAATCTGCTAAAAAAAGCCAGGTATGTGGGACCAGTGACTGAAAACTCCAGGCTTCACGGAGTCACAGATGGGCAACCTCCACCCATCTTCCTGCACTTCCTGTTCCCTGGCAGTCACACCCAAGAATTGCCTCTGGGCCCCATTTGAGCACATTACTGGCCATGATTCAGAGACTCACAAATGAATCTCAGAAGAGAGCAGCACCTCACAGAGATACCTCCAGACCCCAAATATTAAAAAAAAATTTAGAATTCTACGAGGTGCAGCCACTTTTGTGGCTGCATGTCACCTCATACTATTCATGGCAAGCAATACAAAATAAATTATTTAACATCTGCCTAAGGGGCAGGCAGGGGTGGTAGTGGGAAGATTCAAAGTAATAGTGGTGGGAAGGTGCAATGGTGGTGGGATTGGTGTTGAAATACTGAATGTAAACAATTATTGTGAACAATTTTTTGTTCTTTACGAAAATAAAATTTAAAAAAATTTAAAAATTAAAAAAAAGTAATATGGGGTTCATGCCTGCTTCAATCAGCTTATCAGTAGCTTAATAAATAGCAGTACTCCTACGTTAAAAAAATTTAAAAACTATGGTACATCTACACAAGACACCATGCAGCTGTTAGGAAAAATAAAGTTTTGGAATTTGCTTATAAATGGATGGACGTGGAGAATACCATGCTGAGTGAAATGAGTCAGAAGAAGAGGGAGAGATGTAGAATGATTGGATTCATTTGTAGAATATAAAAAATACATGTAAGCTGTTTTCTTTCACTTAACATTCCTCTGATATGTTATTTATCTAGTACTTTGTCACTAAAATACCTAGACATGGGGACATAACATTTTCCCTCCTATCGGTATTGCTTTTTAAATTAAAAATTTGTTTTTCTTCTTTCTATTCAAAGTGAGTATTTTCTTTGTGGAAGATCATTTCCAAAGAGAGTTGCCACTAATTCTTTCCTTCCCCATTTGTATATGTCACTCCTCTTGAACCTAGGCCTATGCCTTTCTCTAGCTATCTGAAGTAAGCTTGAATACTGTGTTTCTCAACCTTTGAGTAACCTCGTCCCTTTTTGGACCTTGTTTACTTCCCATGGTCCCCTGTCCTACTAGTTGATCCTCAATTACTGTGCCATCTACGAAATTTTTACCTGTGACCCCTTTTGGAGTCTCCTGGGGCCATCAATGACCACAGGTTGAAAAATACTGGACTTGTCCTTCAAATAAGTGTCACATAATACTAGAGAAACAGAGACAGACAGACGGACAGAAGAAAAGTGTCTGCCATAGCGGCAGACTGGGGGGCATGGGAGGGAAATGGGACAATGGCAGTGGCAAACGTACACTGGCGAAGGGACAGGTGTTGGAACACTGTATGAAACCCAATCATGAACAACTTGAAACCGTGTATCTCAGGGTGATTCAGTTTAAAAATAGTCACTGTCACTGTCATCACATTGCTCATTGATTTGCTCGAGCAGGCACCAGTGACGTCTCCATTGTGAGACTTGTTGTTACTGTTTTTGGCATATTGAA
Organism: Sorex araneus; assembly: GCF_027595985.1. Classification (NCBI taxonomy): domain Eukaryota; kingdom Metazoa; phylum Chordata; class Mammalia; order Eulipotyphla; family Soricidae; genus Sorex; species Sorex araneus. The sequence continues at coordinate 315,752,152 of NC_073313.1, forward strand.
TACACCACGGGTAGTTTGCCAGGCTCTGCAGTGTGGGTGGGATACTCTCGGTAGCTTGCCTGGCTCTCTGAGAGGACCAAAAAATCGAACTTGGGTCAGCCGTGTGCAAGGCAAACACCCTACCCACTGTGCCCTTTAATAATAATAATAAATTAAAAACAAGCAAAAAATAAATGTCATATTCTTCTGGGTTTTTTGGGGGAGAGGAGAGGGCACCCGGTGGTGCTCAGGCACTACCCTTGGCCTGGCTCTCAGGGATCACCCCTGGCAGGCTCTGGGGACTGTACAGGGTGCCAGTGACCAAACCCAGGTTGGCCACATATAAGGCAAGCATCTTTCTAGCTGTACTATCACTCCAGCCCTAGATAAGTGTCATATTCTACTTTAGCCTTATAATTAGATCATCAGCTACAATACTTGACCAGACATGACCACATGCTAGGGGGAAGATCACACTAGGAAAGTAAAAATACAATTTTCCAGTAGTCTCTGTATGTTCCTGCCAACCCAGCTGAAGTGGAATACAAAGAAGTCATTTTGAGCACTTAGCTTCCACAGACACGATATGGGAGAGCACTGTTCTACTGAGTCCTATGCACACTTCAGAGTTTTTCCCCTTAGTTGAGGTGTTTTTTTTTTCTTTTTGGGTCACACCCGGCAATGCACAAGGGTTACTCCTGGCTTTGAACTCAGGAATTACTCCTGGCGGTGCTTAGGGGACCATATGGGATGCTGGGAATCAAACCCTGGTCAGCCGCGTGCAAGGCAAATGCTCTACCTGCTATACTATTGCTCCAGCCCCAGTTTGGGGGTTTTTTTGGTCACATTGCAATCAATAACTGAGATATCTTCCAAATTTTTTATCATAATCTGTTTTGCAAAAAAGGTCCTTATATTTGAATTATCATTATAGCATCATTATAGTTGAACTCTGACAGGCTTCTCCTGGTTCTTCTATCACTTGCTCACTTTCTCAACCCTGCCTGAAGGCTCCTTTGCATCTCTAACTTCAAATAAACCAACTTTTCACTTACCTTAACCTTTCGCTCTTGGAGGTCCAGCACAAGAAGGACTTAAGTGATCTCTGAACTCTAAAATTAATCTTGAGGTCAAGTTCATTGGGAAGTTTGTGCTTCCTTGGATTTTATTTGTGCTTTTAGTGTCCCCAGAGGCAATGTACTCCCTTTAGTTCAGGGACGGCAGGTACACCTGTATGTGTTTCAGCATCTCCCAGACAATCTGGGAGGGAACAGACAGTGTTTGTGGGTGATTGTGCGACTTTTGTAGTCTTTGTAGCATTTTGGTGATGATTATCTGGCTTCTCCATTTTCAGATGCTCTTTATTATGTTGAATTCATATTGCTAGCACTATTGGAAAACTCACAACTTTTCTGATTGTGAACAATTAGTGAAAAGTTTTAGTAAGAAGTGGAAAAACAAAATTTACTTGGTGCATTTTTGGTGCCTAAACAAAGAAACCACTTTTTTTTTTTTTTGCTTTTTGGGTCACACCCGATGATGCACAAAGGTTACTCCTGACTTAGCACTAAGCACTAAGGAATTACTCCTGGCGGTGCTCGGAGGGCCATATGGGATGCTGGGAATAGAACCCGGGTTGGCCGCGTGCAAGGCAAATGCCCTACCTGCTGTACTATCACTCTAGCCACAGAAACCACTTTTTATTTCCTTTCTTTTCTTGTCAGAAAATGTATGCACAGTGAATAATTTCCTTGTCATTTAAACTCTTGAGTGTAATATGATCATGGTAGGCAATGAAAACATGTAAGCAAAATTTCAGGGGCACAAAAATTCTGAGAGGAAACCAATAAAAGATTCTAGGGACTGTTTTCTAAGAAGCAAAGAACTGATAGTTGATGTACAAAGGGTTTCTTATGCATACTGAGAACCCTTACCTGACTCCTAATCTTCACGCTGTCCGAGGGAGTCAAATATTTATGTTCTAGATACCAGGCTCTCTCCTGGAACACCAGCTTGGTTCCATATAACAGGCAAAACTAAGGAATAAGGGGAAAGGAAAGAAAGAATCATTATAAAATGTAGGAAAAAAAGGTGAGAGAAAAATAGCTTAATACTGTTTTTCATAATATTATAAAAGCTAATGCTTACTTAATGTAAAATGTTCATATTTTGAGTATGTAGAGTATGTAGCACATATTCCTTTTTTTTTTTTGGAAACCATTTATGGTCACTGGGAAATAGCTCAAACGACTGAATACATTCATAGACAATTTTGTTTCATCTGTAACCTCACCTAGTTCTCTCTCATATTTGTTTGGAAGCAAAATCTACACACATAATAGATTTTTAAGCACGAGAACAGTACTTTTTTGTTGTCCTTCTTAATGTATAAAATGATATTTTAAATGCACATTCTGAATAATAACATCTGGGTATTTTCTATTCAATTAAATTTTCATAAATATGGCATTTCTGCTTTATATTTTGTTTCAATATGTAAATTAGTAACATATTGTTATTCAATAAAGTTACTTCTATTATGTTTCTGAAACCACACACAAACCTCTTTCTTTACATCGGTTGCTGTAAGAAATTCATTTTATGCAATAAGAAATGAGTGGACAGGTATGGCTCCCAAAACTACAATGACAAAAATGGAAATGAGTTGGCCTCTATAAAGGAGTAACTTTAAAATCATTTTAAACTCAGTTTTACATATTATTCTAAAATTATTTAAAAGCAGAGGGGATAGTCCAATGTACTTCCATTTCTCCTTCACCCAACTTCAAAAGCTACCAACTCATGGCCAACCTTGTTTTAGTTCTATACCTCCTTATCCCTCCTTCCCATATTATCATGAAGCAAAGTTCAATCATTTCAGTTCAACCATAAGCATCTCTCTGTGTATCTCTAAAACATAATGACTCCTTAGAAATCAGACTGTCTCAAAGTCAAGTCCAGCAATAACAAGACCTTCTTGTAAAGAGAGTCAAATGGAGATGACCTTCACATTAGAAGACAATATATCTTTTATTGATCATCAGACTCCGAAATCACGCTATTTACAGTCATTTAGACAACACAGACTTTTCAACTTCTTTGCCCGAGGTTCTTGGATGCTCTTGAAATAGCTTCATTATAAAGAGCCTCAATAATTCAGTCTTTCCAGAAAGAGTCACGGTATGGCTTAGCAGCTTTTCTATGAAAGATATTTAAGATTAATCATGGCTCTTTTATGAACTTGTCCAAGTCTGGGCAGTAGATGTTTGACCTGTAAATTTCCTTTGACTCTTTGATAAAAGAGCAACAAAGATGTTATCTCAGCTGGAACACATAGTGAAAATAGTGGACAATAATCACTGCACCCAGAAAACAGCACTAGTGTTACTGCTACTGCTCCTCCTCCTCCTCCTCCTCCTCCTCCTCCTCCTCCTCCTCCTCCTCCTCCTCCTTCTGCTCTTCCTCTTCCTTTATCTCCTTTTTTATTCCTTTTTTGGGGGGGGCTCACACTCAGCAGTGCTCAGGTTTACTCCTGGCTCTACTTGGGGATTACTGGCATGGCACCGGGGACCATATGTGGTAGTGAGGATCAAACCCAGGTCAGCTGCGTGCAAGGCAAGCACACTACCCACTGCACAATGACTCCAGTCCCCTAAAAGCATGCGCTCTTATAAAAAAAAACAATAGGTTGTGTAAATTATGTGACTAAACCAAATCACAAGCCTCTAGGGAATTTTGTATTCACTACAAAAATATTTACAGTGGATTCCTAGGTGTAGAAAGTTTATCTTTATCACTCTTGGGTTTAATAATATAGGCTAATAAATGCAGAGACATAGAAATAAAAGCATTTAAAAAATATATTCATCTTCTCACTCCATTCAGAATGCTGTGTCAGCCAAAGTTCAACCAAGAAACAGATGACACATTCACATTAGGATGATTTAAGAAGAGTTTAATAATTTTTAAGCCTTGGGGCAAAATATAAGAGGTTCACAAGGCGTAGTGTAGCACCCCAAAGTAGGTATCTCTGGAACTGTCACCACCTGTAGGTTTTGAGGAAGGAAGGTCAGGAGTGGCTATTAGATCCTTGATCGCTTAATGGGAAGGCATATATTAAAAAGACCTATGACCCTTAGCTAAGGAACACAGAAATCCCAATGTGACCCACCGGGAAGAAGGCAGGATAAAAGGATATCATAATCTCCTTCTCTTCCTCATCTATAGTATCTAGTTGGGACTTTCTGAGACCTAATTGGATCCAGAGGGTAAGGATTCAATTCGTGCAAATTATGTAGGCCAAATTCTGGGGCTCAGGGCAGGGTAGAGAAAGGGAGACAGTAAAGTTGAAAAGGTAAGTTGGGAATATCCATCACAAATATCTTCTTTTAACAGTTAATACATGCTCACCCAGCAACTCATCTAGTCCAATCTGACCAAGTCTTTGGTTCCACATAGCTCCTAAGAAGCTCCTGACTGATGATATATGGGAGAGCTGGGTCAAATGGGAATTCAATTTATAATTTTTTGAGGATTGTCCATACTATTTTCCAAAAGGGCTGAACCAGTCAGCATTCCCACCAGCAGTGAAGGAGAGTCCCTTTCTCCCCACATCCGTGCCAACATCATTGCTTTTGTTCTTTTGGATGTGGGCCAGTCTTTGTGGTGTAAGATGATATCTCATTGTTGTTTTGATCTGCATCTCCCTGATGATTAGTGATGAAGAACATTTTTTCATGTGCCTTTTAGCCATTTAGACATCTTCTTTGAGAAAGTTTCTGTTCATTTCATTGCCCCATTTTCTGATGGGGTTGGATGTCTTCTTTTTGTAGAGTTCAACTAGTGCCTTCTATGTCCTTGATATCAACCGCTTACTGATGGGTATTGGGTAAATAACCTTTCCCATTCTGTTGACTGTCTTTGTATTTTGATCACTGTTTCTTTTGAGGTGCAGAAGCTTCTTTTTTTAAAAAATTTTATTCTTTTATTGAATCACCATGTGGAAAGTTACAAAGAAGCTTCTTAATTTAAGATAGTCCCATTTGTTAATCCCTGTTTCCACTTGCTTGGCAAGTGGCATGTCTTCTTTGAAGATACCTTTAGCTTCAATGTCATGGAAGGCTTTGCCAACTTTGTCTTCAATGCATTTTATGGATTCTGGTCTGATGTTAAGTTCTTTAATTCATTTTGATCTGACTTTTGTACATGGTGATAGGTAGAGATCTGAGCCCATTTTTCTGCATGTAGTTTTCCAATTTTGCCAGCATGGTACTGGAACAAAGGCAGAGCTGCAGACTACTGGAGCAGGGTTGAATATCCTTATACAACCCTTAAATATATGATCACCTAATCTTTGATAAGGGAGCAAGAAATGTGAAGTAGAGCAAGGAAAGCCTTTTTAACAAATGGTATACTATTATTTTTAATGAATTTTTGAAAAATAGTGTGTACATTGGGTTTACATCATATGGTTGCTCAATTATCACTCCCCACTATGTCTTTCCCTCCACCCCACAAATTATCTTCAACCAAGCCAAGCATAATACTCATACCCCAAATGGATGATGTTAAGTATTTTTCTTTTACAAAGTAAGCATTTTTATTTTCTTATCTTTTTAAAGTATAATTTTTTTGATAGGGCCTACCTCAAATATCAAATTTCAGTGAATCTGATTCACATAGTACATTTGAGTCATTTACCAAACTGTCCATTCCCATCTATCTTAATATCATGGAATCCACTTTGAAGGTCTACAACTTCTGATAAAAGTCTTTGAGAATTATATGTTATATGCTTAGTGGAATTTCATCTAAGAACTCATATTTCTCTAGGTGGTCCACAAATATATCTAAGGATACCCCAATAATTTAGCATAGTAGCTCCGTCCGTAGCACTGTCTTCCTGTTGTTCATCGATTTACTCGATTGAGCACCAGTAACATCTACATTTCGAGACTTGTTGTTACTGTTTTTGACATATTGAATATGCCACAGGTAGCTTGCCAGGCTCTGCCATGAGCTTGCCTGGTTCTGCCATGATTTAGTAAAGTGTTAGAAAAAAATCAAGATATTTTTCCCCAAGATTTTCTCTTCTAAGAGCCTAGTAACCAGGATGATGAGGTTAGTAAGACTTAGCCAAAGTAATCACCGAGGCTCCTGTTGATTTTCTCTCACTTTTCTAATTGTTCATGAACAACTACTTTCAATAGCCTTGTCTAGAATCTCAACTTATGTTTGCATAAATCTCAAATTCTAGAATTTATGGAAGCTGCTTTCCTTTCATTTAGAAGAAATCTAATTTTTACATTTCTATCTTTCCTGTGTCCTATTTTGGTTTTAGCTATCTTACAGACACAGTCCTTCCCAAAGCAGAGATAAGTTGTGAAGATTCTAGGGGAGGGGCATATATGCTCTCTTTTCTGCCATCCAGTGGTCTCAAAGCTTTCTTTCTCAAGCCGGAATCTGTCTATTCAAACTCTGAATGTAGAAACACTGACTTTTAAAATATCATTAGAATACCTATCAAGCCTCGTGTAATGTGGGGGACTTAGTATTTATTCAATACTACTCTTTGGTATTTGTTTTTGGGTGTCAACCCCTACTTCTACCCACCACTTGCTGTTTGTATATAATACCCTCTACTCTTACCCTGGCTTTTTAAAATATGCCTCAAATCACACCTTGTTCTCTAGATTTATATTTCTACATTCTACATCTACAATATCGGTATACATCTTACTCTTGACTCTGTGTGTCCTTAAGATCTCTGTTCATGGAACCCTAAGCGCCAATATTTATTATGCACCTACTCTATGTCAGGCATCACAGCATATTGCTTTCTACCTTACCTAGTTCTCATAGTAACCCATAAAGGTAGATGCTAGAGGCCTGTGACTCAGCAGGCCCAGGTTGCTTAGAGACTGTAGAGGCTCAAGGTCTTCAGGCCCAGGCCTTGACCCAGCTTTAGGGAGAAGATCCCCATGCCCTTGAATTTATTTTTCTTTTTGGGTCACACCTGGCAACGCACAGGAGTTACTCCTGGCTCATGCACTCAGGAATTACTCTTGGAGGTGCTTGGAGGACCATATGGGATGCTGGGAATCAAACCCGGGTTGGCTTCATGCAAGGCAAATGCCCTACCCACTGTGCTACCCCTCCAGCCCAGCCCTTGGATTATTTTACCTAATAAAAGTACTACTGTATGCCTACAGCCTTTGGGCTTTGGGTCAGGTACATAGTTTATACAAACAGTTCAATTTTTGATTAACATCTCTTTTTATTGTCCCAGGCTGAAGGCTATGTTGTACATTTTTTTTAACCTCCGTGGGACAATGATACCAATAACTAAGGTCAGTTATGTGAGTGCTCATATTTGTGTGACTTATCCCCAATGTAAACCTCAGATAGAAAGAGATTGGTAGCTTGGTTGGTAACATTTGCCCATGTTATCACCCATTGTTGTTTGGAGCATCAAGTGCTAACCTTAGGACTCTACCAGCAAGAGGACAGTAGGAGATGCCCTGGTGGTCTCACCTGGACCCTACCCGTGTACCTTACACCACTGCATTTTAATCTGCATCCTTTTCTCATAACAACAAAAGCCTATGAGGATGAAAAATTTTCTGGGTCCTGTGAGTTCTTCTAGCAAAGTATCAAACGTGAGTGTGTTCTACAGTTCCCCCAACATAAGCACCACTTTACACATGAAAAACCAGAAGCTCAAGAAAGTGAAATCATAAAATCATGGTTGTATCCATTAGGGTTTTAAGATAATATTTTTCATCTACCCCACTATAGCATCTCTACTTTTCAGAATGTAAAACAAACAAAAAAACCCCCACTTTTCTAAAAATAAAGGGCATGGGTGCTATTCTGGGGAAGATGTAAGAGATGATTACCCCTGCTTCTACCACTGGATGTAGCAATAACTCCTGACCAGAGTGAGGGAAGAAGCTGCTTGAGAAATCTGAAAAATAAACAGTAGGTGATTATGGATTATTATTTTGACGGTAAGTTAAGGTTTTATTGCTGGTGTTGGTGGTCTTCAAGCTTATTCTTTGAGGTATTATACATATTATACTGGAATAACTTGAGCTGGAGTGATAGCACAGTGGGTAGGGCATTTGCCTTCCATGCGGCTGACCCAGGTGGTCAGTCCCTCTCAGAAAGCCTAGTAAGCTACTCAAAGTATCCCGCCTTCACAGCAGAGCCTGGCAAGCTACCTGTGGCCTATTCAATATACCAAAAACAGTAACAACAAGTTTCACAAAGGAGACATTACTGGTGCCCTCTCGAGGAAATCAATGAGCAATGGAATGACAGTGATACAGTCATACAGTGATACTGGAATAACATAACTTCAGATTAAAATGGGAAAGGGAGCCAGAGGGAGGCAAAAATTATGTAATAGTTACAGAGAGGGATGGGTTTGAGAAAGAAACTTCATTCACTTGTTTATGAACTTCTGGGACTGGCTTCCAGGTGTCTACCATTAAACTAAGGTTAATTGCCATAAAAGTACTTTGAAAACTGAACAGGCAGAATAGAATGAGGTTGGTAGATGGGTCACCAAATGGCACATCTGAGGGATAGATCAGAATAGTAGTTCAAAGGCTAAAATCATACATAACTGATATAAACAATAATGTAAACAGGTGAGTTGAAACTTGCAGTTCAAACAACCTTAAGTATTACCTGACAAAATTTAAATATTAATATTCTTCATAGGATTTAAACAAGATTCCAATTCTTATAATAGAGATAATACCCAGGGAATTAATTCTTAAAGTTCAGCATATAAAGTAAAGGTGATGAAATTATGTGGCAAAAACTTTAAAGATTATGAAAATTCTTCAACAAAAAAAAATCACAAACCCATTTGAAACAAATAGAAAAGTCAGAAGTTTGATACACTGGGAGTGGAAGGGTCTAGCACCAGATAAATTAATTAATCTAAAGTTAATCATTGCATTTGGTCATCTTAATTTCACTGCCCCAAAAGGTATCCAATCAAGAATAGAGGCTAAGATGACTGAAGTGAGAAATAAAAGCAGATAAAGGGAAGCCAGGAAAGGAAGGGCAAGCACAAGAGGAAATAACAGAAACAAGGACCACATGAAATTATATTTTATCCATAACAAGCAATACAAATAAAATTGTCTAACACTATCTTTTAGGCAGGTTTGAGTGGTGGTGGAACCAATGTTGAAATATTGAATGTAACCAAAGCAGAGAGAGAGTATTGTGCAAATTGTCTGCCACACAGGCAGGGAAAGGGTGAAATGGGGGTATTGGGGATTTTGGTGGCGGAAAATGTGCACTGGTGAAGGAGTGGGTGTTTGATGATTGTATGATCAAAGCTTAAACATGAAAGCTTTGTAACTGTATCTCATGGTGAATCAATAAAAAGGGGGGGGGGGAAAGAATGAAGCTCTTTCTCTCTCACACTCTTTGCTCCCTCACCTACACTTAGACAGATGGCAGAACAAGGCAGGGCTCTTACTTTCTGGACATCTGGAAGAATTAGGCAGTGATTGTACACATGAACAAGGTGGAGCAGGTAGGACTCTTAGACTAAGAAAGCAACAAAATAGCCTAATTTCTTAAATATCTGTGTTTTGTATGAAAATTTTTCATACATACAATTGTTAAGAACCTACTACTGCAGAAAAAGTCCATTTTTGTGCTGTTTCATAAAATAAGGAGATATAAAGAATTTTATAACTGGAAAACACAATAATCAAAAATATGCTCAAGAGTAGAATAGGAGGGAAAAGAAGAAAGAGTTAGTGAACAAGGTTATGGAACAATTCCCTATTTGAGCAGCAGATACAAATTTTAAAGAATGCAAAGTTTCAGGGACTGGTGAGGCTATATGAAACATGTGACTTCCAAGTATAGAAATCCTAGAAGAAGAATTATTAAAAAGTACTTGAATGTTCTGTAGCACTGTAGGCACTGTTATACCACTGTCGTCCCGTTGTACATCGATTTGCTCAAGTGGGCACCAGCAACATCTCCATTGTGAGACTTGTTACTGTAACTTAAAAAAAATTTAAGTTCTGTAACAAAAAAAAAAATTTTTAAGTTGGCACCCAGAATCATTCAAGGTAAACATTATGAAACTAAAATATGAGGAAATTATCTTGAAAAATTAGAAAAGTATCTTAAAATATGAGAAAAGTATCTTGAAAGCAGGTAAGAACATATAATATTTCACCAAGAAGAGCAATGATTTCAAAGATTGGGTTTTTCCATCATAAATCATGAAGTCCATAAGCTTATTAACTGGCTATGATCCAGATACTCATAAGAAGAGATCAACAGAGACTGGAGTGATAGCACAGCGGGTAGGGCATTTGCCTTGCACGCGGCCGACCTGGGTTTGATTCCCAGCATCCCATATGGTCCCCCCAGCACCGCCAGGAGTAATTCCTGAATGCAGAGCCAAGAGTCAGGCTTGAGCATGGCTGGGTGTAACCCAAAAAGAAAAAAAAAAAGAGATCAACAAGCTGCAGAGATGCCTTCAGAACCTGTACCAGGCTGTTTCATCTAAGACACCCCAGAAGGGGGTGGGTGAGCCCAGCATCCGCCCAACCGGAGGCCTGGTAGCCAAAAACCTCCATAATCCAATCACTGCCATGCTTATGATTGGACTCCATAGGCTCTGGATGAGCTTCATCCCGGAATGTGGAAAATCTCAGGTATGTGGGTTTTGTGATCAAAATCTCTGGGTTCTTACAGTCAGGGATGGGCGATCTCTTCCCATCCCCCTGTTTTTCTTGGAGCTTGGCAGTCATGCCCACAAACTGCTTCTGGTGCCATATAAGCTCATTAACAAGCCATGATCCAGAGACTCATAAAAAAATCTCAGAAGAGATCAACAAACTGCAGAGATGTTTCTGGACCTCAAAGCCACCGTTCAGTTAAAGATTTAACTCCAGCTGTATCACCCATTCAAAATTTTAGAATTTCTGGAGCACTACCACTTTCACGACAGTGTGACATCTCATACTCTACACCACTGATATACGAGGAGTAGCACACCACATTGGATAGGAGGTAAAGTAGAAGGCAACCGATCTGGATTAAGAAAATATTAGCACACAATGCTCAACCTGTAACAACATGGTAGTTATCGCTAATACAAAGGCTTAATGGCTCCAGAGAGAGATACAATAATTTTCACATATTTTCTTCTAAGGAAATATTTTTTGATCATTTTTAGTGAATTATTCATAACAAGCAATACAAAATAAATTATTTAGTCTGCTATTAGAGCTGGCTTGGGTGGTAGTTGGAAAAATTGGAAATAATGGTGTAAAGAAGATATAACGGTGGTGGGATTGGTGTTTGAATATTGAGTGTAATAAATCATCATTAATAACTTTATAAAAATATAATAAAATATTTTAAATCGCAAAGTCCAGAAATTCCAGTGGTATAACATTGATATGTGCTGAAAATAACAAATATCCACCCAGAATTCTATACTCAGCAAAAATATCAGAAATGAAGATAGCACTGCTCGAGAGGGCACCAGTGGGCACCAGTAACGTCTCCATTGTGAGACTTGTTACTGTTTTTGGCATATTGTATATGCCACAAGTAGCTTGCCAGGCTCTGTTGAGTGGGCTGGATACTCTTGGTAAATTGCCAGGCCCTCTGAGAGGGATGGAGGAATCGAACCCGGGTTGGCCACGTGCAAGGCAAATGCCCTACCCACTATGCTATTGCTCCAGTTCAGAAATGAAGATAAATAAAAAAATTGTGGGTTAAAGAAAAACTGAGAGGTAACCTCATATAAGAGAATTATTTAAAAACACTGAGTCAAAAGAAAAGTGATACTAAAGGGAAATTTGAAGTATCAGTTGTAGAGGGAGAGCAACAGAAGTGGTAAATATCTGGGTAAATATGAAAAATTATCCTTCTCTTGAATGTTTTATGTGTGTTTAGTGATTGAAATCAAAACTTATAAAATTGCCTGATGTGGTTTCCAGTGTATACAGATGTACTTTTAAAAGATTCTGTGATACAACGCCGGAGATCTGTCCGGGCCCCACACAGAGCCAATTTCACCAGGGCATCCCAGATGGAGCAGGTGCAGTCTCCCCACCTATTTCAGATAGAATCCCGGTGACCAAGAGCTTCCAAAAGCAAGGCCCAGGTATGCGGGTTCCAGGACTGAATCTCCAGACCAAACGGCAGCACAGAATCCGGGCTGCCCCTCCCTGGGTCCTCGCCCACCCAGTAGACTGGCTGTCATGCCCACAATTTGCCTTTGGGTGCCATCTTAGTGCACCGACAGCCCTGGCTCAGTCCAAAAATGGATTAGTGCCACACAGAGATGTCTCTAGAACCCAACCATTTACAATCTAGAAATTTATATTTACAACTGCAGCTGAGGGAGCTCTCATGATATTCAAAATGAGCAATGGAAAATAAATTATCTAGCATCTGCCCCTGGCAGGTAGGCTTGAATGGTAGTAGGAAATTTCAAGCAAAACATAATGCCCCAAATTAGAGAGAGAGTATTGGGAAAATTTGTTCGAGCAGGCACCAGTAACATCTCTCATTGAGAGACATGTCTATTTATTTATTTATTTTGCTTTTTGGGTCACACCTGACGATGCACAGGGGTTATTCCTGGCTCTGCACTCAGGTGTTACTCCTGGCGGTGCTCAGGGGACCATATGGGATGCTGGGAATCGAACCCAGGTCGTCTGCATGCAAGGCAAATGCCCTACCTGCTGTGCTATCGCTCCAGCCCTGGTAACATGTTTATTTTAAGTAGACTGCAAACATAAATTTTGTGTAGTGCAATCTCTGAAGGTCAACTGAAAAGAAAAAAGTCTACAGAGAAACAGAAATAAATAAAAATGATATCGTAAAGAATCCTAGGGGCTAGAGTGATAGCACAGCAGATAGGGCGCTTATCTTGCATGCTGTTGACCTGGGCTCAATTCCCGGTATCCCATATGGTCCCCTGAGCACCACCAGGAGTGATTTCTGAGTGCAAAGCTAGGAGCAACTCGTGAGCATCGCTGGGTGTAACCCAAAAGCAAAAATAAAAAAATCCTAAAATAATCCAAAAAAATGTGAATGCTGAACCTTACATAACCTATTAAAAATAAAAAAAAATAAAAACCGTACGATAACATTAATTTAAGCAGTAACAATTAACAAAATTTCAATATCCACTCATGACAAAAACTCACAGGAAATTAAAAATAGCAAAAATTATTTCTGAACTTGAGTAAGGACAATTACCACAAACACATGCACATTAAAATAAATAGCCCTCAGTTAATGGCAAAAATAAATGTACAATTAGAAAACAAAATTTAAAATAATATGCCAATCACGATAGTTCCCTTTTACAATTAGATACAAATCTATTAAAAGCTTGTATATTATATTGAAAACAAAAGTGCTGATCAAAGAAATTGAGGGAAAATATTAGATAGATGTAAAAAATCAAAATAGAATATTATTTCTTCACAAATTGAGCCACAGACAATGTAATTATAATGAAAATCAAAGAAAATATTTTATAGAAACTAATAGTAAAGTAACAAATTCTGCACTGTAGCACTGTCCTCCCATTGTTCATCGATTTGCTCGAGCGGGCACCAGTAATTTTTCCATTGTGAGACTTGCTGTTACTGTTTTTGGCATATGGAATACGCCATGGGTAGCTTGTCAGGCTCTGCTGTGCGGGTGGGATACTCTCCGTAGCTTGCCGGGCTCTCTGAGAGGGACGGAGGAATTGAAACCCGGTCAGCTGGATACAAGGTAAATGCCCTACTCACTGTGCCTACAATCCAATCACAAATGGTAAGTTATGGAAAAGAATTACTCACCACCACCTAGATTGCGGATCCACATGACCCTCAGCCCAGACATGTCCAAAAGGGACACAGCTATAGATTTGATCACTCTATTTGAAATAAAAGTAATGAACTAGGCAAGGCTGGGAGACTTTGATGCAGAGGCCCTAGAATACAATGCATGTGATGCACCAAAGGGAAGCTGTCCCTCACACCTTCCATCTATTTGGAATTCTAAAATTCTAAAATGACTAATTCAAAAAGACAAAGAAACTACACTGGCTAAAATAATTTGAAATGCAGTAAAATTAGAGAAATTATCTTGTTTGATTTTAAGACTTACCAAGATAGCATAGCACTGTCAAAAACAATACATAGGCTAATGAAATAAAAAATAGAGAATGAAGAGAATTGAGAAAACAAAAATAAATGTGTGAGCCAAAAGAAAACACTTGCAAGTCAACTATTCAAAGTGAACTGTATTCAGAATTAAAAATTAAATAATTATTAAATTATCAAAGGATTAAAGAATTAATCCAGAACTAATAAAGAATTTTAATAAAGAAATAGTCCTCAGCTGTAGGTAATTTTTGTCACTCGAGGTGTTTGGCAATGTCAACAGATATTTTTTGTTATTGTGACTGGGTGAATTTAGTAAGGAGAGGTCAAGTATATAGCTAAATATTCTACATTAGATAAGACAGCCTCCTATAAAAATAAGTATCTAAGCCCAAATGTTAATAGTACCAAGATGGATAGACTTTGCATTAGTCAAAGAAGAGTTACTTAATAACCTGTACTTAAATTTTCTTTCCCTCCATACCAGCGATTGAATGCAGGGACTTAGACAGAATTGTGTCCTACCTCTAGCCACATCTCTGGCTCAAAACTTGAATATTCATAGAAGCTCTACTCCTAATCATTTACAACTGTAAGCAACCGAAATGTCTCTCACTGAATGAATAAATGTTAGCATTCTATACAATGGAATACTACCCTATGAAGAAAAGGACAAACTGATGAGTATGTACAACTTGGCTGAATCTCAAAGATGTGATGCAGTGAAGAAAGTCAATATAAATGCTGGCATACTGTATAATTCCATTTATAGAACATTCTCAAGAAGATAAAACTATGGTGATAAACAGCAGACTACTAGTTTATCTAAAGAGATTATTGGCAGGAAGATGATATTAAGCATAAGCACAGCGGTTGGGCATTTGCCTTTCACGCGGCGGACCCGAGTTCGATTCCTCTGCCCCTCTAGGAGAGCCCGGCAAGCTACCGAGAGTATCGAGCCTGCGCAGCAGAGCCTGGCAAACTACCCGTGCGTATTGGATATGCCAAAAACAGTAACAATAAGTCTCTCAATGAGAGATGTTACTGGTGCCCGCTCGAACAAATCGATGAGCAACGGGATGACAGTGACAGTGACAGTTTCAGGATTTAAGGGGGCATACATTGCTCAGTGTTCAGGGATCACCACAGTGGTGATGGGGACTGAACCAGGGATGGCCATATCGGGACAAACCCCTTAACCCTTATACTATCTCTTTGGCCCCATCTATTAGGATTTTAAATGGTTCAGTATGCCAGTCATGATGGTAATTACATAATTCCAAAAAGGTATCAAAATTCATAAAAATAGACATCCTGAACATTCATTATGCAAATTAAAATATAATATCTATTTCAGGCTCATTCTTTGTTTTGCCAACTCCAAGCCAAAAGGGCTACATTTACTGAGGGCTCCCCGAATTGAATACTGTCCAAGGTCTACTCCCCAGTCTCCTCCCACTTCCCTTCCCTTCCTGGATTCCCCACACCAGCTTTTTCCCCCTCCCTTGGTTACATGTTCTACATCTTGGTATAATTATTTGCCCGCAAGACTTTCTTCCTGGCTGCATTATGAGCAGCGAGACAGGACTATGGCTTGCGCATTTTGAATTTCTGCAGCGCATAGCCCAGCATCAGACTCCATGTGCACTGGAAAGGAAAAGTTCCAAGAGCTTTTAAGTCCCAGGAGGATAAGTCCCTGGGGACCAACAACAGAAAGAAAGCAGGTTGCCTGCAATTTTTGACAGAAAGGAAGCCTATACCGTGGCTCGAGCTGCATAATCAGCTAGAAGATGAAGCAAAAGGACTGAGTTGGACCTCTGGTGTCAGAGAAGATGAACAAAGCTTATTAATGCACGGTAATACCAGCGTGATCTCAGGGCAGTTTCTGCCAGCAACAACCCAGTTCTCTCACAAGTGATGAAGTACTCTGCCTTCTGCCTCAGGCTTTGGCCGCTGGGGATCTGCATTATTGCCTGGTAAAATTGATGGGCAGAAGCACCATCGTAGTTTAAGGAATTTCTGCCCGCATTAGAAAAAAAGATCGCCTTTACAATTTCTGAGGGCATTCCTAGCAATCGGAAGATGACGAAAAATTGGACCAAATTGGAACAATGACCATTTCTGATCTTTCTGGTTCATCTTTTCAGTCTCTTCCACGCCATCAGTTGCAAATATGAACCCCGTTCTGGGGCAGAGGAAACCATGACTGCTCGTGGGGTTGAGACACTAGAAAGGAGAGTGTAAGAAGACAAGGGCCGTGTGCTGTGGTCATGGCTGATCAAATGCAGAGGGCATGGTGGAAGGCAGGGATGGAGAGAGATTATCGCTATGGAGTTTCGTGCCATCTTTCTTTAGGAGTTTGTCGTGTTTATGGGTTTGTCTTGCTCTACATAGCCCCGTTAGTGCTTTCAAACTCAGGTTGGTTTTGAGTCTATGAAGTTCCTGAGCTGTTTTTTATTCATAAATTCGTGTATCATTTGAATTCAAATCTGAGAGTCTTGCTGGGTCAAGTATTCTTGATAAGACCGACCTTCCTTCCTTCCTTCCTTCCTTCCTTCCTTCCTTCCTTCCTTCCTTCCTTCCTTCCTTCCTTCCTTCCTTCCTTCCTTCCTTCCTTCCTTCCTTCCTTCCTTCCTTCCTTCCTTCCTTCCTTCCTTCCTTCCTTCCTCCTTCCCTCCCTTCCTTCCTTCTTCTTCTTCTTCTTCTTCTTCTCTCTCTCTCTCTCTCTCTCTCTCTCTCTCTCTCTCTCTCTCTCTCTCTCTTTTAACTATATCCCACCATTGATCTTGATCTTGGGCCTGGAGGGTTTCATTCTACAGATCTGCTGTAAACCTAAGGAACAGTCCTTTGTATTTACTTTTCTAAAAGGCAGGGATGGGCCCCAGCCAGCCAATTCAAATACACATGCTGTTTTATGTATGCCTTATCTACAGCTATATTTAGGACCCCATGAATGCTGGAAAATGCAAAAAAAAAAAAAAAAGAAAAGGAAATTTATCTGTGGTAAACCAAAAAAAAAAATTGATAGCCAGAAAGGAAACTAAAAGGGAGAAGTTACCAGCAAGGGGAATGGGCTTGGATAGAGAGAGGGGAAACCACAGCCCTGCAGCTCCTTCCTGAACCCTAGGGCACATCTGGAAGGCAAATGACTATTCTATGTGAGTTCTTTGAGCTGGCTTCAGAATCCAGGCTTCCTGAAACTGCACACTTTGGCACTGTGGCAAACTCAACTGTCCAATCTGTCATGTCCAGGGTATGGGAAAATTCAGAAAGCACATATTTGAGGGCAGGGATGAAGTTACTTCCTCCTAGGCAGGGTCCTTACACAACCCACTAGCTCAGACCACCCCTTACTTCATGCAGAGGGGTTAAACAACCTGGGGGAAGCATTCCATAGAGCTCTTTGTGACTTGTTGTTGTTGTTGTTGTTGAATTGTTTTTGTATAATTTGTTATTTTTTATTATCATTATTTTTTAAATTTTTTATTAGAGAATCACTGTGACATACAGTTACAAACTTATGAACTTTTGTGTTTGCATTTCACTCATACAGTGATCATTTACCCATGACTTTTTCTTTCATCTCAAAGTTGATACCCACTTCCTGCCTTTCTTAATTCTCCAACTGTCCTTAACTTCATAGTCATTGCTGCCTTCTACCCCCAGAATATGTTGTTTCTTGCAAAACATTCATTAATAATTTCTCATTCTCCCCTCTCTTGGTCACAGATAACAGCATTATATTTTCTGTCTTGAACTTGATGAATTTACAACCTTTTTGTGTCTGGTTAATTTCATTTAGCCTAATATCTTCAGGGTTCATCCCTGCTACAGCGTGTGTCAGAACCTTATTCCTTTTAAAAGACAGAATAATATTCTATTGCATGTATGCCACATTTTTCAGTATAATCATTCATCATCCATCAATAAAAATAAGTTATTTCTATAAATGGCTGTTGCAAATAGGACTGCTATGCACTTGGGTACATGGATGATTATTTGAATTGCTGGTTTCAATTCTTTTTGGTAAATTTCTAAAATTAGAATTCCTGAGTCATATGAAAATTATATATATATATATATATATTTGAGGAACTGCCATGCTGAATATTGTAGTGGCTTTACCATATGAAATCTTACACGGTATTCCATTTTCTCCACATTCTTGTCAACATTTGCTTCATTATTTTGACAGTGGCCATTTGATAAGCATGAAACGATATCTCATTGTGGTTTGATTTGGATTTCCCTAATGATGGGGTGATTCTGAACATTTTTTCATGTACTTATTGCCCACATATATATTTCCTGTGGAGAAATACTTTGTGTATTTTTTTACTATGTTTGAATTGAGTTCTTTGAGAGTTTCTCATTTCTCTTCTTCAATTTTCTCATTTATTTTCACATGACTTCCACAAACCATCTGTGTGTGTGGTGGTGGGGGACCATAGGATGGGGGTTGTGGCTTTAAGCAGGGAGGTGAAAGGTAATTTGCTTCCTCATGGTAGGGAAGATGTCTTCCCAATGATACTGTGGTAGTGGTCACGGAAACAGAAACCAAGGGGAGAGTTTTAAAAACTCCAAGTCCCTAGCAGAACCCCCTGAATCAATTTCACTGGTGAGACTGCATTGCCTTCTTGTAACCTAGAGAATTTTTTAGCTTTCCACAGATATTTGGAGGGTGTTTGAATTCATGTAAATTTTATCTAAAAGAGTTCTGCCTTGTCCAGCTGACCCTCCCCTAGTCCTCTCGTCAAAGTAGCCTGGGAGAGAAGGGGATTGCTCTTAGCCCTTTCCAACTACTTGGTGTCTCTAGCTCCAAATATGGGATATTTGAGGTATGAAGAAATACCGGGAACTCCTCTTCCACAAAATTCTGAGGTGTAGAGGTCCCTGGATCATTTTCTTTTGGTTTTCTTAAGTTTGTTTTATACATAATTTCCAGTGTTCTTACTTGGACTTGGCAGAGATAACAGGGATGAGAATGTCAGGACCTTATTGTTAGAAAAGATTGCCCTGGGATTAACCAGGACTTATTCCTGGTTCCATACTCAGGGATCACTCCTGCCAGGGCACGGCAGGCCTTACATGGTGCTAGGGATTAAACCCAGGTGAGCTGCATGTAAGGCAAGTACCTTCCCTACTAAATGATCTCTACAGACTCTGCATCTTTTTTTAACAGGATATATATATATATATATATATATATATATATATATATATACATATGTATACATATATATTATGTAAGTTGAGTTTTCTCCTATATAATATAGGAGATTTTCACTTATTTTATTTATTTATATAGCTACTCTTAACTCTGACATTTACTACCATGCTTTCCATGTAAGTCCCTTCCAAATACAAGTATTAATTGAACAATTACCAAAAGGCTGCTCCTAATTGCCTTTCCCATCAGGTGGGAGATGCCATCGCACAGCAAGTAGCCTCATCACCAACTTGTCCTTTTCACAGCTTTCAGGATCCTTTGCCTTCACACTTCCACTGGTACTTGTAGTTTCTGGCCTATCTCAAAAGGACTTGCAATTCTATTCCATTAATCCATGTTTCTTTTTAAATTTTTTTAAATTCCAATACCTCAAGGTGAAAACATGCCATCAGGAGATCCAGACAAGCAGCATCAAGTGGCAACTGGTGTCCTTCCACTGCTGGCATTTATTTGAAAACTAAGTCCTTCTATTTTTTTCC
Source organism: Sorex araneus (assembly GCF_027595985.1). Classification (NCBI taxonomy): domain Eukaryota; kingdom Metazoa; phylum Chordata; class Mammalia; order Eulipotyphla; family Soricidae; genus Sorex; species Sorex araneus. Next base: position 315,772,008 of record NC_073313.1, read on the forward strand.
CTTTCCCCTTCCCCTCCTAACCTTCTGAGAACTAAGTGTGTGCCAAGAATTCTTTTGGGTCCTTGGAGATGAAGGATAGATCTAACCACTTATTTAATTTTTTTTATTGAGGTAACATCGGTTTATGAAACTGTATATGTTTTAAGGGTATAATTTCATACTCTTTCAAAATACATGTTACCATCTGGAAAGATATAGATAGTATAGCGGATACGGTTCTTGTTTTGCATGCAGTGGACCCAAGTTCAATCCCTGGTACCCTATACAGTCCCCCTAGTCCACCAGTAGTGATCCTTGAGAGAGGCACCAGGAGTAAGCCCAAGCACAGCCAAGTACGGTACCAAAACAAAAGGAAAAAAACAAAATAAATATTACCACATTGCACCTACCATCAAAGTACTGAAAAAATAGCAGGGAATCTTCCCAGGACACATTTCCCCAATCCTTCTGATAACTTTCGTCCTGCAGTCAGTGCCTAAGGGTTGGTTTATTTTTCTTCTTCCCTCCCTCCTTCCCTCCCTCCCTCCCTCCCTCCCTCCCTCCCTCCCTCCCTTCTTTCCCACCCTCCCTCCCTCCCTCCCTCCTTCCTTCCTTCCTTCCTTCCTTCCTTCCTTCCTTCCTTCCTTCCTTCCTTCCTTCCTTCCTTCCTTCCTCCTTCCTTCCTTCCTTCCTTCCTTCCTTCCTTCCTTCCTTCCTTCCTTCCTTCCTTCCTCCTTCCTTCCTTCCTTCCTTCCTTCCTTCCTTCCTTCCTTCCTTCCTTCCTTCCTTCCTTCCTTCCTTCCTTCCTTCCCTCCTTCCCTCCTTCCTTCCTTCCTGTCAGCCAAGTGCAAGGCAAATGCCCTACCCTATAGGTGCATGGGGCTCTGGGAAGTCCTACCCTATAGGTGCAGGGGGCTCTTTCAGATCATGCTGCCTTCCACTTCCTGTGCTCAGCCCTAGGGGTACATTTCTTGCAGGATCTTCTAGAAAACAAGGTGGAAGGCAGAAGAGGAAGTCACTGGAGAAAACAAAATTAAAAGCAGTGATCTCCAGAGCATAGAGCCAGCAGTAACCCCTGAGCACTGCCGAGTGTGACCCCAAAACAGCAACAAGCATAAAATAAAATAAAATAAAAAATAAATAAAATGGGGAAATAAAAAGTTTAATTACAGAGAAATACTAAACTGCAAAAGCAATAACCAGAAATAACTTCACAAAATTGGAGACCCTAAAAGGAATGGTTAGATTCTTAGAAGGTTACAATCTCTGAGAACTGAATCAGGAAGAAATAGAAACCTAACAGACCAGTTGTAAGCAAAAGAATTGAAACAGTAATCAAAAACCTCTTCACACATAGATGCTCAGGACCAGATAGTTTCACTAATTTTTTTTACCAAATATTCAAAGCCAATCTATTACCACACTCTAAAACAGTTTTTAAAAATTGAAGAGAAAGGAATTATCCCTTAAAAGGTTTTAAGGACAACATTATTCTAATATCAAAAGTACATAGTGGCATAAAAAAAGAAAACTGCAAGTCAATGTCCCTTAGAAATATAGGTGCAAATGTCCTCAACAACGTGTTAGCAAGGAGAATTCAAGAATACCTTAAAAGAATCATACTTCTTGGAGATGGATCGATAGCACATCGGATAGGGTGTTTGCCTTGCACGCGGCCGACCCAGGTTCAATTCCCAGCATCCCATATGGTCCCCTGAGCACTGCCAGGAGTAATTCCTGAGTACAGCGCCAGGAGTAACCCCTGTGCAACGCTGCAACACCAGGTGTGACCCAAAAAGCAAAAAAAAAAAAAAGAATCATACTTCTTAACAAGTAGGATTGATTGTAGGAATACAAAGGTGGTGAGACATATCTAAAATAATTAATACACTACATCAAAATTGAAAGATAAAAATCCTATGATCACATTGATAGGATAGAAAAAGATCTTTACAATTTTTTATTTGTTTATTTTAGAGTCATATTCAGCAATGCTCAGTATTTAGTCTTACCTCTACCCAGGGATCACTCCTGATGGTGTTAGGGGGGCCATATGTGATGCTAGGAATTAACCAGGTTTGACCATGTGCAAGGCAAACAACTTACCCCCTGTACTATCTCTCAGGCCTTAGACAAAGCTTTGAGCAAAATTTAACATGTTTATGATTAAAAAATAAACTCAACCAAAAGATGATAGAAGAAACTTAGAAGCATAAAAAGCTATACTATAAACTCACAGCTAATATCATGCTCAATGGTAAAAGATTGAAAACTTTTTTCCTAAAAGTAGGCAGAATATAAAAAATATGCACTCTTACTACTATTCAACAAAGTTTTTGAAGTTCTGTTCAGTTCAATTATGCAATAAAAGGAAAGAAAAAGGGTCCAAGTTGTTAAGGAAGTAAAATGATTGCTTTGCTCTACTAAACAACTTATGGAAAAAAATAAACCAATCCCAGCTATCTGAAGCAATTCTGATATAAATAAAGAAAACTAGAAGTATCAGCTGGTCTGGCCTTCAAACAATGCTGCAAAGCTATGGTAATCAGGAAAGCTCACTGCTACTGGGAACATGGCTTTCCAGCTGCTTCACTACTTAGCTCTGCATTGGATGCTTGACAACCAATGGTCAAGAGCAGAGCTGGTGAGTGTTCTCATGGATTTGGGCTCTCTCTGCTGCTCTCGTGTGACTCTCTGCTGCTCCTCCTGGATGACCAGGCCCAGGAGGAACTTGTACCTGATAAGATATATCTTATCAGGTACAAGTTTGGAGGGTCACCAAACCATTTCCTTGATGGAGAGCTTTGTGAAGGAGATGGAGGATCGCTAAGGGGTTCCTTTGGAAAGATGCAAGAGATAACAGGTTCTGCTGTGCTCTCAGGGACACCTGACTTTGCAAATTACAAATTACCTCTGCAAGTCAGAGAAGTCATCCGAGTCAAAGGAAGGACTATAGACAAGGCTCATTCCAAGATAATGAAAGTGAATTTGGGGAATGAGCAGAGCATGACAAAGATAGAAGCTTCTGGATTACCCCTCTTCCAGAAGTCACAGGGTTTAATTTCATTTTCTGCAATGATATAGAGACTTTGCTCAATAATCTCTATCTAAACCTATGTTGAGTTGGGGATTGAGCTGAATGACCCATCAGCAACCCAAATCTCCTCTCTCTTAATATATGCACCCCAACAGTTGTGTTCACAGGGATGCTATGGAGTAACCATCTCTCCTTATAGTCAGGGTTTTCTTGGGATAAGGATTGTAGGTTCTGCCCAATGCCTGGAACCTAGCAGGCAAGCATAGACAGTGCAGAAGACAGGTTGTAGCAAATATGTGCACAGCGCCACCAAAATCACTCTTCTGTGGGAATATTTTGAAACCTGAATTCTACCAGTAGGGACTTATTCCTCTGAGTTGAAAAGTGAATTCTATGCATCAAAGATCTTTTGTCCAAATGAAATGTCTACAGGGTGTGTGTGTGGGGGGTGACTATCCTAAAGGTTTTGGGAATGAGGGTGGGGTTTGGGTTGAATCCAGCGTTGGATCCTTGGCATGACTTGGAACATCTCAGGAATGAGAGACACAGAATGAGAGAACAACTGATGGAAATTAAATCTGTATCTTGATACCTATGTCATTAAAATTGTTTTCTCCTTAAGCCAAACACTTTCTGCAAGTGGTCCAGGTATCAGAAAAGCCATTGTGGACATCCCATGATAAGCCAGTAAACATTTGTGTAATGGCCGGCCTTAGGTCACGGTGCTCCCTGTCCTGTGTGTTCACTTCTTCCCATGTGTTTCTAACCCGAAAGCGGAGAAGTGACCAAGGAAGACACAAAGTGACTGGCTGTCAGCCTCATACTTCAGGGTCTGGTTTGGGGGTCACAAAATTCAAATCTGGGCCTGACCTCACTTGTCCAGGACTGAGTTTGGAAACACAGTTAAGCCTCAAATGAAACCCCCATTTCCCTCTGTGGGAGGTCTGGTCCTGTGACCTGGCAGACGCCTGAGGCTGGGGACATGCAGGAGGCACACGCAGGATGTTTGCTTCTATTCCTCCCACAGGGGCCTCTGGGTGCCTCAAAGGTGAGAGGGCCAAGCTGGGGCCCTGGGGTAGAACTACTCCCCCTTCCTTCCACAGCAGAGAGGAGGTTACCATGGTCTACCCTACATCTCTCTACTAGAACTATTTGCAGTGAACTCTCTCGGCTACTGGGTTTGGTGGTAGCTTAAACTAGCTACCACCTACACACTCTAAGAAAAGGAAGATAGAACAGTTAGCACAGGAATGAGGGAAAACCCCATCTCGCCCACTTGTCAGGCTCAAACGAACTCTGGGACGTGGGGACAGTCCCTTGCAAGCGACATGCCTAGGGGTCCGGGTTGCTGTGGTGAGCACCCTGGGGGGTGCTGAAGGAGCTGAGGTGTCGGTGGAGCACAGGCAGACAGAGTCCCTGGGAGGCTGAGTAGATCTGGACCACCTGCAGGCCCAGAGCTTGCTGCTCTGGCTGCATAGGGGGAGCTGGGAGAGGAGGGAGCTCGGGAAAAGCAGAGCTGAAAGACTGAGTCTGGCCGGCATGCAGGAGAAACTGCCATGGTCTACCCTACATCTCTCTACTAGAACTGAGTCATCCGAGTCAAAGAAAGAACTATAGACGAGTTTCTAAACTCGTTTCTAAAGTTTCTAAAGCAGAGCTGCAGTGGCCACACAGAACACTCCCTCCTTCTCCCCATGCAGTCACTCCTGTGTTGAGGAGCAGCTACTCTTTATTGGGGGAGCTGGGGAGACCTCCCTCTCTCTTAACAGGTCATTCCATGGGGCCAGGAGAAAATGTCCACTAAGGGGAGAAGTTGCCATAGGCCGGAACTTCCCAAACTGAAATATACGGCCCACCGACCCCCTTTATCAGGGAAAAAATATTCAGCAGTCCCCTAGAAACCTACCTTCTTCTAGGGAACAAAGAAAAAGTACCACCTAATGGCCCCTGAGGCTGCAGCATCCCCCAGGATTCTAGCATGCCCGCCTCTCCTGTCCCCCGGGCTGAGCCCATGGGAAAAACTGACCTAAAGGATTTTTCACGTGGCAGCTTGGGATTTCAAGAGGCTAGTCTCATCTGGTTTCCCAGGATGTTCTTAGACAGATGACAGGCTCCAGGTGGCCAGTTAATAGAGGCGAGCGGAGGCTTGAGGGGTGAGAACAAGGTTTGCTAGCCTCCCCTGCATTCTGCTCAGGGTCCCGCGCATATCCCAAGGCTGCAGAGCCCTTGGCAATGGGTAAGCCTCTCTGCACATTTCCAGCGGTGCACCTGCCCCATACATCTCTCCTCTGTAAAGCTGTCCTAGAGGCTGGTCTCTGCAGGCTCCTGATAGGCCCAGCAGGGGCAGTGGTGCTCACGTGTTCCCGTGAGCCCCTGGCATGCCAGTCGGCAGACAGCAGTCCTGAAACTGAGCCTAGTATCCTTGGATTGAGGCATCACCCACCCCAGCATGAACCACCCACCCCTCTGTCAGCATGGCACAGAGAAAGTGCTGGAATGCTGATGCTGGGGCAGATGTGGCCACTCATAGTCCTCTGCAGTGGGGGAGTAGAATTGCTTCAGTCTGTTATTGCTGCCATTACTACAGTGGGTGGGATCTGGCATCACATCTCACCTCCAGAGAGGCCTGTCTTGGACTTCACACAGACCCTTGGACTGGACGTCTCAGGCACCCAGGGGCACCAGTATGGTTGCTCAATCAGCATCACTGGAGGCAAACACCTGGCTCTGAGCTGCCCCTTGTGCTACTGTGTCACTCCAGTTCTAACAGAGCATCCAAAGGGCCTTTCCTAGGCCCCAGCTCTTGAGCAGGAGGTATATGGCATTTCCAGGAAGGGCTTCACCTTGTATTTGCTCTTCCAGCTTTCCTGACAAAGGGCAGCCCCAGAAGCCCCAGCACGTTTTAGTCCCAAGGCTGAGCTACTCTCTCCCACCAAAATTGGAAGTGGCTGTGCCAGATGTATAAGAGAGAAGAGAGAAGAGAATGAAGACGTGTCATCACTTCTATTTGAATGAGAAATTATTGGCTCCAAATGCAGATTGGCACCAAGAGGTCAGTCATTCTGCCTGTTTCTAGCACGAAAAAAGGGGTAATTTTTAAGAGGAGACAATGGGGACAGGGGTCAGAGACCGTGGAAACCACATGTCTAAAGCAAAGTCAGGCAGAATCGATTAAGTTTATGACAGAGAATTGAGTTTTGATTCATAATCTCTAACCACATGTCCTGATTCACCAGGATACTCCTGATCGAACCCTGTTACTCAGCTTTAGTTTTTAAATTTACTTTTAATATAGCTGGGTTTTGTTTTTTTGTTTTGGGGTTTTTTTTTTGGCCATTCTCAGGGTTTACTTCCACCTTCACACTCAGAGCTCACTCCTGGCAGGGCTCAGAGGAGATGATTCGGTATCAGGGATTGAAGTCCAGTCAGCCATGTACAAGGCAAATGCCTTTCCCGCTGTACTATCTCTCCAGCCCCATCCAAGTTTAATATTTTATGGTGCTTTCTCTTACTTTCTGAAAAAAGAGTCCAGGCCTGGATGATAAGTTCCCCAACACACTTTTCTGAAGGACAGAGGAAGCTGTGGCTGGAGGTGAATCCAGAGGAGCATGTGGGATGCCCAGAAGAGAGGAAAGACTCTGGTCATGGAGGGAGAGGTGGGCTGAGGGTAACTGGACATGCGGCGTGCCCAGGCAGAGGTGTGCGGGGAGCAGAAGTGGAAAGGGTGCTCACAAAGATCTGATTTTCATTTACCAGAAGTGAACCCTAGATTCTAGAGGAGAGCCAGGTTGCCGAGGGAGCACTTGATGCCCTGGAGACATCAGCCTGACAGTGTTTTGGAATAGAGGGAAAGGTGACTGAGAGTCCTTGTGAAGGGGGATGGGCTGTAGCCATGAGACAGGGTTCGGGGGAGACTCAGACCCTCTCATGGCTGAGGAAGGACTAAGCCAGGCAAAGCTCAGACCTGCTGAGCAGAACTCTCCAGGACAACAAGCAAGCGAGAGGCACGAGAGATGACCAGGCAAGAAAACTAAGAATGAGTGTAAGGGGCAAGGTCCTTGCCTTGCACACAGCTGACCCTGGTTCAGTCCCAGGTATCCCATATGATCTCCCAAGCATCAGCAGGAGTGATCTTTGAGCACTACCAGGTGTGACACCCAAACCAGAGACCAAACCAAACCCCAAAGCCAGAATCCCTGGGAAAAAAAAATTAATAGATTCCCACAGAGCATAGTCAGTGAAAGTTCTTTGATAATGCCTTTTAAAATACCTGCAGACACTGAGCAAACACAGACATCATGGTCCTGTGGACCAAAGGGTCTTCAGAAATCAGGGGGGAAGGAAGATGTACGCTCCCAAGGGCCACTGCAGTCCCCACACCTTTCGAGACTCTCATGGCATCACGGTCTTCCTCTGCCATCCCAAGCTGCTCGCTTCTAAGCACATTTCACTGGCTGACCTGGGGGCATGGGACAGTGGCAGGAAGCCAAGAAACACCGAAAGCCAAAGGAGTCTGTGTGTGGGATCACTGTCCTCTCCTCATTACAGATGTGAAGAAACTCAGTGTGTCCTACCCCAGCACACAGACCTGGAGACAGTGTGGATGGAGGTCTGGTCTCCAGGCTCTGCTGTCCCCGGCCTTCTGCCCCTGAGACACCCACATCAACACAGGATGGGGCCTCGGCCCATGCAAGTGGTTCAAGAAGCAAGGTCCACTCAGGGGAGATATAGGAGAATGGACAGTAGGAGACAAATGAGAGAGAAGCTAGTGGCTGCAGAAGGTAGGGGAAAATGCTGGACAGAGTGGGGACAACGGGGTTGTTTCCCATCTCCTGGAACACTGAGGCGGGTAAAAAGGAGTTTGAGCCACATGCTAATTCAGTGTCACAGAAATCCAGACACGATCTCAAAAGTGAGTTATTTGGCAAATGGAACTCAGGGCAGCAACTGTAAGCTAGAGGTGCAACATCTGAAAAATACTGAGAAAAAAGTCCAAGAGATAGTAAAGAGGTTCAGGTGCTTGTCTTGTAATGCAGAAGATCCAGGTTTGATCCCCAGCACCAAATATGGTCCCCTGAATACTGCAAGGGGTCACACCTGAGCACAGAGCAAGAAACACTCCCTAGGTATTTCCGGATGTGACCCTAACTCCCCTTCTCCTCACTCCTCCAAAGAAGAGGGAGCAAAACCTTTCGAAGCTGAATTTATGCCCTTTAAAATAGGCATAACATATCCAGCAACCTGGCAGGTCAGGTTTCTTTGACACAAACCAACATCTGGCATCAGCCCCTCTCTCTATTACAAAAAAATGTACAGCACTGAAAGCTTTGAAACAAAAAGGCAGACCCAAAATATCACATCTTAGGCAAATGAGTTGAACATCCCTTTGAGCGACGCCCTACTTTTTCCACCCATTGCAAGAGTCAGAGGACACCTGACATGGTGGGTAGGTAAAGTAAAGCGATTCCTAGCCCATATGACTTCCTGCAGGCACCACCCTGAAATGACATCATGGAAAGGCTGTAGGCTTCTAGATCTGCCACAGGACAGTTTCTAGGTGACAGTCGAGTCTCAGCCAGCGGCTGGAGAGTGTGTATGCACTCTGAGAAACTCACTGCCTTCAAAGGTGGAGCTTCGACAGAACCGCTGGCAGCCCATCAGGCTTCCCCCCACGCCGGGCTCCCCCAGAGACATGATGCCAATGTAGGTTGTATCCCTTCTGTGTCTTGATCACTGGGACGGAAACAAAAGCCACATTAGCCAGAAAAAGAGAAGTCTGCCTTCTCCTCCAGGCCCGGTTCCGGTGTACACGGCCTCGTCTCGTCTGGGCAGCATTCCCTGGGGGTGCCAGAAGTCAGGATGTGGCAGACAGAAGGCATGGAATCCTTTGTCTTAATTAAAAAGTCTGGGGGGTGGGGTGGTGGGGGAGAGTCATGGAATTCGGCCAGGCCTCATAAATCTGCGGCAAGAATCCAGACTCTGTCAGAGAAGCTGAAAGAGATGCACCAGCACCCTCGGGAGAACCCGACGGCTTCCCGCCAGCTCTCGACGCCCCTCTCCTGTCACTCAGTGGCACAGCAGGGATGCTCCTGCGCTCATTACCCAGCAGCCCTCCTCCCCACAGATGACAAGTGCGTCCCCATGGAGCACGACATTCAAAGATGATGAATTGACTCCCGCTTGTGCAAAGGAACATCTTCCCCAAGCCATCAGAGAGGCGGCGAGCCTTGTAGGGAAGTTCCACTTCGCCCAAGAACCTACCTTCATTAGCAGGGCCTGGTCTTCCTGGTCGGGACAGCACCGCACTGCCAGGGAGAACTGCTCTAAAGTAACTGCAAGGAAAGAGAGAGCTGGTGAGTGGCTGCCGCCAGCACCTCTGGGTTGGAGGAGAGCATAGTAGCAGCCAGATTCGACCTGGAAGTTGTCCCACTATCAGCAGAGATAATGGGCTCAGCCCCCCATGGCTGTCCTCTCCTGCCAAGCAACAGGACATCTGCAGCTTGGCTACCAAATAGTCCACCTTACACCCCAAAGGCAATGTTGTCCCTATTACTGTCCCTATTACTCTAGTCTGGCTTTGAGAAACACCAGTTTCTACTAAGATTTTTATTCAATCTTCCATGAGGGTTTCCACATATATATGTGTGTGTATATATATATAAATATATATAAAAATATATAAATATATATAGATGTATATTTATATATAATATAAATGTATTGATATATTGATATATAATATTATAAATATATATATATATATAAAATACCCAACCAAACTAGCAATATGTACATATATATATATATATATATTTGCTAGTTTGGTTGGGTATTTTGTTTTCTTTTTTTGTTTATTTTGGGGGTCACAGCTGGTGAAGCTCAGGGGTTATCCTGGCTCTGCACTCAGGAATTACTTCTGGTGGTGCTCTGGGGACCATATGTGATTCCAGCAGTTGAACCCAGGTCAGCTGCACACAAGGCAAACACCTGCTGTACTATCACTCTGGCCCCAAGGTTGTTTTGTTTTTATTTGGGGGTTACATCCAATAGTCTTGGATACTGCTCTCAAGGTTGCTCCTAGCTGTGCCTGGGCAACCATGAGGTGGCGGTGATCAAACCCAGGGCTCCCACCTGCAGAAGCCTGTGAGCTACCCGCCAGTCTTGAGTTCTCACATCTGTAAGTCATTGTCCGACTCAAACCAACCCTACAAACTTCCAAATATTCCAAGTCAGGCCTGCCCAGCCACCTTTATCCAATGGAATGGCAGCGAGAAAACAGAAGCTGGTGAAAAGGAAAAACATTTCTGTTTGGTTTTTAAACTCTGATTGGTTCTCTTTTATGTTTGTCTTGTTTAGTGTTTTCATTTGCTGCCACAGCTGGTGGAACTCAAGGGGCTGCCCTTGGCTCATTGCTCAGGATCACTCATGATGGTGTTGGGGACCACTCAGTGTCAAGGATGAACCTGTGGATCCTGCATGCAGAACATGCACTCAGTCCTTTGGGCTATCTCAGCCCTGCCCCCCAAAATGTTTTAATGATCCCTTTATGACAGTACTAGGAATATTAACCTGGACTTATTATATTATATTCTCTTCTCTCTGCTGATAGAAGTCTTTTTACTGTGGTCCACACATACGGCAAACCACAGGCCACACACTGCACACACATGGGGATACCCAGAGTTCAGGGCACAGCGGCCCCTGGACAGATTCGTTATGATACGTTGATGCAAACAAAACTGACCAACGACAGGCCCAGGAGATGTGCAAAGGCTGGCATCACGCCTCGCACACACGAGTTGCTAAGTTTGGCCGCAGCACCTCCTGCCCATCCCCTGCCCCTCATGTTCTTCCTGGTCACAGCGCTGGTGGACCGCAGAACTGCTGGACCTGGGTTTGAGCACCTCACCATCAAGTATCTCAGGGCATGGCCTTTGGGCCACCTAGCACTAAGAGGAGCCCCCAAACCCTCTTTCAAATCCGTTACGTGTTTAAAACCACAGTGCTCACTATTCTCTTGGAAATAGGACTGGTAGGATCAGAGGACCCTCAGGCAGTCAGCAGGCCCCGGGGGAATGTGGGGACCCTGAGTGATGCTCAGAGCACTGTCAGCTTCTCTTCTGGTGCCTGCAGTGGGCAGCAGTGCCCCGGCCTGTCTGCCAACCCCGAGAGAGGCCTGCCTGGCACTCCTCTCAGCGTAGCCATGTTGGGGGCAGCACCCCAGTTCTTTAGGTCTCTGCAACCCCAGGGTTCTGAGTCAAAAGCACTTGAGCCTCTTCCCCAGATTGCATTTCTCTTGGCATCACCATGGGGTAGCTGAAGGGCAGTGGTTGGTAGGGGTGTGAGCAAGCCTCAGGGTCTACACTGGAGGGTGTCCACCATGTGAGAGGGAGCCGGGTGCAGGTGCCAGAGGCCACGTGCTTCCTCTGAACCACAGAGGTCACTGAAGAGTTCTCCCTACCAGCCAGGCGCCTTCTGGACAAAGGGGCTCCAACGGCTGGGCACAGCACAGAGCCGACTTCTTTTCGTGTGTTGTGAGTCTTAGCTGCTGGCTTCAAGTCCACACACAGGACCAGGCGTGCGCTTGATGACCAGGACCTAATGCAGGAACACACTCTCCCCTTTGGCCTGGAAATAGAAACCCCTCCTTGCTCTCTCCAGTCAGTTCCCACCCTCACATGCCGAGACGAGGCAGCCAACCTTTTCTTCAGGGCAGCAGAAAATGGGGAGGCTGACACCTGGCCACATATGGAAAGTTCTAGAAGGCTGAATTTTGTTGAGGAGAAGCAGGGGCCCTTCCTGACTGTCTTCTCTGGTGGAGGAGGCTGAGGGTCCCGTCTCTGTTTCTGACTCTGTCTGAGGCTAGTGGCCTGTCCCCGTGAGTGAGTCATGCTCACACCTGAGGTTCTTGGTCAGGCACTTTGGGCTGGGCTGTGGAAATCGGGGGTTCGGGGCCAGGCTTATTCCTCAACAGTCTCTGCTCCCCTGGGTGGGACTTGGGTTTTCTCAGCCTCTTTTGCAGAGCTCCCTGTCACTCACTCCAGGCTTCTGAATCTCGCCCCCGCCCCCCCCCGTCCCGGACCTCTCCAGAATCCAGCAGGGGAGTTCTGAGAGAGAGTTCTGTGTGTTTGCAGAAAGATGCTGCTGGGCCTTCAGGATCCACACAGAGAGGGTGCCAGGCTGATGAACTTCTTGGCAAGAGGCAGAGGGGTGGCTCCAGTTTCTGTCCTGGAAGAGGGGCAGCGTGTAGAGCTGCCCCAGCCCTGGCCTGGAGAGGTGGGCAGGGTGCAGAAGCTGCTCTGGCCAGCCCAGTGCCCTGGCAGTGGCCACAGTGGCATCCACTGAGGGTCCTATATATCTGCACCAGCAGGGCATAACTGACACCTCACTGCCCTGCTCCATCCCCATGTCAGAGAGACACAGGCAAGCTCAGAGGTACCTCTACTGAGAGACCTGGGGAGGCCCAGTAGTCAGGGGCACAGCCCTCTCAAGGACTAAAGGAGCCCACAGCTCCTCTAAGCAAACTCCCTCAATCCTCTTGCACATCTTTGCCTCCCACTGGCTGCCACTGTCTTGGGTTTTGATTTTGGTCTTCATGCTGCATCCTGCATCTCTTTCTCTGATGCAGCCAGTCACCCAGGCCAGGAAAATGTCCCTCCAAGGGGCAGCACTCTCCAGCCCCTTGTCTCCTGCCGAACCAGCAAAGGTCCAGCTGGTGCCACGGTCATGCACAGTCTACACTCCCCCCGCCACCGGCCCACTTTTCCAACCTGCTTCTTTCAAAGTGTTTTATGGCCTTTCTCCCAAACATATCTCTGCGGACACAACAGGGGCCTGGGCATTCCCTTGGCAAAGCCCTTCACCTTGTCACTTTTTCCTTTTGTTCACACTCTAGTCTCCTGCCAGAATGCATTGCCACCTCTCTGACTTTGGGATCCTACTTATACTTCAAATTCCAGCACTGAGGATGCTTCAGGGAAGCTGTCTTGGATCCTGCAGTGTTGTCAACCTTCCTGTGCCCCCATGGACTCTTCAGACCCTACTCTCCACCCCAGCAGTGGGCACATATATGTGCCAGCTATTCTCTCTATGACATTGAAAAGCATCACATAGAATCCTGGCCTAAAATCTTGCAAAGACTGACAATTTTGCAAGCATGTAAGCAAACAAGGATCCCTTCCACTCCCTCACATGCAGAGTCTCTGTCCCTTGAAATCCTAAGGCTCTGCCCACAGAGAAGGGAAGTGTGGGCAAGCATAGCTGGGGCAGGCAAGGTGCCCGTTTGGCAGGTCCTGGAACGGAAACAGGAATGAGGGCTCGTTGACATCCTGGAAACTGCACCCCTTGTCTCCTACTTGTAGCCCCGGAAGGAGCTGCAGAGGACCTTGGCCAAGCTCCTGAGGGGCAGAGAAAGAGGCCAGCCCTGCCGCAGGGTCAGCTGAGCCCCAGGAGGCACAGACAAGGCAAGGGGTTCCCCTCTCTCTGTCAAGGTCCTCCCCTCCTGAGAGAGGCAGGCACGGTCACTGTGATCAGTCAGTGGGAGCAGCTACCTCACAGTGAACTGCTGGAAGAGTCCTCTCAGCCTTGGTCCACACACCACAGTTCTCTCTGGAGCGATGAAGGGCTGGCCCAGGCGGGAGACCTGTGGATGCCGGTCCGTGGAGCCCAGGGCTCACCACAGTCTTGGTGATGGGTTGCTGCAGTTCAGTCAAAGGGGTGGGCTTCCAGATGTTCCATATGGCCGTGAGTGCCCTGTTTGCTCACTGGGACTGCTCCTCCCCCGTTCCCATCCCTCGCATAGTATGCCTGGAAGGATGAGGTTGGCACTCATGTGTCTTCAGGATACAATTCCCTCTTCACTCTCTCATGGAGCCACCAACAAGCGGAACAGTTTGGGGGAATCTGAGAGAACTGGATGCTGCGAAGAGGACTGAGGTGGAAGGAGGCCATGAGAAACTGCCTGGTTGTGGCCTCTGATGCTTCATTTCGGGGGATCCAGCCCTCAGTAAACTCTGCATCCACTCAGGCTGGGAGTTCCCATGTCTCCAGGATTCTCTTCCTTCCCCTTCCCCAGCTCAAGCCCCACAGATGCCACAGGCAAAGCTGGATTATTTATTTATTCATTTGTTTGGTGGTTCTGGGGATCAAACTCAGGGCTCATTCATGCAGGGCACATGTTATATTGTGGAGACATATTCTCTTGTGTTCATTTTTTTACCCTGAAGATACATGGGAACCCTGAAGACACATGGGTGCCAGAAATTGGACCCAGGGCCTCACCCATGCAAGGCTACATCCCCCATGCCCGATCTGAATTTGATGCCATCCACAGGCCAACTCCAATGCTTCCTTTTCCCTCCTCAATGGCTCAAACCCAAGGCCCTGCAAACAGTCTTCTTTATAGGACAGCACGGACCTGCTGCCACATCTCTCTCCTGTCTTCTCATCCCTCTCTCTGGACAGGTTCCACCCTCCCCTGCTCAGTCCAGCTTCCTGCCACAGCCAGACACCCCTGCCTCAAGTCACGACCATCTCATGCCCCAGACTCTGAATCTTTTCCCCTGCCATGCAGGGGACAGTGCAGGCAGATGATGAACATCCTTGGACTTGGCCCCCAAGCCCTGATGCTCCTGCCCCACATGTGCCCACATCTGGACCACTGTAGACACCAACACATTCCCAGACCACCCATGCATTTCTTCCTAGTATACTGCCAGGGACCTTTCCCCACCTTCGTAATGTAGTGGGTCTCAGAGTCCTGACACAGGCATGTCCCCCACATGGACTGCCTCGCCGGGGACTGGGTGGGCAGATAAAGCACCCCATATTCCAGCTCTGACCGCAGTCTCCCAGGTTCTCTAGTACCGGGTCTGGGGTAACTCTCGGGCCAATGCTCACCCATGTAGAGGTCATTTCTTCTGGGTTCTTTTAACCCCAGGACAGCTCCCCCAGGCTTGCTGGATGTGGATGAGGAGTATCAGATACGCTCACCAATGCTGTGGGTTGGATGAGGATGGGGAGTATTGGTGAGCTCATTAAGACTGTTTCTAAAGCACAACTGAGCAGTACCAGGCTCCGGAGACTGCGCCAGACTCAAGGCTAGACTTTGTTATTATACGAGGAGTGGGATGGGGGTCCTAAGTGGTGTTTAGGAGGCTTAGGAGCTCCACTGGTGATTCTCAGCCCTCTGGGCTGGCAGGTCAATGCAAATGCCTGGCCACACAGTGCTACTCATGTCCCAAAGTGTTTGGGATCCCTGGGCCACCAGAATGGTGCTGGGGGCCTCCAGGGCTTTACCTCAGGATGCTTAGGGGAACATGTGGTGTCAGGAGCCTACCCCAGCCATGCACAAAAACTGCTCCTGGCCCTATCAGGTACAGATCTAACAGCAAATAGCTTCATGAGAGATGCAGCAAGTAAGCATTAGTTTCTGCAGCCAACCTGCCATTTCGTTCCTGGCTGTGAGGCTATATCTGACGCAGTTTGACTACTGTTGGGAGGAGAGGCCAGAGAAAACAGGCCCACAGCTCTTGAGCAGGCCTGGGCTGCTGGGACTGCAGGGGTCTCTGACAGAACCCAACTGTCTTCTTTTCACTGCTGAAAACAGCCTTTTATAAACACGATCAGAAAAACTCACCCACATATTCATGACCTGGAATGGGTTCATATAAAATCAATTTGTCTTAAACTGCTCAGGACTAAAGAGCTACATTAAACTGCTCAGGACGAAAGAACTACAAAAGGCACATAATGCAAGGAACTCTAACCATCACTGCATCAAAAAAAAAGCACATTTTAAACATCAGCTATTCGAACATTTCTGCCATGTTACAATTTCCTGCTCTTATAAGTAAGAAACTTTGAGTTTTGGTTCATGCACTTTCAGCTGTACACAGAGAAAAGGTTAGACTCACCCAGAACAGGACAACTTAAACCTTTTCCACATGCGATCCCTTTCCGCCCAAGAAATTTCTTTGCTACCCCAGGTGTATAGGTATAGAAAACAGGTGCAGGAAGCAAACATATACTAATAATAAATCAGAAGGACATTTATTTTAAAACAAAACATTTCAAGGTGACGCACTGCCATCTAGGGTTGTGACCCAGAGTTTAAGAAGCTATGCTACAAGTTCTTCTTGCTGCAATCTTGAACACACCATTATTTTTATTCATAATTCCAGAAATCCATGGAAATTTCTCCTTTTCTACGATGCCTATTAAGAGACAGTCTCTGAGTGGTGCTCAAGAAAAACATCACAACAGAGAGCTTCTTCATCACCACCTCCCTGATCTCTCCAAGAAATTGGTATTATATAAATTTCCCGAGTTTTGAACATCTACATTGAAATACCAGATTAGGGGTCCTATGCCAGTAAAGGCAAGTGCAACAGCAATACAAAGAACCTTTCCATTATCGCATGATCACATCCCTGCTAACATTCTAGACCACTTTAAGCAGATATTAAAACACTTTAAATGACTGCATCTCAGAGGAATGAATGCCCCCTTCTCCCCCCTCCCCTTGCCCTTTCTTTCCAGCACTGCTCATGTTTCTCAGCAAAGGCCATCATTTTCAAGTTAACAGAGTATTCTGTTTTCTCTGCACGTAAAATCCCATCACTCAGAAGCAAAGAGAGAAATAAATTCACAGAGAGAAAACATGGCACTATTTTTCCTCCTGACATTTGGGGGTCTATGATAGGTTAAAAAAATGATGTTTTTATCTCTGGTGATTTATCAAACTCTAGATTTCATAAAAGATAAACAGATGCACTGAAGAAAGAATACATCATCTTAATGCTTCATTTTGACACCCAGAGTAGCAAAAGAGCATGTGTATCACACGGCCCTCTCCACACGCTCGAGTTGCCCAGGAGTTATGCATGTCATTCTGGTTTTCAAAACACGATGAAGTGACAGCGTGTCAGGAGGCACCTCTAAAGAAAACGGTCACAATTGAAACATACAGATTATTTATAGCCAGAAAACTCAGAGCTGAAAGAAACCTGGTTGTTGACAGAAAGTTGCTTTTTCTGTGTGTTTTTTTCTTTTCTGTAGTTCACTTTGGTTTTTGCGTGGGTGGCTCATAGGAACTCAAAGGTTATTTGCTAAATGTTGTGCGAGATTAGAACATGATGTCCTTTAAAACCTAAATTTAAGTGTATGCTTATTTGCAAACACATTTAACTTTAATTATGTGAAATATGGAATCACATATTTTTTCTTTTTTCATTTTTTGGGCCACACCCAGTGGTGCTCAGGACTTACTCCTGGCTCTGCACTCAGGAATCACTCCTGGTGGGCTACAGGGACCATATGTGGTGCTGGGGATTGAATCTGAGTCCGCCACATGCAAGGCAAGAATCCTCCCCACTATACTATCGCTCAGGTCTCCAAAGTTTTCTGTTTCTTCTTTTCTTTTTTACCTTTCGGTGGTGGGGAGGGCATACCTGGTAGTGCTCAGGGCTAACTCCTAATTTTGTGCTCAAGGATCACTCCCAGAGTGACTCAGGGGACCCTATGGTGTGACGAAGGATTTAACTTGGGTCAGCCTCAGGCAAAACAAGTGCGTTCCCCACTATATTTTCTCTCCAGCCCTATAAAATCAGACTTTTCCAGGCAATACCTAGATCTGATACAAGACAAGATTCCTAAGCTGTTATGTCCATTTGCGGGCTGGAAGGCTGTATTTAAGTCCTGGTTCCAGGAGAAATTCTGCAGCTCTGGGTCCCCAGTCCCATGCTCTTCCTTTTCCATGATGTGTGATTCTCTCACCAGCTACCCGGGTCCTGCGCAGGCCTTGTTTTGAAGCCACGAGATGATGTGAAGTCAGGATCAAATACAGAGACACAGCAGTGGCTCAGCGACACGTTTTTCAGCCAAACAAAGGGATGCAACACGGAAGGAAACACTGTGCCAAGTAGCAGAGGAGGCCTCGGGATGAAGGTCACTGGCAGAGGACACACCTTAAGTACAGGAAGGCTGCAAGGTGGTCCCTGGCACTACCCCACAGGCCCAAAGGAAAACAATATGTCTGCCAAGTATGATCCCCAGTGCCCTAAGGGCAGTCCTCAGCGTTGAGCTACCACCAAGTGCATGATCCCAGCACATGCACATGCCATTCAGTGTGTGAGCACCACACCCAAGGGTGCTGCCATCTGGTGCACGACCCCTCACAGTAACAACACCACCACCAACCTAGTGGAGAGGGACTATTTTTCTTGTTGAACTACCAGATTCAACCTTGATAAGCACTAGGGTAAGGGCAGCCTCTTCCTTTTGGGTGACACTGAGCCACTTAAGCAAGATTTCTGGGCCTCCACTTCTTTCTTGGGCATGAAGCTGAGAGTGGGCCTTTCCTCAGTGCCTTGGTGGGAGGGCTCAGGAGTTAACTGCCCACAATTCTTGCCATGCTGAGCACTCCCCAGGGTGCTCTCTCTCCTCAGGATGAGAAGGTCCTTGACATCTACGTGTTTTTTCTTTTCTTTTTTTAAATTTTATTGAATCACGGTGAGATATAGTTGCAAGCTTTCATGTTTGAGTTACAATCACACAATGATCAAACGCCCATCCCTCCACCAGTGAACATTCCCCAATACCCCCAGTATACACCCCCTTTTGCACCCTCCCACTGCCTCCATGGCAGGCAATATTTATTGTCCAAACTCTCTCTCTACTTTCGGGCAGTATGGTTTGCATACAGATACTGAGAGGTTATCATGTTTGGTCCTTTATCTACTTTCAGCACATATCTCCCATCCCAACCGATTCCTCCAACCATCATTTTCTTAGTTATCCCTTCTTTATTCCAGCTGCCTTCTCCTCCCCCCACCCCCCCTTTAGGCAGACTTCCAACTATGGAGCAATCTTCCTGGCCCTTTTATCTACTCTCCTTGGGTGTCAACCTCATGTGATGTTATTCTATATTCCACAAATGAGTGCAGTTCTTCTATATCTGTCCCTCTCTTACTGACTCATTTCACTTAACATGATACTCTCCATGTCTATCCACTTATAAGCAAACTTCCTCTCCTAACAGCTGCGTAGTATTCCATTGTGTAACATCTACATGTTTTATCAACATCCGTCAAGGGAGAGAAAATGAGCAGCATGATTCTGAGACACACCCAGTCTGGAGAAGCAGTCCAGGCTGACTTTAATAGAGGTACATGTGTGTCAAATAATTGAACACAGGAAAACATACTGAAGTTTAAGGATGCCAGAGGATCCATGTGCTGTTGTTCATGAAGGAGGGGAAGCACCAGGGGAGTTGAGTGGGGCCCTTAAAATATGATGTCTGTGGGGCTGAAGAGACAGTAACAAGGGAATCCTTTGAGTTCTCCGCACCTCCCCGCTGCCCTGAAATGATCCCTGAGCACAGAGCCAGGAGTAAGCCCTGAGAACCACTGGGTGTGGCCCCCAAACCAAAAAAAGACCAAGGACACAAAACCAAAACCTGATGCCTAAAAGGCCTTTCTAAGTAAAACACTGGGGTTAGCTGAAGTAAGAGCCCCAGAATGGAACCATATGTGACTCCAGGCAATTATTTGCTTTTCTGAGCCTAAGTTTCCCCAACGGGTTCTTGGCAGTTGTCATGGAGACTAAAGAAATAGGCTGGGCTTGGCTGGGCTCTGAAGCACAGGAGACATCTAACAAAAAAACAAGTGGCTGGCCAGCCACGGGGACACAAGAAGGAAGTGACAAGTTATCAGCATTTGGGTCAAGAATAGAAACTAACCTGCTATTCTTGCATCAACCTGCCTTGGCAAAGCATGGATCATGCACGAACAAAACCTGACTTTCTTCTTTCCTCCTCCCTTTCCTAGCACCCCACGGTCCTCCGTCCTTTGGCACCCCCCTCAGCATAAGGAACCCAGCAGGGTTCTCTGGAGACAGGTTCCAAGGTGACATATTCCCAAGTTCTGGGGTGATTGGGAGGTTCAAGCAGTGTGCCAGCATATGAGTCTTCAGACCCCAAACCTCATGCTCACCTACATGACCTTTCAGAGGTGGAGAGGAGAACCCCCTGCCCCAAACCAAAGGAGCCACCACAGGTCATCAGAGACAGTTCTTCCCCACCCAGACATCCCGAAGCCTGCAACTTGCCCCCTCTCGCCCACCCTTGTGCCCAGACGCAGAAAGGCTGGCACTACGCCAGGTTGGCAGCTTCCTTTTCTCTGGGCCTTGCTGCTATGGATGTCTCACAGGAAAAGTCAAAGCTGTCTCATGCTGGGCCACATTTTTTTCCTCCTTTCCGAAGGTGCCGTCATTTCTGTTAGTCCCGAGTGCGCCCGTGTTCTTGTCTCAGCCGGGCTCCCTTGCGCTCCCCCAGATCAGCTTTGCCTCTATCTCTCCTAAGGTCACCAGGCCTCAGGTGTGCTCAGAAGAGCGAGTTCTAGCTTTCTCTGCTCCCTGCTGGGTTTGCAGCTCTGTGCTCCCCCACCCCACCCCAATGCAGGGCCCGACAGAGACATGGGGGTTCTAGCAGGGTCCAGGAGAGCTCTGCGCTGCCCCTCGGATCCAGCCAAATACTGATTAGGAGGCCCTCGCCTGCTCGCTGCACCTTCTATCCCAGTCTGGGGACCCCCTGTGAGCTCCAGACAGAGAAAGCAAAGCAGAGACCTTCCTTCTCTCGCCCACACCTATAGCCCCCTGGATCTGCTCGGCCAGGACTTGTGCTTGGCTAACTGCATGCACCCATTCTTGGTTTTCTAGATCCCCAGCCAGCTTCTACCGCCCACAGAGTTACTGATGTGAGACAGAGACAAGGCAGAGAGTCCCCCCAACTACCACCTGAGACTTCTCTGAAGCTCGCCCCACCTGCAGAGGGTGCTGCTGGGAAGGAAGGCGCACATGTAACAGGCGGTTTAATACCCGTGGGTTTCACCATCCCCCTGCACTAGCCCTCCACCTCCCCTGGAAACTGCCAGGACACTGCAGCACCCCCTCATTCAGGACCAAGCCCCATCCCTCAAGGAACAAGCCCCATCACTCAAGGAACAAGCAGTTTTGGCTTTTGACTTCTAAAAAGCTCCTTCCTGAGGTGGTGGGATTTGTCCTTCTCGCTGAGACGGCTCTGATTCTTGGAAACTTTTGGAGTTGGGTGTCAGAAAAAAAAAAGATAAGCACTTCAATTCACATGGGGCTTTGGGCTGGAGTTGTGGCATTTCATTTTTCTGAGCTTGCATAATGTAAGGCACATTCAAGGGGAGGGGTGGCAGGAAAGAGTTCCCCATAATTTCCTGGAAGATAAATGCCAAAGCCCAAATTAAATCAAGGTGAAGGTAGTTTGTATAAAGAATAGCCCCATTAACAACGAAAAGGAAAATGCTGATCCCATGAAGAATATTAGAACAAGCGCTCACAGAGAAAATACAGAAACTAATGTATATTATTCATATGCATGCAATCCCATTTTTATTCAACAGGAAGTCTTGTTTTGAAAAAATACATCATCGAGCAGAGTCTGAAATTAATTCTCAGATAAGAAGAAATCTGCACTACTAATATATTCTAATTATAATTACAACCTGCTCCTAATGTGAACATTCTAAATTATTAGTCACTTTATTAAGAGCCAGAAGAGGAACTTCCTGCAACATAATAAGAACTACTCCCAGGCATTGAAAAGGAAAAAAAAAATCAAGAGATAATTCTGCATGGGGTTGGAGCACGTTGGGTGTAATTTATTTAATAAAAGTGACTGGCTTCTCTTTTTATTTTTGTTCACGAATTGGTAGAGCCTCTGGGGTTCCCACAACACCAGGCTTCAGAAGGCCTATTTCTAGGGCAAGGTAAAAAAGTGTATTGCAGAAAAAAACCCATTTATCATTGTAATGTTACATCCCACTTGAAAAACCCCTGGAGAATCCTTAACATTTGTATTTCCAAGCCGGTTTCCCTGAGTCTTCACAGGTAACAAACAGAGACGAAGGCTCAAAGGCTGCTCCCATTTGTTCCTGAAAAACGCAGCTTGATTCTGAGCTCATTTTCATCTGGGGTAACGGTAAGGTCTGTGGTTTCACAGACTGACCCCTCCCTCCTCGTTCTCACTCCTCCTTCCCCAGTCTCTGCAAGCCACATCTGGGTCTA
Source organism: Sorex araneus (assembly GCF_027595985.1). Classification (NCBI taxonomy): domain Eukaryota; kingdom Metazoa; phylum Chordata; class Mammalia; order Eulipotyphla; family Soricidae; genus Sorex; species Sorex araneus. Next base: position 315,794,116 of record NC_073313.1, read on the forward strand.
GTCATGGAAGACAGATGGGCTCCTGCTTTTTCTTCTCCTTCAACCCGCAGACCTCAGTCACAGTATCAGACCTTTTGAAAGTCTTGCAGCCATGACTTCAAGGGCTCCTGGGTGAGTACACTCACAGTGTTCTTACTGGTGAAACGTTCCACGCCCACACACACCTCTTCCTTTATGGATGGCTTTCTCAATTTCAAAAATTTCCCCAGATTTCGAGATGCTGTCCCAGAAATAATTCCTTTTAGTGCTTTTCTGTTACTTTATACAGTCAAATTCTCTTCCTCTGACATTGAACCAAAAGCCATGATCCTGAAATTAATCACTTTGGCTGCTGCTGTTATTAACAAGGCTGTTAATAATAAGTAAGGCTTGTTATTAACAAGTAAGGCTCAGGAGGAGTTTTAATTTCTCTAGCTTTGTGGCCATAGCAGAGCGTTGGCATTTCTTCTGAGGGTTAAGACTTCACAATTGGGAGTCTACTCTGTTTAATCTTTCTCTTCTCCTTCCACTGGGACCAGGCTCTCAATGTTCGGTTTTGGGATGTGGGAACAAAGGCTTTTGTAGAGTAATAATTAATGGTGATGGAATTCTTTATTGAACATTATAAATCAGATGCTAAGCTAATGTCTTTTGAGAGTCATCTCAATTGTCTCATGAGGTACTTTGTTATCTACTTTATGTAAAAGAGGATGAGATAAAGTTCAGAGAGGCTGACTCATTCACAGCCAAACAGCTGCCAGCAGTAAACACAGCCTCTGGACCCATACAGTGCGGCTCTGAGGCCCACCTCCTCAACTCTTAGAGAACCTTCTGACTTTTTGAAACCGAGAATCCATTCATAATGAAGAGATGTGTGCAGGTATGGAACATTCTAGAAGAACACTTGGAGTGCACTTGACTGCGTGGGAGCCATTTTTAGTCAGCTAAAGGCATTCAAACAGTTTGTTATGCAGGGCTAAGGTCTGGAGGGACCCAAGAAGAAGAAAAGGCCCATCAATCTTTGGTGACTGGGCCTCAACCCTTCTCACCTTCGCTTAGCTTCACCTAAGCTTCACAAAGCTTCTCACCTTTACTTAACCTCAATTTTCTCCCAGGGTGAGGTAAGTGAACCCAGCCATAGTGCCAGAATTCCTAAGGTGAAAGACTCAGTACTGGGTCTTGGCTCACCCTCTTTCACACTGTAAGCCAGAGTCCACATCTTCATCCTGTATCCTAGGATGGGAAATACTTAAAGTCCATACACAGCGTGCTAGCAGAAAGAGCCCCCATACTGACACCAGCAGCCCTGCGAGTGGAACTAGTAAAACCCAGCAACAGAATCAACACAAAGTCCCAGGACAAGTTTCCCCAGGGGGACTGAAGTGCAGCTTTACAACCTAGACAGGCTTCAGCCTGAGCCACCAACCTGAAACAAATGATCCTCTAACAACGCTGAGAGGGGATACATAAGCTTCCCGAGGGGTGAGGTTGGTGCTAGGCACCATGCAGTGCTCACAGCACACTCCAGTCTGAGCTGGCTTCAGCTCAGAGCATCCGAATCCCCTTAATCATGAAGACAATCTGCCCTTCTCCAACCTTTGATCATCACTGTGCCCCTGTGGGGATTTCCCCACAGAGATGATGGCATCGCTGGTACCAAGGACTGAGCAGCTGGGTTTTGATTTGCTGTTTTTTGTTTTACATTTGGGGGCTATAGCTCGGCAAGTTACTGAGAGTATCCCGCACGCACGGCAGAGCCTGGCAAGCTCCCTGTGGCATATTCGATATGCCAAAAACAGTAACAACAAGTCTCACAATGGAGACATTACTGGTGCCCGCTCGAGCAAATCGATGAGCAATGAGATGACAGTGACAGTCGTACAGTGATAGCTGGTGGTGCTCAGGGCTTATTCCTGGCTCTGTACTCAGGGATCACTCCTGGTGGTGCTCGAGGGAACATATAGGATGCTGGAAATCGAACCCAGTTTGGCCGTGTGCAAGGCAAAACACCCTACATGTTGAACTATTACTCTGGGCATTGGGTCTCTATTTGTGTGAACAGACTAATTCTAGATTATGGATCTACCACTTTTGAGTTCAATGAAGGTAAGTCAAAGCCCCTGTGCCTCACTGACAGTGAGGTAAGGAGAAAAACGAATATTTCTGGACCCAGATGCTGTCCTATTTCCAAATAACACAGGGAGAGGGTCTTGTTCTCCAAGTCCTTGTCCAGGAAGCAGAAGGTGAAGATCAACCAGAATCTAGGGTGCCTGTGGACAGTCCCTGCGACACTCAGGCAACAGGGCTAGGTGACTACTGGGCTGGAGACCATCATGTCCACCCAGTGGTGCTCAGCGGTCACCAAGGCTGCATCTGGAGAATCTCAGGGAATGTGGTACTATGGATCAAACCAGGGACAGGCACTGCACCACTCCCCCCAACCTCCCACACCCTCTGCCACACACATACATATATACACACATCCTATGCTATTTCCCAGGCTCTCAGCCTTACTCTAGACTTATCCAAGATTTTTAGCACGGATGGGCTTAGAAGAAGCAAAGAGACCACCACTAGGCCTATGCCACATCCACTCACCAGTCCTGCCCTGGGGGCTTGGTAAAGGGTGCTAGTATTCCTAGAACTGCCTAGTTCAGGAAGCGTGGGAGATTGTGTGGGTAGGTTCAGGGGAGCAGGCAAGGTATTCCCAAGTTGCTGAATTAACTCTTGTTTTCTTTTGGGACCACATCCAGCGATGCTCAGGGGTTACTCCTGGTTCTGTACCCAGGAATCACTCCCGGCAGTGCTCGGGGGACCATAAGGGATACCAGGGATCAAACCCAGGTCAACCACATGCAAGGCGAGCCAACTGTTAGCCTCTTAACAGATTCTCTCTGTAATTCCACCCCATTAGTTGGTGCCTGGGGACACCCAGGACTTGGTGGCCAACCTTGAGCTGTGGTGGAGGAGACCACACCTAGGCCTGCCCTCCCTCCCCAGAAGGCAGGAAAGCATCATAGAGAAAAACTCTCTTCACACCCCTGTGAGCTGTGGTGGAGGAGACCACACCTAGGCCTGCCCTCCCTCCCCAGAAGGCAGGAAAGCATCATAGAGAAAAACTCTCTTCACACCCCTGACTCCAGACCTGCAGTATGGGCGTGCTCGTGAATAAATGAATGATTCTCGGGATTAAACAATAATTTCAGGAATAACATGTCTTAAGGGACCAACTGTTTTAAGTGTAGTTTTGTTGTTGTTTCTATGGATTGTGGCCATTAGAGGCAAACATAAATACAGCCGTTTCCTCAGCGTTAGGGCCCTGCAGAAACCATGGAGGGAGCTGGTGGTATGGGGCTCTGTCCTGGCACTGTAGGTTACCTTAGTGACAGTTCAGCCCTCCACCTACTAGCAATGCCCGTGCAGTGGTGACAGCTGGCAATGTCTTCACAGAGTTGCAGGACAGGAAGTTGCCCAGGGTTGAGAGCCAGAGCTGAAAAAGGCCTCATCTGTCTCTTATTCATTTGGGGTTAGGTTTAAGTTGTTCATTCTGGTGTTTGAAATTCTTCAGGCATCGATCCCATGAAACAGCCTCCTCTGATCTGTGTGCTCACCTTTCCTTTGTTCATTTGGGAATAGCTGTCACTGGTGGGCAGAGGCCCGGGGATCAGGGGCATGGGGAAGAAGGGGTCAACATGGTGGCAATTGTGGATTTGAGATACCTTTGCTGTTCCTGGGCTCTAGTTCTGGGCCTTGTGGGTGTTGTTAGTCAGTGTTCCCAAAAAGAGGAGAGCTCACTGACCATGAGCTTTCATTCTGCACAAGGCATCTGGGCCCCACCCTTGTGCACAAGGGTTCAGACGTCAGCAGGGCTGTCCTCTGCCTTCAGAGTCAGATTCTGGTGATGCTGCAGGGCTCAGACCATCTGACTGCCCGTCAATAACACACCCACTAACCTCTGTGAATGTGTGCCAGGGACAGGGCAACCACATGGTGGAGACACGAGTTCCAGGCGCTGAAAAAGTCCTCCTTCTGGGTTGTCACCTGGGAGAAGGACAGAAGGACAGTCACTGCAGGCAATAATCTGAGAGGTTAGAATCACAGAACAAGGCAGAGGTGGTCCACTCACACACACAGGTTCCTTGGGAGCCAGGAATCGAGTTTGAACCCCAGGATCACATGATCCCCTGAGCACCACTGCGTGGAGCCCTGGAGGTCCCCAAGTACTCCCAGGGTGGCCTAGTGATTCCCTCCCTGCAGGCCCATGCAGTCAAGCATCCTCTTTGGGCCTTGCATTTAATTCCCCAGTCAGGCTGACCGTGTATCTCTGGGCATGGCCTCTGTGCGCACTGATGCATAGGCTTGGGAATCTCTCTCACCAAAATACATAAAAGAATCAAAAATTTTTTTTTTTTGGTCTACGACTGAAAAGGCAAGATTTTCTATGGAAAAAAATCTCAGGAAAATATATTAAAACTATCCAATCCCCCCCATTTCTCCGCGCCCGCACCCCCAGAATGACTGACGAAGAGGAGGGAGCTGCTTGGGACACCAGCAGCCCACCAGCAACCTGCAGTATGTGACTTGAGAGTTTCCGCCAGGTCCCCCGAGCGGGGACCGGCGTTTCTCTTTTTTTTTTTCTTTAATCTCTCTCTCTTTCCCTCAACTTCTCCTGGGCACAGCACAGCATCTACCCACTTCTCTGAGCACAAAATGGAGAGACGCACCCAAATGCGCGGCGCGGCTGGCGGGGGATCGAGGGCAGGGAAGTACCGGTCCCCGCCCACATCGGACACTTAAAGAGAGTACAGCCACGTGGGCTTTCCCATTTCTCCGCGCCCGCACCCCCAGAATGACTGACGAAGAGGAGGGAGCTGCTTGGGACACCAGCATCCCACCAGCAACCTGCAGTATGTGACTTGAGAGTTTCCGCCAGGTCCCCCATGCGGAAATCTCTCTCTCTCTCCTTCAACTTTTTCCCTGGACTTTAGACAGAAACCCAAAACCACGCGGCCTAATGTCATCTTAGTATCAGCAATATGTAATGGTTTCTTCTTAATGGGTCGGACTTTTGTGGGTGATCCTAACAAGAATAGTAAGTATTTTGTTGAAATATTGAAGGCAATCAAAATGGTAGCCATCTCTCTAGACTGAACTAAGCTATATCCCCACGCCGGCTGAGAAGAAATATCCTTCTTTCTCGGGAAGAAACGTGGCGTGGTGTCAAACATAGTGTGATGTCCATTAAGCAAACAGACCTGGTGGCGTGGGAATGGGAAATAAGGGGGAAAATTAGGTACATGGACCAGCAGGACGCTGGTGGTATCTCGAGCCGGAGCCGATATCAGCGCAAGACCTTTGGTTCCAGAAACTGCTTGCAGACACTCTACTAGACTATCAACTAAGCCAGAGCCCCACGCCGGCTGATGACGGGAAATAACCATCCTCTTCGGTTTTTTTCCCTTTGTCAGACAGCGTGGCGATTACTAAACAGGCGTGAACTCGGTGGCGCGGGGCAAGGGGGAAAAAGAAAAGTTATGTAACAAACAGCAGGACTTAATATCTCTATATTCTTAGTAATGGAGAACTATCAAATGCCTCATTGGCAATAGGACTGTCTTTTTCTTTTTGGGGGGAAACCCCAGCAACGGTAGTGAGTTGTGTGTTGAAACATAGAATGTAATCGAGATAAGCGTAAATGAAGTGAAACTTATCACGTACAAGGGTGGGGACTAGGGAGGTGGGAGGGGGCGGCAGATATACTGGGGGGTTGGTGATGGAAGATGGGCACTGGTGAAGGGAAGGGTGTTTGAATATTGTGTAACTGACATAATCCTGAGAACTTTGTAACCCTCCACTTGGTGATTCAATAAAAAAAAAAAACTATCCAATCTGATAAACAAATTAGTCATAAGGGATAAGATTTTGATACAGAAAAATCAAATTGTGTATCTGTATTCCAGTAATAAATAATGGAGCTCAATAAAAAGGCAACTTTTAAAAAAGCACCCAAGATGTGAGCTATAGAAATGTTTTATAAAATATGTCTAATACCATACAAACTAAAAAAATTGCACAAGGAAATTTTGGAGTGGGGGAAAGGGGGTAACTAAACCCAGCTATACTCAGGGTTTAACTTCTTTCTCTGTGCTCAGACATCACATTTTGCAGTGCTCAGGAGACCAGATGGGGTTCTTTTTTTTTTTTTCTTTTTGGGTCATACCCAGTGATGCACAGGGGTCACTCCTGGCTCATGCACTCAGGAATCACTCCTGGCAGTGCTCGGTACCATATGAGATGCTGGGAGTCGAACCCGGGTCGGCCGCATGCAAGGCAAATGCCCTACCCACTATGCTATTGCTCCAGCCCCCAGATGGGGTTCTTGAGACTGAACTTGGGTCAACCAGTGTGCAAGGAAATTCACTAACCACCATTCTACCACTCCAACCCTGCAGAAGGAAGTTTAAAAGGACCACATAAATAATGGGAGAGCCAGGCTGTGTTCCTGGGCCAGATGACTATTTTGCCTTCACTTTTTCTCACATTGACATATAAGTTCACACGATGCCAATAAAAATACAAGAAGGTCTGATTTTTTAGTAGCAATTGATACTTATTTGTAAAGATTGCATGAAAATACAGAAGACCTAGACCTAGGAAAGTCAAAACAATTTTGAGGGGGGAAAGGTTATAGGATTCACGCTCATGGATTTTAAGACACCACAAAGCTACAGTAATCTGGTATAGTGTGCCCTTATGATAGGAACAGAAACACAAATAGGCATAAAGCCATCCTGACATGGAGAACCATGTGTGGTCAGCTGGTTTTCAACAAATGCACCAGGTAATTTATAATATTACTGGGGACTAAACAGTCTCTTTGACCAGCAGTGCAAGAGCTAAACACCCACATGCAAAAGCAAATATAGAAATGAGTAAAACCCCACTTCAACTTCACATCCTACACAAAAATAATAACAAAGTGGGTCAGAAATCCGAGAGCCATATGAGAGCTACTCTGAACTCTGTAACTTGACACAACTTATAAGAATATGGCATGGGAGAGTCTCCGTGACACTGAGTAGGCAGTGGTTTACGGTATGAGACTCGGGGAAGGGTCTTGGGAACGCAGACCAGTGATTCACTGCAGGTTTCCCGTAAACAAAGCTCTGAGTTATAACCCTGAGCACACCATTACCATCACCACACACACACACAAAAGACAGGAAATGATTCAATTTCATAAAAATTAAAATTATGCTCTCTAAAGACACTTTTCAAAAATTAAGTCATGGGGTCAGACACAGAGTACAATGGGTAAAGCACTTGCCTTGCCCCTCCCTCTTCCCTCCAAGCATTACCAGGAGTGATCCCTGAGCACAGAGACAAGAGTAAGTCATGAACACTGCCAGGTGTGGTCCAAAAACAAAACAAAAATTATAATTCAGGCAATAAAGTAGGGGAAGAACAGCTGTAAAACCCACATATATATATTTTAAATTTATTTTCATAAAGTTGTCCACAATAATGGATCACATTCAATATTTCAACACCAATCCCACCACCATCACACCTTCCCACTACCATTATTTTGAATTTTCCCACCACCATTAATTCTGCCCAACAGGCAGATGCTAGATAATTTATTTTGTATTGCTTGTTATGCCGTGAGCTCCTGGAATTCTAAAATTTTAAATAATTATGGTTTTGAGGTATCTCTGCCGTGTGCTGCTAGGTTCCAAGATTCATTTGTGAGTCTCTGAATCATGGCCGTTAATGCGCTTACATTGCACCCAGAGGCTGTTTGTGGGGGTGACAGCAAGGACCCCCAAAGGAGTGGAGAGACAGGAAGGAGCGATCTATCCCCAAGCCCTTGAGGTCTGGAGTTTGCAGTCACTGGTCCGGCACACCTGGGCTTTTCATTGAAACCCACATATATATTAAAGAACTTTCGTACAGAATTTATTAAGAGGGCCAGAGTGATAGAATAGTAAGTAGAGTGTTTTCCTTGTACACAGCCAACACAGGTTTGATCCCCAGCATTTCATATCGTCCCCTAAGCACTGCCAGGAGTAATTCCTGAGCCAGAGCTAAGAGAATCACTGAGTGTGTCCCCAAAACAACAACTCCCCCCTAAAACCCCCCAAAAAATTATAAAGAGAACTTGTAACTCAATGATAAGAAAACAAAATTCCATTTAATGAGTGGGCAAGATTTTGAACAGATGCTTCATTAAAGAAGACGAATAAATGAAAAATAAACCCATAAGAAGATGTGAAATTTATAATAAAATCACAATGAGATTCAATTTCACACCCACTAGAATGGCTAAAATGAGTTGGGTTGGTAACACCACATACTGACAAGATACAGGACAATTGTAACACTGGTAGTGGGAACAAAACATTACTCTACAGGATAGTTTGGCAGTTTCTTATAAAGTTAACCCACATTCACTCACTGTAGAATACAGTGATTCCACTCCTGAGAGCCACAGAGATAAAGACACAGACCTACACCAAATCTTCTATGAAATTTTTCAAGAGAAATTTTGTTATAATAGCCAAAACTGGAACCAATTTATACCCACCATTGGTTAGTGGCTAAATATACTAATATATCTATGCATATTTTCCACTACTATGCAATAAATAAGAATAGCAATAAAAAGGAATAAGCAATAACTTGGATGGATCTCAAAAGCATTTTAATACTGTGACAGAAGCTAGATAAAAAAACATGCTACATTGCAAAATGCTATATAATAAAGTTATATTAAATCATTAGAAAGACACATCTATAGAAAAGGAAAAATAAATTAAGCAGTCAGGGTGAGAGAAAGGGATTTATCACAAAGGGACATGAAGGAACTTTCTGGGATGATGGAAATATTCTCTTGATCTAGACGATGGTAGTCATGGCAGGACCATAAACATGTGTCAAAACTCATTGACTGACTAAACATTTAAATTTAGTCAATCTAGCATAAAAGTCTTTTTGAAAAAGAAAATCTTAGTTTTTAAAAATGCTCTCTCTAGAACAAGCATTAATGAAGAGGGCGGGGATCTTAACCACTGGCTTCCGTGTCCACATCAGGGGTGCCATCTATCTGTACCTGGAAAGGGGGTGAGAAAGGCTCTTTCTCCCAGGGTCACTCAAAAGGGGAATCCTTCAGAGTGTGCTGAGATGTGAACCCCCAACCCACCTTCTCCCCCATTCAGCTTGAAGGCCCACCTGGCACCAGCACAGACAATTAGATCTACCCGTAAAGAAAAATGTTCTATCTTGGCCTCCATTTCTAACCCCCAAAGCAGAGTAGTCTTTTTATATCTAAATGTAAAAACAAAAAATATATTAAAAATTGCTCTCCTCCACTACTTTCTTGCAGCTGGGCTCAGAAATATAGTTCCCAGGGCCAGGAGGCAGACATCTGCTGGAGGATGCTTCTGTGCAAATCCTGACGAGAAATAATGTTGACTCGTACGTGTCTTTTTCTTTATACTTTTTTTCATTTCCCTTCTGGAAAGATCTGTATGTGTTAGAAGAGTTTTAAAACCACAGCTGAATTGGTTACCTAAGGTTGCTGGACCACAATCTTGATGAAAACAAAGAAGCATTCTCTCACAGTTCTGAAGACTAGGAAGTTCAAAATCAAGGTGTGGGTAGGGCTGTAGGACCCTCCAAAGGCTCTAGGCCTCGGGATTATCCCTCCGATTCCTTCCAGCTTCTATCTCTTGTCAACTCTCTTTAGCACTCCTTGTATTATGCTTGATGCCAATATCTCCCTCCATCTTCACAATATGACCTCTACTGAGTCTCTCTTCTTATCGGGGCACAGTTACAGTGTACCCCACATGACCTCATCTTATCCTGATGACATCTGCAAGTACCACGTTTCCAAGCAAGATCATATGCACAGGCATGGAGAGTGTCGGTGATTCCTCGACTATCTCTTTATAGCTACTGCACGGCCCTGAGCCACCTATCCCCATCTTCCCCGAGAGAATATGAGTTGGTTATTTTGGCTAGCTACCATAGTCAAGTATCTCACCTGATCCACGTTTTTCCCTCTAAGTGATTAAAAAGAGTCACTGCTCTTCCTGAGCTGTTCACCAAGAGAGTCGGGACCTGTGCTAGTGCAATGCTGGGTCCAGGACACAGTGACTGCCTGGGGTCATCCTTATTTCATACTATCATAACTAGGACTGGAGCGATAGCAAAGCAGTTAGGGTGTTTGCCTTGCACGTGGCCAACCCAGGTTTGATTCCTCCATCCCTTTATCCTTCTCAAGAGCCCGGCAAGCTACTGAGAGTATCCCGCCCACACGGCAGAGCCTGGCAAGCTACCCATGGCGTATTCGATATGCCAAAACTAATAACAACAAGTCTCACAATGGAGACATTACTGGTGCCTGCTCAAGCAAATCAATGAACAGCAGTGCTACAGAGCTACATATCCAGCCATGCCTCTTCTGGATTTGGGCTTTCTCTTCTTAGTCCAAGCCACGAGGCACCCTGGCCTTCTCAGCAAGTCATGTCAAGCCTCCGGTGTTGGCTTCCAACACTGGACAGCCTGTGGCCCTGTGCCTCCCTCCAGCCTGGGGTCTTCGTGACCACCATGTTCTAAGCTGGTAGCTCTGTGTTCTCCTCTGGGGTTCCCCCAGTCTCCCCCTTTACATCTTGGGGCTGTCTCCAAGCCCTACCCTCTTCTCTTTGACTGCACCCTTGTGGGGGTGGGGCACCCACATCCCACAAGCCTCTTTCCCCAGAATCCTACCAGCCCCACTGCATACTCCGGTTTGCCTCAAAGGCATCCTCAGAGCCAACGGCTGCTGTGGTCCAGGACAGGGCCAGGGGGAGCCTCACTGCCCAGTCATCTTCACCTGCCTCTCTCACTTGTTTCTCTCTCTCCCTTTCCCTCTCTTTCACCCTCTCCTTAGTCCTTTCCTCCGTCCCCCTGTTCCTCCACTTCCTCCCCCTCCCTCCTCTCCACTCTCCCTCTCTTTCTCTCCCTTCTGGTTTCCTTCTCCCTTTCTTTTCTCCCCTCCTTCCCCACTCTGCCTATCAACTTGGAGGACTTCTTTCTTTTCTCCTGTCTTTGTTTAATTACTTTCTCTCTTCCCTTTCCCTTTAATTTTATGCATTTTTACTATTTTTCTGGACCTTGTCTTTCCCAGCCCGTCCCTCCCCCCGCTTCTGTTCTCTCCTTTTATATTTTCATTTTGACTTTTCTGTATCTCAGCCTGCATTGTTCTTTCTCTCTTTCCCACTGGAGCTTGATTTACTGTTTCCACTTGGATGCTTTTTCTCACATTTCTCCCTTTTCTCTTTAGACTGCGGTGTTGAGCTCATGTGTTTTCCTCTGTTTGGCCCTGGGAGTGGAGGCAGAACCATTTACTTCCCCAACAGTCTTCCTGGCACCTCTCCCCTTGCCACCCCCCCACCCACCACACCAATAGGCCTGCCAGTGGGCCCTCATGTGCTTCTTGTGCTAAGCAGGTGGCAGGTCCAGCAGAGAGTGGCTCCCGTGTGGCTCTCGGAACTGGGAATAGGGCATCCTTTGCCCTTTTGCCTTTAGTTATGAAACAAAGTAAAGATGGAAGAAAGACGGAAGCATACACAAATCTGACTTAATACCCTACCGTATCCTGGGAGAAAGAGCCAGGACGAGCATGCTTTTTTTTTTTTTTTTAACCTATGATGCCAGCTTGCTTCCTTTTAGAAGCAGACAGAAGTCCTGGTCTGGGGAAACAAACTACAGGTATCTAAGACAGGGGTTCACAACACACTTTCCTATATAAATGCCATCTATGAGAGATGAACAACAATGAAGGAATGAAGGGGCCCCTTCGTAAGGATGGGCACTTGCCACTGACCCTCTGGCTGGCTGGTGAGCCCAGGGAAGTCCAGCAACAGGACCACACACTAAGCCAGGCTCCACAGATTATTGCTAGCGGAACCCCCACTGGCAGACTTAGCCCTGTTAGTGCTTGTTTAGCACAGCTGTGTTGGCACATAAAGAGCCTGCCCTTCTCTAACCCCCACCCCCTTCCTTCCCCCTATCCCCATTTTCTTCTCATTCACTCAAGTCTCTCCCCTACTGACATCTAGGTCCACGGCAGGCAGCAACATTCTCACCTTCCCCAGCGTGTTGCATGCCAGGGCTCAGTAAGCATGCATGCTCCACTCTGGACACACCAGGTCTCTGCACAAACACCCTCTCTGACACCAGCTATCTGCTCAGGCTGTGGTTCTCTCCACCTGCATCCCATCACCCGAACAGAAATGCAACCAACACAGCCCCCCCGCACAGCCATCAGGACCAACCACCACGGGAAACAGCCACCCGGCCTGTTTGTGAGAGAACAAATGGAGGCACAGGAGTGAAAGGAAACTCAGGCACAGAGATGTGGCCGGCAGAGAGACAGCAGAAGGTGCTGGGACTCCTGGGAAGCCCAGAGCTCCAGGGTGAGCCAGGCTGTCTGCACAGCTTCTCCTTCCATCTGTGTAGTCTCTGGTCAGAGACCCAACAATCAGAGCAGCATCCACAGGCAGAATCAAGTGCCAGTGAAGCCCTGGCTATTTTTGCCACAGACAAGAGGCCCAGGAGTGGGAACCAGCCTACGTTTGATCTGACCTGATTCTGAATCTTTTCCTGATGAAGGCTTAACTGAAATTGTCAGAACATGAAATCAAGAGGGCTTGGCAAAGTGCTCCCATAATTGAATTTATTACTTCCTAATCTCTCCTCCCCTTCCCCTTTCTTGTCAAATAGAGTCTGCTTTTCATTACTTGGCCTTGCAGAAAAGAAACTGATTGCTGAATGATACGTTCTTTTTGGTCACTCGACATACATTTGAACTCTGGGCTTCTGAAATCTATCTTGATAATGTTCAACAACAGGTATGTAAATAAACTAATGGTTGATACCCTCTCCATTCCTCACATAAAAAAATTCCTCTGAACTATTATGGTGGATAAAGAAATAGAAAAGTGAGGGGTGGGAGGCGGGGGAGCAGGGGGGACCGAGAGGTTTTAAATAGATTTTACAGGCACTAAAGCATTCATTTGGACTAAGGTCAGCTAGAAAGATCTTGTTTCAATAATACACTCTGCATTTAGTTGAAGACCATGTTATGGAATCTGAAGGCCCTTAGTGACTGCTTAATGCTGACATAAGGCAGAAAAGTGGACACATAATACATGGAAGGAGTCAGGCCTCAAGATTGTTGCTTTCCGAATCTCTGCAGGTGCTGGGCCGTGGGAGAGGCGTTCTTGGGGCTGTGAGTGAAAGGCAACATGTACAATCGGCAGAAAAGTCATCTGTTGGGGTAGGGGGAGGGGACTGAGTCCAGAGAACAGAGATGAGGTGGAAGTATGGAACCCATAGCATGGAAGCATATCAGGGTTCAGTCCCCAGCTCCATTCTGCTTTCCCAGGGTAAGGCCCCCCCACACCCACCTTTGCCGTTCTTACCATAAGACTGTCCCAAGATCCTCTGATTGGGCCCCACGTGCAGTGCCACCACCACCCAAGCTCAGGCTGAACCCTAGCTCTTCTGGGCTGGGGGTTCACAATGATCTTCCTGCCACCAAAGGGCTCCAGCCTGGGTCTGTGATCCGTGACCGGCAAGGAAGTTTCTTGGCCCCTTCTGTAGGGTGCACAGGTCTCCCCCCCCAGAGCAGGCATTGGTAGTGGCAGTCACTGTTGTGCCAGCCTTCCCAGCCCAGAACTCAGGATACTTCTGCCTTGAATGCAACAGTCGCTCACCAACATGCTGAGCCTTCCTTCTAACAGTCTTCTTAGCTGTGCCTGGGGCACTTGCTCCCATCTCTGTATGGAGGTTATGTGACATGGCATGCCTTGCCATGTACTAGGCCAGAGCCAGCTTCAAGACACTCCAAACCAAGCACCACCCCAACTGATAGGATAGAGCAGCCCTCTGCCGGCTGCAGACCCCTCTCACTCCACTTCCCCCCAGTAAACACCATTGCTACCCCGAGTCTAAGGGGGCAGCAGACAGTCTCCCAGGCTTAGTCATCTTTGCAGCCTCTGAACTCACACAGCGCCTGGCGTGCGGTGTCCCTGGGGAGCAGCAGCTTTCAAACCAAGAACTACATTCAGTCAAGATAAAAATGGGTAGAGCTCTCCTCCTCCCAGCTTCATTGTTTGTTGGAGCATCTATCTAAAGTGCCAACAAAGCCTTTTAATTTCACAGCATATAGTCTGAGCTAACCTTTTAGGAATTCTAAAATAGCACATATCACAGACTGCTGAGAAACATCTTTGAGCTTCTGAGCGTCTGTGAGTTTGGCAGGGAGAGGGGTTGGAGGTACTTGGGTGAGGATCTCCAGGGGCTAAATTTCCACTGATCACTAAGAGGAAGCAACGATAGCACCCATAAAGAACTCTTTCAAACAGTTAATGAGCAGAGAAATCAGGGTGTCAGGCACCCAAAACTTTCCACAGAACATTGTAGGTCAATAAGCGGCCATCAGTTTCTCAAACCAGAAGGTTAAGTAGACAGACAGATGCGTTGACTTTGTCTTAGCAAAGGGGTCAAGTAAGAGGATCATCTACTTTGCCTCTGACTGATGTAAGAGCAACACCATAATGAGGAGTCTCTTTGCCCACTGCTAGGGGTATTTTTTCCCCCATGTTTTTACTTCCTTTGGGTTCTCAGGATTTCAATCTTTTGGATTTTTCTATTTGGGGACTGTGATTTCAGGGGATATGTTAGGGGGTTTTTATTTTTTATTTTATCTTATTTTGCTTTTTGGGTCACACCCAGCGATGGTCAGGGGTTACTCCTGGCTCTGCACTCAGAATTTACTCCTGGTAGTGCTGGGGGACCATATGGGATGCTGGGAATTGAACCTGGGTTGGCTGTGTTAAAGGCAAATGCCCTACCCACTGTGCTATCGCTCCAGCCCGGTTAGGGAGGTTATTTTGCAGGATTTCAACATTCAGCACCATGGCATTTGGGCTGTATGTTTTACGACTATGATCAGTGCTGGTTTAAATAACATCCTTGGGTATATTCACTGATATAAAATGCATACACTCAGATGTGTGACAAATATTTATGTGTATATATGAATAATAAGTTGATAGCTTGATGATTTTTTACATGTAATCACCTAGACCAAAATGCAAAAATTTTATTTTATTTATTTATTTATTTATTTTTGCTTTTTTGGGTCACACCTGGCAATGCACAGGGGCCACTCCTGGCTCTGCACTCAGGAATTACCCCTGGTGGTGCTCAGGAGACCATATGGGATGCTGGGAATCGAACCCGGGTTGGCCGCGTGCAAGGCAAACGCCCTACCCGCTGTGCTATCTCTCCAGTCCCAATGCAAAAATTTTACAGTTTACACTCCTACTCAATACCATGCACTCATGATTCCCAAATCACTATCAATTAATCTCACTCTGTCTTAAGTATATGGAATGGAAATGGATCATAAAGTATTAACCCTTTTATATCAGGTTTCTTTCACTGAACATAGCACTGTAGCACTGTCACTGTCATCTCGTGGTTCATCGATTTGCTCGAGCGGGCACCAGTAACGGCTCCATTGTGAGACTTGTTGTTACTGTTTTCGGCATATCGAATACACCACGGGTAGCTTGCCAGGCTCTACCGTGTGGGCGGGATGCTCTCGGTAGTTTGCCGGGATCTCCGAGAGGGACGCAGGAATCGAACCCGGGTCGGCCACATGCAAGGCAAACACCCTACCCGCTGCTCTATTGGTATACAAGTAGCTGTGCTCCCTTGCTAGAGCCTCCAAATAAGCTCTCACTAAACATAATGACTATAAAATGCACTTACACTACTTTATTTAACAGTAATTTATCCCCTTTTTATTGCTGAGTATAATTTCATTGTATGAGTCTATTGCAAGTGGCTTATCCAATCTACTGTTTGGACTGTTATCAATATTTGTAATGGTTTAGGGGTTGTTACAATAACTCTGAAGCAAACATTCTAGTACAAATCTTTTTGTCAGCATGTTTTAATTTTTCTTGAGAAACAGAATGGAAATTACTGGATCCCTGGACAGGTATAGATGTTTAATCCTATAAAGAACTCCAATACTGTATTCTAGAGTGAATATCATCATCTTACGAACAGCAATTATGCAAGTTAAGTTCTAGTTGCCCTACGTTGTCATCGAGATTATCATCTGTTTAATGAAACCCACTTCTGTGGGTATGTGGTGATATTTCATTGTGGTTATAATTTATTTTTTTGATGACTAATAAGACTGAACAAAGTTTCATGTGCTAACTATCATCCTTATATCTTCTTTTGTAAAGGTTTTTCAAGTCTTTTGTGCAAGTTTTCTCACATTGTCACTTTATTATTGAATTGTATGAGTTTGTTGTACAATCTAGATAGAAGGATTTTGTCAGAAAAGTTCATTACAGATAATTTTACTGAGTTTGTGGTTTGCCTCTGTTTTCTTATTGCTGTATTTTTGAGACCAAACACTTTTTAACTTTGAAAAAAATTAATTAATATGTTATATGGAACTTAGTGATTCTTCTCTCCTTTTAAAGACATTTTCATTTACCTCAATGACAAAAATATATCTTCCTGTTTTCTTCTGAAACTTTTATATTTTCACTTTCAGCCTATAATAAGTATCAAGTTAGTTATTGTACATTATAGGGGTGACAGATCAGGGTTCCGACCTATTCAATTCAAATAAGTAGTTTTCTGCATGCTTTGTTAAAAAGATAACTTGTTGTCATTTAATTTCGTTTGTACTGTTGTAAAAAACCAAATAGATATATATGGATCAGTTTCTAAATTCTGCAGTGTTCTGCTGATCTATTTGTTCAAGCTTATGCCAAGTCCATACAGTGAATTACTGGAGTACTGGCATAAATTTTGAAATGAAATGATGCAAGTCCATATTTCTTCATAATTGCTTTGAATGGTTTAGACCATTTGTATTTTCACATGAATTGCCAGATCAGCTTGTGAGTTTCTATAAAATTCCTGTTGAGAGTTCTATTAAGATGGTGACAAACCTACAGACAAAAATGAGGTGAATAAACAACATATCAATGATGTATTCTCATGTACAAACAGGGTATTCTCCACATATTGAAATGTTATTTAATTATTTTCTGCAAATTTTAATGCTTGAATTTTTATTATTAAAATACGTTGATGAGCTTTATATTTTTCATGATATTATATATCTAAATTTACATTTTTATTTTCTAATTTTTTGATAGCATATAAAACTCTAATTTTATTTGTTTGGGAGTCACACCTGGTGGGTGCCCAAGGATAACTCCTGGCTCTACGCTCAGGGATGGCAGGCTTCAGGGTATTACATGAATGCCCAAGCATGGAAACAGGTCAGTTTATGTAAGAAAGTGCCATGCTCTCTATAAAATCACTCCAGCAACCCCTTCCCCCAATAATTTTTTTTATTTAAAAAATTTTTTTAATTTTCATTTTTTAATTATTTTTTAAATTTTATTGAATCACCATGAGATAGTTACAAGCCTTCATGTTCCCATTAATTGGTTTCTAATATTGAGTCTCAAGCTGTAAACCAGTGTTGATTTATTGGTTCTGATAGAGGTTTGGGTATTTTATTATAAATTATTTCTGATTTTTCCATGTGAACAATTATTTCATCTGCAAATCAAGACAGCTTTATTTCTTCCTTTACAATCTGTCATTTATTTATTATTTTTCTGCATTGTTGATGACTGGTTCTTTTCCTTTCCTCTTGGATATTGGGTTTTGTTTCATGATGTAGTCTATGTGTGACTAAGTAGGGTATTTTAGATACTCCACCCCTGCCACCCCTACTACCCCCGCACCCCCCACACACACACACATCCCCAAGGAAACTTTCCAGCTTTCACACCTGAAGGAAACTCTACCTGTGTAGTTATCAGGAAAACAACTTCTGACCTTTCCATTTACTTTATCTTACTTTTTCCCTTTCCATTCCTTATCTATATTTGTTTCCCTAGTGAGGTCAATACGGGATGGGTGTTTTCTGTGAGAAAAAAGTAGAGAAAGTTTGAAGCGGGGGCAAGAGAGATAAGGAGTGTTCAGTGATGTGATTACATTGACAAGATAGCAGAAACAAAAACAAAAAAATGGGGCTACATCAAATTAATAAGTTCCTGTGTGGCTAAAGAAATATGAGATAAAATTTAAACATACTGAAGAGGAGAGAATATTTGCACACACTATGTCACACAAAGGGTTAATACTCAAGATATATATACATATACAGTAATATATCAACAACAACAATAAATCCAATAACCCCATTAAAAATGGGGAGGAAATCAACACTTCTCTAAAGAGGACAGATGTATGGTCAACAGGTATAGGAATATTGTTCATTGTCACTTGCCAGGGAAATTCAAATTAAGATAACAATGAGATATCACCTCACACCAGTGAGATTGGCATATATCAAAAAGTCTAGAAACAAATAGTACTGGTGGATATGTGGTGAGAAAGGAACTCTCATATACTGCTGGTTGGAATGTTGTTTGGGCAATCCCCTATGGTAAGCACTCTGAGTTCCCAAAACAGTAAGAATAACTTGGATATTAACCCTCTGTCAGATGAGTGGTGGCTAATAATTTCTCCCAGTCTATGAGCTGTCCTTGTAATCTGATTTTGTTTTCTTTGAGGTGCAGAAATTTCTTAGTTTAGTGTAATCCTATTTGTTTATTTTTGCTACTACTTGTTTGGTCAGTGGTGTTTCATCCTTAAATGAAAGATGCCTCTAGCTTCAATGTCATAAAAAGTTCTGCCTATATTCTCTCTCTAAGTAACTTAATGACTTAGGTCTGATACCTAGGGTTACTCCTGGCTCTGCACTCAGGAATTACTCTGGTGGTGCTCAGGGGACCATATGGAATGTTGGGGATCGAGTCTGGGTTGGCCACATGCAAGGCAAATGCCCTTTCTGCTGTACGTCAGCCCCTTAAACCATATTCATTTGACTTTTGTACTTGGTGTTAGAAAGATGTATAGGTTCACTTTTTTTGCATGCGGTAACCAGTTTTCCCAACATCACTTGCTGAAGCTTGCCACTTGAAGTGACAGTGGGCTCTGGTGATGGGATTGATGTTGGAACAATATACCCTGAAACGCAATCACAAATACCTTTGTAACTTTGTAATTCATGGTGATTCAATTTAAAAAAAGAAAGAAAAGTAAGAATAAAACTTCCATATTACCTTGTGACTCTACTTCTAGTATCTATCCCCAAGATGCAAAAACCTTCATTTAAAAATATATATATGTACATATCTGTTAATTGCAGCACTTCCTACTGCAGCACAATAGAATACCTTGGAAACAACGAAGGTATTCAATGGCAGATAGGTGGGTAATAAAATCGTGGTATACAGATACATTGGAATATAATGCAGCTGCAGGGAAGGTTGAAACTATGCAACCCAGATGGAACAGGAGGACATCAAGTTAAGTGAAATAAGTCAGGACAAGGGCAAATTCCTATGTTCTCACTATTCTCTGGTATACAGAATAACACCGTGAGGGAATGGAAAGTAGTAAAGGTGGAAAATCCTTGGAATCTAGATTATAGAAACAGAAACACTAAGGAAGGAGAGAAATGGACGAGAAAAGCAAGAGAGGAAGTTTAGAAGTAACACTTCTAAGGGATAAGAATCAGGGCTGAGGAATTTGTGTGTGTGCACGTGTGTGCGTGTGTGCATGTGCGTGTGTGTGTGTGTGCGTGTGTGTGTGTGTGGAGAGAGAGAGAGTCAGTCAACACTGTTGTAAGCATGAGGAACAACAATAAGTAAAAATACATCTTTGAAGAAGACACGTTAGGGACAGGTGTGTGTGTGGGTGGAGGGGGGAAGGCGCTGAGAGGCAGTTTTTGGACATTAGTGGAGGGACATTGACACTGGGGTGAAACTGGTATTGAAACACTGTGTACCTAGAACTCTATTGTCAACAATGTTATAAATCATGGTGAATAAATTTTTTTAAGGATTTTAGGTAAGCAAAGAGTAAACGTGTTTCCTAATATTCTCCTGGGTATCAAAGGGTGAGGAAGGGAACAAGTGAGAGGGAATTATCACCAAATGGAAATGTTTCTCATAACTAACTGTGAACAATGAGGGATGAGCTGAGCTCAGGTGTCCTGACAGCTCTGTATATCTGAGTGACTGGCACAGTCATGCTTGCATTTTCCCGTGTCTCTGCAGGCTCTCTGCGTGTTGCTGCCCACCCTTGCCTCAGCTACCATGTACTGGGATGTGCCCAATGCTCACCTTTCCCTTCTCGCTGGAGTTGTGAGCTGTTAAGCTTTCTCTCTCGTTGAAGAGTGGGAACGAATTCAAAGCGGCAGTAGGGAAGAGAGTCTCAGATAGGATGAGGTAGTCTTTACGCAGCAGTGCCCATGTTCTAACGTCACACAGACCCATCTATCACAACAGTCTTGTCTTTTTTATTTCCCATCTTCCCATCCCAGCTGGACTATCGAAGCAAGAAGAGGCAGAAAGATCAAGACCAGCCATGAACACAGGAAATTGGGTTTCTAATGCTGCTTCCTGTCTTTGATGGTTTGTGTCCGGAACCAAGCTCTTGGTAATTTCTCTGCCACGAGATTTTTAAATCCAAAATCTATAGTTCACACCACCAATCGGCTTTTTAAAAATGGACTTAACACACCCCAGCTGTGGTTCCTTTCTTTCCCCCTAGTCCTCACCCTCAAACTCTGGGAACTTCAAGCAAATCAGCACTGGGTTTTCTCCTTCTGGATTCAGTAATTATGGCATTTTCTACTGTTTGTTGCCTCTCCAAGCACCCCCTCACCAAAGCCCATGAAGAACCCTTCCTTACAGAGCTACGGATGGTGACATGTCTGCTGTCCAACTGTTGACAGGAACAGCTCCCATTTTCCGTGGACAGGAAGTCAGATAAGAGTCCATCCTCCCACAATGACCTCAGCAAAGATAACATAAGTCTAAAATGATAAGAGCATAACCGGCATTATAAAGCCTTTATAGAAGTACTATGGCATGATTACACTCTTACATGGTAAAGTAAGAGCTGACCGTAATAAAAACTATACGTGACAGTAATTTTTCTAAATGTAAGAGGTGTAAAAATTTAAACTTCTGAGAGCCTTATTTCCAGCTTCCAACAAGTCTTATTCAGACAAATCTCAAACTGTGAAAAGGTAAAAATAATAGAGTTCTTAGGATAGCAGCTGCTTTCAGTTAGCTACATGCCCCTGGATTTGAGGATGGTTCATACTGTTCATTTGCAAACTGCTTCCCTTTTCCCTTCATTCAGTCTTGTGCTGCCATGAATCCAGTTTTTATATCACTATTTTCCAGGTGATTCTTACAAACCTGGGAGAAGGGGAACCACTGCTGTGCAAGAAAGTGACAGGTGTGGAGAAAGAAAACATGTATCAGCCTTGGTTAACCAGAACGGTCAAACGGGATGGAGACTCTCTGTGTTCTCAGCCCTCCACCAGCCCAATCTTGCTGGCACAATTGAAACAAGTCATTTGTTGATTGATTACAGAAACTATGTTTCTGCCTAGATTTTTCTCCATAGCAAGACAAAAATCATAACAGAATCATTCCTGTTTGAACATTGACAAGCCATTGTTTGTTATTTGTGTGCTTCTTCGCAGCCTTAGATGAACAATGCTAGCAATATAATTTTGGGAAAACGGAGAACTTTATTTTTTATGATTATTTATTATTATTACTTTTATTTATTTATTTTTATTGAATCACCGTGAGATAGTTACAAGCTTTCATGTTTGGGTCACAATGATCAAACACCCATCCCTCCACCAGTGTACATTCCCCACCACCAATATCCCCGGTGTACCCCCCTTTCCCACCCTCCCCCTGCCTCCATGGCAGACAATATTCCCCATAATCTCTCTCTACTTTTGGGCATTATGGCTTGCAACACAGACACTGAGAGGTCATCATGTTTGGTCCATTATCTACTTTTGGCATGCCTCTCCCATTCCAACTGGTTCCTCCAGCCATCATTTTCTTAATGATCCCTTCTCTATTCCATCTGCCTTCTCCCCTCCACTCATGAAGCAGGCTTCCAGCTATGGGGCAATCCTCCTGGCCCTTGCATCTACTGGAAAACGAAGAACTTTCAAGGGAAGCTCTGGACCTGGGCTCCGTCTCTGGCCACTAGGACACTAGAGGGCCAAATGGGAGTCAGATTCTAGCCACAAACGAGTCAGGGAAGTCATTAACAAATAATAGAAAGGCTTGTTCTTTCCTAAGGACTTAGTAGACCCAACTCTCCAGTTCACACAGTGAACTGTGGCTCTCAGCACTCGCTCTGGGGTAGGCAGACTATCTGTCTAATGAGCTGTCAAGGTTGGTCAAGCTTCTCTAATATAAAACCTGTATGTGAAGAACAGTAAAGAACATTAGTAAATGTTCTTTACTGTTGAATAAAAGCAGATTTCTAAAAACCACTCATGGTTTTTTGCCTTTTTTGGGGGGGAGGGCTAAATATTCTGAACCAAATCACATGGTTATTTTTAAGATCTTGGCATTCTAGATGAAATAACCCTCCTTTGGACACTGCCCAAAGACTATTGTCCAGACTTCCTTCGGGTCAGATGTCCAAGTTGCTAAAGAGTCATCTTATTTCATACTTCAAATTAATGTAGGTGCCTATAAGCCAACACATGTAACTAGCTGAGCCAAAACTACAATTACAATGTAGAAGAAGTAAATATTCTTTCCTCTAACTTTGCAGGTTTTATTTTAATTCATCACTTATTTCATTTTTACCTTGAATGAAAACAAATGACTTCACCAAAGGCAGAAATTTATCTTAAAAATCTTGCAGTCTTTCCATGCTTAGTTCTAGAAACCCACACTGTCCAATGCATATTTAATTGAATTGATTAACTCATAGCAACAACTAAGATAATTAACATAAGATTAAGGTTCATAATTTTTTAAAATGCCTTTAAAAAAGATATTCTAAGGAAGTATGGTGCTGCTGGCAGATTAACCTGTACCTGTGGGGCAAATGCATCAGCAACCTGATGGTGCCTTCAGACTTCCAGATACCCCAAAATTGCCACTCTGCCTTTGGTCAGACCTCAACAACTTGGGACCAAGTTTACCAAGAAATTAAATGGCCAAAAGTTAGATTTGTGGGAGCCATGCCCACAAATCACCGCTGGCTCAGCTATACAAGCTCATTTATCAGCCTTATTTAAGAGACCCATAAATAAATTTCAAAAGAGATAAAAAGCCGCAAGAAATGTCGAACCCATGCATGGCTGAAGAGGCTGAGGTAGGTTGGAGGGGGGCAGGTCAGTCTGGAGTCTGCCCATATAGAACCCCTGGCAACTGCTTCCTTCCATAATCCAAAATCACTGCCATACCCCTGGCTGACTCCACCATCTCAGGACAGATCTCACTGAGACACAATCTGTCGAAAATTCTGGTATGTGGGTTTTGTGAATGAAATCTCCAGGCATTCTTGGTGTTGGGATGGGCTACCTCCACCCTCCTCCCTGTATTTCTGGAAGCCTCGACAGTCACATCAATACCCCAAAGCTGCCACTCAGTTAAAAAGCTCCTCCAGCCTTACTGTCCTCATAAAAATACTGAATGCCCTCAACAAACACAATGACTTCTTAGTACCTATATTGCAAACCATAATGCAGTAAAGGAAAAGGAGAGAGAGAGAGCAAGAAGGAAAGTGGCTCCCATAGAAGGAGTTTGGGTGTGGGGGATTGGGTGTTGGGGGATGGTAGGAAGGAAACAGGAGACATTGGTGATGGGAAATGTACACTGGTGAAAGGACAGGTGATGGAACATTGTATGACTGAAACTCAATTATGAACAGCTTTGTAATTGTCTAGCTCATGGGTATTCAACTAAAAAAATTTTTTTAAAAAGTAATGTGGAGTTCATGCCCACGTCAATCAACTTAATCAATGGCTGAATAATTAGCAGTACTCCTATATTTAAAAATAATTAAAAAGATATTCTATCCTCCATCTTTGCAAAAAGTTCATATTATAATCTCTTTAATTTATATAATAATCTTTAATTTATAGACATGGAAACAGAAGTTGAGAATGGCCTAAGATAATTGCTTATATCTCTTCACCACACCTCACATCTAATTTCTTCTATATTCATAAAACACTTGCATGTCAGGATTTTCTCTGGGCCCCAAATTAGAAAATCAATACATCTGTGTAGTGTGTTTTATGGAAAAGAAATAATATGAGCAGAAATTATTCCCAAATATTTAATAAGTACTTTTGATCATCCTATGTCATGAAGAAAGTAAAATTAGACCTAGATACTTTGCAGTGGACCTGTTTTGTAATGTCCATACAGTAAAAATATGAAAAGGTGAAGAGAGATCAAAAGCTGAAGAGATAGTAAAATACTCAGAGAAACGAAATGTTAGAAAAATGGGTGTAAAGAAATATGGCCCTTTACATGCTGGGGCTCAGATAGAGAAGGGGACACCAAGTAGAGGATGTTGGGAGGACCCATTCGGGTTGAAAGATGTGTGCCGAAAGTAGACTATAAACCGAACATGAAGGCCACTCAATACCTCTATATCAAACTACAACACCCAAAAGGAGAGAGAACAAAAGGGAATGCCCTGCCAAAGAGGCAGGGTAGGAGGGTGGGGGATGGGGTGGGGGTGGTGAGAGGGATACTGGGATCATTGGTGGAGGTGAATGGGCACTGGTGGAGGGATGGGTAAATGATCACTGTATGAGTGAAATGCAAACATAAAAGTTCATAAATTTGTAACTGTACATCACATAATTCTCTAATAAAAATTAAAAATTAAAAAAAGAATTTTATTTATGGTAATGCATAAAAACCCAAAGCATCAAATATTGTGTGATCATGGAAAGATACCTTGGAAAGGTATCTTTGATATGTAAAGATACATTCTTATATACTTAAATGGAAATAATGTTCTTAATAAACTATAATATTATTTCTTTAAAAAACAAAAATAAAAACTTCATAAGATCCAGCAACACCACCTGTACTAATTTGAAAAGATACTTGCACAATCATGTGTGCAAATCAATAGCCAGAACACAAAATCAAAGTGGAAGCCCATCAACAGATGACTGGAGAAAGAAACTGTAGCACATTTTTGAGTTTACAAAAATTAAATTCAAAAATGTGCCTGTTAAGGAGTTAGGCTGGGGCACAGGAAGGAATCTGGGGACACTCGTGGAGGGAAGTTGACACTGGTGGTGGGATTGATGTGGGAACACTATATGCCTGAAACTATTATGGACACATCTGTAAATCCTGGTGCAAAAATTAAAAAATTTGCTTTAAGAAAAGAGAGAGAAAGAAACTATGGTACATATAGTCAGTGGAAAACTACTCTGCCATTTAAAAAGATGAAATCATGCCTTCGGGGACAAAATGGATGGAACTCAAGGTAATTATGCTAAATAAAATAAGGAAGGCAATTACCAGATAGTTTTATTCACATGTAGAATATAAACAACTAAAGCAAACTAGAAAAAATCAAATAAAATGAACTTACTAAGTTTTCCAGAGAGGGTGGACTTGTACACTGAATTAAACACAAACAACAGGGCTTTACACAAGGACCAGGAAAAAAGATTTTAGGCTGAATCTCGGAAAATTTCTGAAGCCAAAAACCCCAGCATCCACTGCCATAGTGCAGGCAGAGCTGAGGGAAGTTTGCTGGAGACTTCAGGCCCCAGCAACAGGCCTTCTGATCTGCTCTGAGTCTGATTATGCCAACATCTGGACCTGTTTATCTCCTTTGTTTTGTCTTCTGTAGTGATTTGGAAAACTAGCATCCTGTGTTTAGTACTCGTGTTGACTTGCAATTTAGTGAACCATATATTTTAACCTATGTTTCTCCAATGATCAAAGTCAGACCAAACAATGTCATGGGTCTACCCTGCAATTAAAGTAAAAAATTAAGCATGGTTTTTACTTGACTTTAGCTTTGATCTTACCTTAAAAAATACTACAAACACAATATATTATAAACCAATTAAGTTTTGCTTTAAGTTATGTTTCTTTCAAATAATGTATTTAGCTTTTATATTTAGCAGTAACTATTTTAGGAAACCATATACTGACTGCTCGGCTTCCATCAATCCTTTTGTAGCATATTTTGAGTTACTACCTTTGATTTTTTAATTGACCTATAGAATGGTTCTATAAATAATTTGTTGGGGGTGGGGAGCACTTCCAAGCATGGATAAGAGAGCTCAGGGGTCTCCTGTCACTCCTGATTATAGCCCAGTTTGTGCAAGCAACCAGGGTCATACCCAGCAGTGTTCATCCTGGCTTAGGTCTTTAAAGTGTTTGTAAGGAAAGCCACAATGTACCTGATTCTTGGTCATCTTAAAATATCTTTTTACTACCGGAATTCTTGAATTAAATTTAGTATGGAGCAGTATGCATAGATCAGAGTTCAGCCTTAGGTGAGACTCTATTACTCTACAATATAATACTACAATATAGAGTAACAAAGTAATGTAGAGTACAATATATTACTCTATGCAAACTGGGCAATAAAGACTGAAGGCCAGTCTATTTTTTCTTTTTGTTGAAAAACTATTATTTCTAGTTGCTTATGACAAATGGAGACGTTACTGGTGTCCACTCGAGTAAATCGATGAACAACGGGATGACAGTGATGACAGTGATGATGATGACGGTTGCTCTTTACTCTAGGTTTGCAAGCTATGATCAACACAGTGTATTTTTTTGCCAAAAAAATGTTAATTTTTAAGCCCTGACTATAGCTGGGTTTTGTGGCCCCAAAATTAAAGAAAAAGATGCCAATTTTTCACATTAAGAAAAATGGTTTTTCTATTATGTCTATGATTATAATTTTTGATCCTGATGCAGAATTTTCAAGAGTATAGTTTATCTGTAGGTTCAATTCCTAAAGTTTTTATTCACTCCATATCTGTGCTCATCTTTTACTGTTTTATCTTTCTTTTTTTTTTCTGTAGTCTTGGATGACTAGTTCATAGATTGCATTTTATTCACGTTTAATTCTGCTCTTCAGCAAAAGGATAATATTTTTGCCTTGGATTTCACACTTTTAGTAGTCTCCCCTCTAGAGGGTATGTTATGTGGAGTGACTTCACCCACCCAGATGTGCTCATGAGTTCCAGAAGGGCTACATCTCAGATCTATACCTTAGGGCTGGATTGATTTGCATAACCTTACCTCAGGTCCCAGAAGTAATCAGCCACAGCTTTAGCCCTTCAGAGTAGATCTTAACGGTTTTCTCTTCCCAGGGCACTTCTGTCTCTAAAGCATTCCTTAGCAGAATATCCATAGCTAAATACCACTTATCCTCTACATTCTACCCACTCTTTGTTGTGTTGGGAACATGCTCTTTTGAATCTATATAAACAGATTCAAAGAAAGCTATGAATGATCCATTTCTCGCCCTCTCAGAATTTTATTCTAAGTGAAATGAGTCAGAAAGAGAGGGACAGACATAGAAGGACTGCACTCATTTGTGGAGTATAGAATAACATCACATGAAGCTGACACCCAAGGACAGGAGATACAAGGGCCAGGAGGATTGCCCCATCGCTGGAAGCCTGCTTCATGAGCGGAGGGGAGAGGAAGATAGGATAGAGAAGGGATCACTAAGAAAATGATGGCTGGAGGAATCAGTCAGGATGGGAGATGTGTGACGAAGTAGAGAATAGAACAACCATGATGACCTCTCAGTGTCTGTGTTGCAAGCTATAATGCCCAAAAGCAGAGAGTATGGGGAATATTGTCTGCCATGGTGGCAGGGGAGGTTGGGAAAAGTGGGGCACACCAGGGATATTGGTTGTGGGGAATGTGCACTGGTGGAGGGATGGGTGCTTGATCACTGTGTGATTGTAACCCAAACATGAAAGCTTGTAACTATCTGACGGTGATTCAATAAAAATTTTTTTAAAAAGAATTTTATTCCCATAAAGGAGATGAGAGGTCTGATTTCAGGTTACAGCAATTCAGAGGTCCTAATTGTGTACAGAGGTGAAATGAGTAAAGCTTTGGGTGAGGTATGGGGGTCTTATTGGCTATTCTGAATTAGGATTTAAAGAGGTCATTCTGGGGTGGGTATTCTCCAAACAACTTCACTGGCACTGGACTAGGTGGAAATTCCTTCTAAATTTCTCTCAGTGCTGATATAAAGGTTAATGAGTTTTCAGCGTCATTGGTATTTTGATAGGAAATGGAATGTATCTCAGGCTAATCTCCAATGCATTGCCTCCCAGCCACCACTGGGGAACAATATATTCTCAACATACATCTCCGTTCATCAATCCAATAGAAACCAAATGATATGTGTGGGTGGAATTTTAAAATACTACACAAAAGAATTAACCGTAGCAACTTGGACTTCAAAGTCAGCAAAGCTGTCATGCAAAATGGCCTGCAGGAATTTCCACCATTCCCAGAAGCTTGTGATTGAGCTGACTCATCCTTAACAACATATAGTTCACCATTCACCAGTAAGAGCATGTCTTAAATACATGCCAAAAAGGAAAGTATCACACAACATGCATTTACCTTATAGTAAATCCTGGCCATCAAACCCCGCTGAAGAACCGTTTCACGAAAGTTCACTGCTTTCAACAGAAAGGTGAGATTGCCCACGGTGTCCACATTGAATGCCAGGAAACTGAAAGAAGAAACAGTCACTATTATTATTGCTTGTTCTCATTAAAGAATTTCATTAGGAAGAAACAGATAAGGGTTTATATCTTAAATAAAAACTCAAAATCAAGCAACTGCTTTAGTCAAGCATCTTTTCAACTTTTTTTTTGGTGAATGTTTGGCTTATCATACTCTTTATGGCATAAAAATTTGGCTCTTTCTTAATTTTTTTTTATTGAATTACCATGTGGAAAGTTACAAAGCTTTCAGGCTTAAGTCTCAATAATACAATGCTCGAACACCCATCCCTTCACCAGTGCACATATACCACCACCAAGAATCACAGTATACCTCCCCCCACCCCTCCAGCCCCCAACCCCCACCCCGCCTGTGTAGCTTATAAATTGGCTCTTTATGGTATAAAAAATAATTGGGGTTTGGGGTTTTTTTTGGTTTTGGACCATATTGGCAGTGCTAATGGGTTACTCCTGGCTCTGTGCTCATGAATTACTCCTGGTGGTGCTCAGGGGAACATATGGGATGCCAGGGATTAAACCTGGGTCAGCGGCATGCAAGGCAAATACTCTACCTGCTCTGCCCAGTATTATCTCTCTGGTCCCATAATTGATTTTTTTTATTTTTTTCTACTTACTATTATATTTATAAATTTTATTTATTGTTTACATCACTTAATTCATTAACAGTTATGCAGATTTTTCAAGTAGGTTTATTTTAACATCATCATCATTATCATCATCCCATTGATCGTTGAATTTCTCGAACGGTCTCAGTAACATCTCCATTCTTCCTAGCCCTGAGATTTTAGAAGCTTCTCTTTACATGTCCTTTCCAATGGTGTCACATTGAAGGATCTTTCAGGGTCAGGGGAAAGAGACTGATCACTGTTACTGGTTTTGGCATATGAATATGATGTGGGGAGTTTGCAAGGCTCTCCCATGTGGGCAGGAAACTCTTGGTAGCTTTCCAAGTTTCCCCAGAGGAAGAACTAAGCTATAAGATATCTTGCGGCCTCAAAGCTTGGTTTTGGCCGGGAGCTTGGTTTTATAGTCTCTGGATGTTGGCCATTGGTGGATTACATAGCACTGGGGGCAGTTTCTGGGTGTGACTGCCTAGCTATTGGAAAATGGAGAATTGGGTGGAGGAGGCCCAGGCCCGATCTGAGCAGGCTTGGAGGTCTCAGCCCCCGGTCCCACACACTAGGGTTTCTCTGATGGTTCCTTCATATGTGAGGCTCGTTCAAAATAAGTGATAAGTTATTAATGCTATGATCACTTATTCTAACAACTCAACAATAATTGATAATGATATAATAATTTCACAAAGAATTTATCAATAAATAATAAATTCAAAAGCTGTGCTAAATATTTATGGATTCTTAAATATGCTCAATAACTCTATAATCAAATACTATTATAATCCAACATATATTTCTCAGGTTTGAGAAAGTGAGACCCAATAACATTCAGTAACCTGCAGACCAGAGGGAGGTCACAGACCACAGACCATAGTCAAAATTGGGTTTTGTCTGAGAGGTCACTAGTATTTAATAAAGAGAAGTTTCAGAGCACAGTGAAATGGGTGTAAGCAAGCACAGGGTATAGTAGGTCATATTTCGCATATAACCTCTGTGTGTATGACACAAATCACTGTCACTGTCACTGTCATCCCGTTTCTCATCGATTTGTTCGAGCAGGCACTAGTAATGTCTCCATTGTGAGACTTGTTGTTACTGTTTTTGGCATATCGAATATGTCACAAGTATCTTGCCACGCTCTGTCATGTGGGCGAGATACTCTCTGTAGCTTGCCGGGCTCTCCAAGAGGGGCAGAGGAATTGAACCCGGACCGGCCCCATGCAAGGCAAACATCCTACCCGCTGGGCTATTTAGATGCAATAAATTTCTAAAAGTAGAATCAAGGTGGTGGGCACATGAATGCTCATAAATTCTTTTAAATTTGATGAATACTTGAACGTGCTCATAATACAGGAGGGCAAGGACTCAAGTAGACGCAGTGTCTTGACTTTCCTCAATGCCCACAGCCTCGTAGGGGAATATGGACTGAGGAGGAGGTAGAGCTTTAGAGGCAGCCCCCTGGGGAGGGCAAGAGGCAGCACTCACGAGGTAGATTTGCAGAATTAGGGTGTCTGCACATAGTTCAGTCTCTTTGCAAAAGCACTTGCCCGTTAGGTTCCCTCTCTGCTGAGTCCTCCCCTCATCATCTAGTCTCAAGATTTTTTTTCAGTGCTACTATGCATTCTTCCTAAAGTTCAAATGAGAGGAGGTAGCTTTTTGTTACTGAAGAAACAGCTGCCTTCTTGGGGGAAAATTTTGGAGGGTAGGAACATTTTCAGTCTTCTTTCTTCATGTCTGCACCCATCTTGAATACCTCTCATGAGGGATGCTAATATGAATGCCATTTAATTGCTCTAAGAAATATATGCTCCACGAATGCTGAGAAACCATGGTCTCTAATTTATCACCAGTGTCTACAGGAGTGCCCAGGATACCACATGTACATATTTCTATATTGGTACTAGATGACGAAGGCTTTGTTAACATAAAAATCAAAGTAAAGATTTTGGACTTAAGTAGAGAAACAAAGACTTATTGAAACAGTAACATATAAACTAAATTAGTGGAAAAGAGATGTGTATTGTTTTTGAGGTTAATAATTATGACAAAAATTAATTAAATGGACTGGAACTATCCAAATATTTACCATGAGAATGCTGCCTTTGGCATATCTCAAGTCTACACTGGAAGATTTGCTGGAACTATAGATTTGTATACGAGTGAGAGTCTGTTATGTTTTCAAAATGATGGAAGCAATCTCTTTTTGGCTGTCTGGAAAGGAAATAAAAGAGCATATGATTTGCAGCAAACTTGGGAACAGGTTTCCTGAATGGATGTAATGTATTCTTATGGAGATTGTGCGATTCTTTCAACTCCTTATGTGTCAGTACATTTTCTACAAAGTAAATTGGGAGGAAAGCCATCCGTACTACTCCAGATTAGACAATTTTAAAAGATGCACTGATGCGGTGAGACATGCCAGGATAAATTAAAACATCCAAGTATGAGACTTGAGCCCTAGAATGCGGAGTTTATGTTTTCAAGCTCAAAGACAGACCACAGCTTAAATAAATAAGAGCCTGAGCAGTAGTAAGGAAAAAAAGAGCTAGAGAAGCACAGATTACACACTTCTTAATTTCATGTTATTCCTATAGAAAAAAAATCCTATCCTCTCACTTTTTTGCACTTTTTTGAGATGTTTTCTAATGAATAATGAGTGCAGTCATTCTATGTCTGTCCCTCTCTTTCTGACTCATTTCACTAAGTATGATACCCTCCATGCCTTTAGAAGCAATTTTATGACTTCATCTTTCCTAACATCTGCATAGTATTCCATTGTGTAGATGTACCAATTTTTTTTTTAACCAGTCATCTGTTCTCAAGCAATCAGGTTGTTTCCAGATTCTGGCTATAGTGAACGGTGCTGCAATTAACATACAGGTGCAGATGTCAAGATGGGACAATCTAGAAAGCATAAATGCATGGTCTTGATGAAAGCTGTTACACCTTAAGAGACAAGACCCCCATGGGGAAGGATAAGCTGAATTGGCCTGAGGACTTAGTCTGGGATTTACGGTAAAAGCCTAGCTTGCTCTCAGAACCTAGAGAACTAAGTGTTAAAAGCCTTGCTTGCTCTCAGAGCCCAAAGAAGAGTTGAGATCTTTGTCTCTTACTGTGTCTACCCAAAGGACTGCAAGTACCGATAACATATACAACTAGAGGGAAACAGAAAAAGCATTATAGATGTCCCTGGGAGACAGAGTGTCTCCTTGCATTAATCTCCCCCAAAGAGAATTTCCTATGTTTGATCTATGTAAATGATCTTTGTAAACTTCCAGATGTCTTACCTATGCAATGATCAATCACACCTATGTCCCTACCTCAAGCCCCCTCAGATGTTCTATGTGCATGCTAGCAGCTCTGCATTAAATGGACCATTATCACCATCAGTCTGTAGTCTCTCTCTCTTTCTCTCTCTCTCTCTCTCTCTCTCTCTCTCTCTCTCTCTCTCTCTCTCTCTCTCTCTCTCTCTCCTGGGGAAGACTGGAAGCAGCTCTCACCAAATGCATGTGTCACGGCGTTGCCGCACCCGTACTTTATGAAATCACAGAGATGGTCTTGCAAAGTTGAACACTGCCACATTCCCACAATCCAGAAATTTCATTCACAGGCACATATACTCATGAAAACATGCTTTTCCAATAAGAAATTGGGAATCACTGGTGAATAAGTTGAAAGGACTGAGATCACTATTTTTAAATAGATTTTAAAGCATGAGATTCATGAGTAATAATGCTATCTTACATCTAAGATGAACACTGTTCCTTGAAATGTTTGCATCGGTTATACCCATTGGAGGTTGAAGAGTGAGACTAGAGATGTGTGGGTGTATGAGATGATGTAAAATTTGCTTCTCACTCTGAGTCATGGCAACTAAACTTGAAAACCAGTAGGAGCTCAGAAATCATATATATGATTGTTCATAAGTTTTATGCAAAATATTAAAAAACAAATATTCACTGATACTGGAAATCAACAAGAATAAGTACATTGGGCATATACATTACGAGAAAAGAAAACAATTTTAAGTACACTTAACAACTGGGATGGATCTTAGAAACAAAATATTGAGTGAAAACAGGAAGCTACAGAATACCACATACAATATGCTATATTTATCAGGTTTAGAGACAACACTGAAAATCATTAAAAACAACCAAAGGGATCCTGATACCAGGATATCTAGTTTAATTCTAATATGCCCCTCATTACCATGAAACCTCGGGTAAAACACTTAACCTGTGACTCAGTTCCCCATTTGCAAAACGGCAACAATCATGTGCCTAACTGGGTTTTGCAGTAAAGCCCTGAAAGTGCTTGGAACAGTGCGCATGCAATAAAGAATGAATACAAGTAGAAGGAATAGAATTAGCCACACTTTACTCTTAACTTGGGGGTTTGCTATAAGAATATTAACTTTATGCATTTTATAGAAATATATTAACAATGAATATGTTACTATATGCCATTATATATTATTGCATATTAATGTCATTATGCTTTATTATATGTCAACTACTAAAATTTCCAACAGAACATTGATTTGTACTTTGACTAGGATCTATGCACTCAGGTTTAATCATAAGACACTGAGGCCACAAAAAGTGGCAGCCTGAGCAATTCCATACCTGGTTCTCAGCATGTTGCCCATAGACCCAGCCCAGCTTTGGAGCAAGCTGAAGAGTGGTCTTTCTTCATACTCTTTGGTTTTCTGAGCCAGCAGTTCCCGTGCCACAGCCTGTGTAGAGAGTTAATCATTTATGAGTCATTTGTCAGAAATGTAAAAAGGTCTTTTTTTAAATTGTGGTTGAAGTTAAGGCAACATGTTTATATAATAGTGTGTTAATGTCCATGGTCATGGGTACAGTTATATCTCCGCACCACCAAGCTGCCTAATAGCCTCTACCAGTATCCCTAAGTTACTTTCATTCCTCCCCTTCCCCCTACCCACCATCCATTCAAACCCCAGATTGGTAATTTAAGTTTTGAAATCCAGTGCCAAGGGTTGGGCAGTTTTCATTTCTATTTCTTTGCTTTGTTACTCTGTATGGGCTGGAGCAATAGCACAGCAGGTAGGGTGTTTGCTTTGCATGTGACTGACCCAGGTTTAATTCCTCTGCCCCTCTCAGAGAGCCTGGCAAGCTACAAAGACTATCTTGCCTGCACATCAGGGCCTGGCAAGCTACCTGTGGTGTATTCAATATGCCAAAAACAGTAACAACAGGTCTCACAATGGAGACATTACTGGTGCCCACTCGAGAAAATCAATGAGCAACAGGATGACAGTGACAGTGACTCTGTATACCACAGGTGAATGATATAATCCCATATTTGTCCTCTCCCTTTGACTTATTTCACTAACACGTTACCTCCAATTCCATCCAAGTTGCAGCAAACTACAAGATTTCATCTTCTGTTTCAACTGCATAGTATTCCAGTGTGTGTATTACAACTTCACTATTCATTTATCTATCACTGGACATTTGGATTTTTCCCATACCCTAGTTACTATACTAAGCAGTGCAGTGATTAGGGGTGTGCTATCATCTTTTCGATTTTATGTTTCCTGGTTCTTGGGATAGATACCAAGAAGTGGGATTTCTGAATCATACACAGAAGCTCTATTCTTAGTTGTTGCTGTTGTTGTTGTTGTTGGGGGGGTAGTTGTTAGGCCTCACCTAGCAGTGCTCAGGAACTACTCCTGGTGGTTCTCAGCAGTCCATTTGTGGTGCCAGGGATTGAACTGGTCTCTAGTGCATGAAAGGCAAGCTCCTTACCTCTTATACTATCTCTCCAGGTGTTTTAAGAAGCCTCCATATTGTTTTCCATAAAGGTTGAATCAGACTACATTCCTACTAACAGTGAATGAAGGTTCCTTTTTCACCACATCTCCACTAAACACTGTTTGGGGGTTGGTGTGGTCCTTTTGGTATATGCCATTCTCACTAGAGTGAGATGATGCATCTCTTATTATTAGTAAAATGCAAACATTGAGTTGTGCCTTGGCTAGGATCTGTGCACCCAGGCTCAATCATATGACACTGAAGCCACATTTGATTTTGCATTTCCCTAATAAAGGAGATGAAGAACTTGTCCTATGTCTTAGGGCCAATGTTAGTCTTCAGGAAACATCTGTTTAATCACCCCCCCACCCCCACTTTATTTTGTCTTGTTTTTTAGCCACCTGCTGTGATGCTCAAAGGCATCCTAACTCTTTGTCCAGGGATCATTCCTGGCAGGGCTCAGGGAAACATATTGGGAACCTGGACCCAATCTAGGTCATCTACATGGGAGCCAAGTGCCCTACTCACTGCACGATATCTCTGGCTCTCCTATTTTCACTCTTTTTTAGAGTTATTGGTTTCTTTTTGTTGATTTTGTGAGTGCCTTTTGGATCTTGGATATTAACACCTTATCTTATATATGGTATGCAAATACTTGCTCTTATTCTATAGGATGCCTTTTTAACTTTAGCTTGATTTTCTTTTGCATGTAAAACTTTTTTACTTTGTTATGGTCCCATTTGTTTAAGATTTTATGAAATAAAATCACTGAAGACACCTCTGGACTAATGAAGGTTCACATCCAAAAAAGCTTTGCCTATATTTTCCTCAATGCATTTCTCAGGGATTCTGGTGAAATCTTGAGAGCTTTGGTTCACTTCTGATTAACTTTTGTGTATGGATAGATATATTTTTATACATATATCTATCCAATTTTTTATTGCCATTTTTAAAAGAGGCTTTTTAAATTTCACTCCATGCACCCAGCAACTTTTTCACTGGTTAGCTCTGGGCTCTCAAATCTATTTCACTGGTCTAAGTGACTGTCTTTAGATCAGTACCTCCCTGTATTAATTACTATTGCTTTACTGTACAATTTTAAGTCAGGAAATTCAATTCCTTTCATCTTTAATTTTCTTAGAATAACTTTAGTCACCTGGGAGTTTTACAGTTCCATGTATGCCAGAGTCTTTAAATGCTGCATCCAGAGACTGTCTAGTTGCTTGTAGTAAAATCCATTGATGGAACCATATACAAGACTTTACCCCTTCCATGGCCTTATATGGCAGTTAGTCATATAAGGCCTCTCCACTCTGCAAGACTGACCAGCTGAGTACTTCTTGCTCTCTCTCTCTCTACCTTGAAGTATCTATCTTCAGTTCTGGTCCTAGGACAAACTATTTCAGTAGACATTTCAGATAAAAATCTTCTTGCCTTCCCTGGGTCATATGGCTGGACTATTTTTTTTGGGGGGGGGAGGAGGGACACATCTGGCAATGGTCAGGGGTTACTCCTGTCTCTGCACTCAGAAATTATTACTGGCAGTGCTAGGGGGACCATATAGGATGATGGGGATTAAACCCAGGTCTGTTGTGTACAAGGCAAATACTCTACCTACTATACTATTACTCCGGTCCTGGCTGGGCTATTTTTTATTGGCCCTTCATTGTCTATGGTGGATCACAGTTCGAGAAATAGTACCAAAATATACACACAAAACATGGTCAATTTATTTCCGCCTCTGCACTTTTAAGGCTGCTGTTTAGGCCTAAAATATTGTATGCTTTCCACGGAGCGTGGAAAGAAAATGTGGCCAGACCCATACTGCTATTCAGAGAGACCCAGATGACAACATCGATGGAAATTATTAGTGAGGCCACCTCGGACCAAGCTGCTGACCACCAACAGTGAAAGTGAGCCCAAGAAAGATCACTGAGGAATTGGACCATGTGAATTCAGCCCAAAGTGCCAGCCCACAGAACTGTAAGCTAACATTTGCATGCAGTTTTAAGGTAATGAATTGGGGTGTGGGGGGTTGTTCCATGACAGCAAATGCTGATTCATTCTCACACATAACCAACACAGGAATAATTCCTTCTTTGTTTCATATGTACTCGTTTTAAAACAGTCTACAAAATGTTGCATGCTTTTAAGCAATAAGCTATCACAATATTTCTGGGCTATAACTGCTATTTCTGATTCTAATGGCATAATGGCTATATAATAGTCCTTATTTGGAACAGACTGAAAATAGTTAAAACACTTCATTTCACTCAGACTATTTCAGATCTTCAAATCTAGCTTTTTTACCTTTAATGTTTTGGCAGTGACGGCGATCAAACTCATCTCCTTATATCTGCAAATGTTCTATGACTGACCCACATCCCCAACCTTCTGATTTTATACTATTGTCAATAACCTTTGTATCAGTGTTTACATAAGTGTCATAATTCGTATCACTATGTTTATATGTGTCATGGTTTTTTAAAAATATCCTGAGCAGGAATCAATGAACTTAAATGATACAGAGGTTTTTACCTGGGAGAGGACTGCAGGAAGCTTTCAAGGGAGCAGAACCAGACATGCAATGCCTGGGGCAGTCTCAGTCAATGGAAGACAGTTCTAGTGTCCACTCAAGTGTCATGTGAGCAGACACAGCCAGTTGAGAGCCAGAGTCAGCCAGTTACACTTAAGCTCTCAAGTTCTCCCTGCTCCAGATCAGTGGGAGAATAAAACTTCCCAGTCCCTAGTGAGTTAGATGCGGCCATAGGACTTGCTTTAGGCCTATGATATAGAAGTAATGGCAGTGTTATCAGTTGTGAATGGCCCCTAAGCTTGGGCTACTGTTGGTGATGGAAGTTGTCATCATATTTTTGTATAGACTCAGGCATCTTACTATACTTTTATATTCATTAAAAATTAGTTTCCTTTTTCTATATTGTCTTGAATTCTTTTTTTAAATTTATTTATTTTTATTGAATAACCATGTGGAAAGTTACAAAGCTTTCTTAAGTCTCAGTTACACAATGCTCAAACACCCATCCCTTCACCAGTGCACATATTCCACCACCAAGAACCACAGTAAACCTCCCCCCCATCCCCCACCCCTCCAGCACCCCACCCCACCTGTGTAGCTGATAAATTTCACTTTACTTTCTCTTTACTTTGGTTACATTCAATATTTCAACAAAAAATCACTATTATTGTTTGGAATATCCCCCGCCCAAAGTCAGACTGCTAGAAAGGAAACATTTAATAATTTGTTTTCCATTGCTGAGAATGAAGAGATATGAGGTCGTGTGGCCACAATAGTGGCTGCGAGGTTTTGGATTTCTGTATTTAAGTATTTTAGTAACTAAGTTCAGAGAAATTTCTGCCAGAAGTTGCATCATTGCTAGCTTGTACCTCTCTGCCACATTATATTCCACATATGAGTGCAATCTTTCTATGTCTGTCTCTTTCTCTCTGACTCATTTCACTCAACGTGATACTTTCCATGTTCATCCACTTGAATTCTTGAACTTAAGTCTCTAGATAAGTTATACTAGCTATGACTGTATTTCATAATAGTAAAGAGTGTAATACAAAATATTTTCTATGGGTGGAATGGTAGTACATGAGTAGTGTACTTGCTTCGTATGTGGTCAACCCAGATTCTATGGATGGCCCCCCTAGATCCCCTATAGTCCCATGAGTCCTGCCAGGAGTGATCCCTGAGTTCAGAGTCAAGAGTAAGCTCTGAGCACTGCTGGGTGTGGCCCCAAAATAACGAAAAGAAATTTTTATAAAAATTAAAACATTAGGTCCAATGAGTTTGACAACTACTCACTGTGTTATGGATCAAAGAACAAGAGCATATTTATGATCAGCATTGTACAAAAAGGTAAAAATCAAACTGTTCCAATGATGGGTAAGAGGGAGGTAAATATTTATGGTAAATATTAAATGACACAACAGTCAAGTTTATTTTCACTGACTGGAGCGACAGCACAGCAGGTAGGGTGTTTGCCTTGCACACAGCTGACCTGGGTTCGATTCCTTCGTCCCTCTTAAAGAGCTCAGCAAGCTGCCAAGAATATCCCGTTCACATGGGTGAGCCTGGCAAGCTACCCATGGCATATTCAATATGCCAAAAGCAGTAACAACAAATCTCAGAATGGAGACAAATGGAGATGTTACTGGTGCCCGCTCAAGCAAATCGATGAACAATGGTACAACAGTGCTACAGTGCACTAAAATTAATATTTAAATCTTTGTGTCTGTTAATTTATGATGGCTCTACCTCTACCTCTATTTCCTTTGTTGCAAAAGGAACATCATCCTAAACATTAAGTAATGTTTTCTCCAATTCTCACCCTTTCACAGTTTTGACTTTATTTTTCTTCCTTTCTTACCACTTGATGTCAAAGAGCTGGCTTTCTTATTACTTTCTTATTTATTCTGCAGCCTGAAAAATAAGTGTCAGGAGGTAAAGTTTACCAATCTTTGTATATCAAACCGTGATGGGAGTTGAGGAACCTTTTTTGAATGAGTAAATAAATAAATTTCTTTATATTTTCAGTGTCTTTTAGCCTGCTCAATTCTTTAATTACCCCCTTAAACTTCTGTCACCACTTTGTTCAAATTTAAGCAAGTAAGACTGATACAATTAACTGACTTCTAAAATTAACTCACTCGCAACTAGAATTAAAATTAGAATGATGTAAGGATTCAGTTCATGTGCTAAACTAAGAGAAAAGATAGACAAATTAGGTCCCAGCCAGTATCATAAAAAGCAGATTACTCATTTTGGCTCTCGGTTCCTTTTTCTTCTCTTTTTGTTCCTTTCTTTTGGCCTCTTTCCTCCTTTTCTAGGTCATGAGACAAATCATTTTAAAAATGAGCTTATTTTTAAAATGCTGCTGATGTTTCCTCAGTGAAAGATTAAGTGACTGTAGCTACTATGTACCGCGGGGTTTGGGGAGTACAGCGTGTGAATCTGGGGCTCTGTTTGATAAATGACCCAGAAGAGGCAAAGACAGATCAGTTGTCACTTCCACAGAGCATGCAATGAGGAGGTCCACATTTCACCCCATTGTTGTGTTTCTCTGTGCTTAAGACACTATACCATGGATGTATAATGTCAACTTCCTGCTTTAAAATCATTACAGATCACAAAAATATTGCAAAAATTCAAAGAATACAGAAAGGTATTCTGTGTTTTGCCTGATCATCACCTATTTCCCTCAAAGTAATATCTTACATAGCAATACTGATGATTAAAACCAGGAGAACCAAATAAAAAATTCTAAAAAAACCATCGAGTATTTTGGCTGTAGTCTAGGTTACATTATTCTGAGATGAGCAAAAGTAGACCCTTTGGTAAAATTAATTATGTATGTCAGGGGAGGAGGTTGTGCAGTGTAAGTAAACTGCAGCCTTATCTAAGTCCATACTTTGAATCTTTGTGCAAAATTTTATCTATTTTAAATTCATATTTTATTGAGGCAACACTGGTTTACAAGCGTGACAATGCTTATCTGTTTCAGGAGTACAATGTTAGCACACTAAACTCAGCATGAAAGCGCCAATATCCCTCCATCACAGACTACTGAATCCTTTCAGTCCACTCCACCAGTTAGGTAACCTCAGTTCTAAGGTCAGAGTCCAACATTTGTTTTCCTCAGAAATTGCCTATGACCTTGTTTTGTTTCTTTACATCCCACATAGGAGTGAGATCATTCAGTGTTTGTCTTTCCCTCTTCGGTCTTGTTTCACCTTGAATGACATAGGTTAGTTTCACCCATACTGTAGCACAATATACCATATATATATACATATACATATACATACATATATTTGCTTTTTGGGTCACACCCAGCGATGCTCAGGGGTTACTTCTGGCTCTGCACTCAGGAATCACCCCTGGCGGTGCTCAGGGGCCATATGGGATGCTGGGAATCAAACCTGGATCAGCCACAAGGCAAATACCCTTCCCACTGTGCTATCGCTCCAGCCCCAATATGCCATATTTTAAGATGCTTTGTGACTTTCCTTTTCCTAAGTGACTGTTTTGTGCTAGTACTTTTTGTGTGTGTGTGTCTGTCGACACAGGTTGTGGTTTACTTATAGCTGTTCTAAAGGCAACAGCTCTCTCTTTTCTTCATCTACTGAACTAAGTCCATGAAGGAACGTGCTCAGGAGCCTTATCCTAGGAGAAGACTGGGACACCACACAGTTAGATAAACGTGGTGCTATGCTTTTTATAAAAGATCACATCTGTGGGAGAAATCAAGCTCATCTACAGCCAACACTTGGAAACTATGAGTCTGAGCAATTGTGCAGAATAATGACATCATAAACATGCATTTATAATGAATGTCATATGCCGAGGTGATGCTGATTATATAACATCAATAAAAGTCATTCTGTAGGTCAAATGGCTTTTCAAGCCTTCTCTGAAGCAATGAGCATTTCCACACCCTAAGTAATTCAGAGATTTATGCCAAGTACAGTAAAATTTGAATTAAAAAGTCTAAATGTAGTCTCTACTGCCAAGGAAGAAACACTCAGAGCTCATGAGACTAGAAAATGTAGTGTGTAAAGGAAAGTCGGCAGAGAGTCGCTGGCTCTGGTAGTAGGCCATACCAGACCCTGGATTGCTCTATCTGTACTCCAGAAGGTGATGGACTCACTCAAAGTGGCAAGCCTGATGACACCGTGCTTCCAAATCATGCTCCAAGACACCGCAGGGAGATCAGCTACACAACAATCAAAAATATGGCATGTCTTGTTCAAAAATCATAAGAGTTTCAAGATACTGCAAACAGAGCACCAAACCAAGCACTGATCTCAACCCTGATCGAGTCTCTGATTCTGGAAATACTCCACGGTGATAGGTGAGCCCCTCCCTGCTCGAGCTCAGCCCCAGACTTCTGCACTACATTCACTGTGTTTACTGTGCATCTACTCTGCACCCTGCCCTGCACAAACAGTGCCATAGAAACACTGAGATCTTCACCTTCAGTGCCCATAACCACAAAGGCTTTGCTTGGGCTCCTCTGATCCTCATCACTGTCTGGGGCAACTCCCCTGTGGTTCTCACATGATAGAAGTGACCGAAGAGAGATCAGGAACGCTCCCAGACTGTTTCTGGAATCCCGTGTGTAGGAATCGAACCTCAACACTGTAAGGAAACCGTGGCTGTGAGTGGTATGGAGGAACATTAACTGAACATACTGGCTGTGGAGTTCGGAACCAGATGGAGCTTAAGCAATCCTGGGACACAGATGTGTGCTGAGAGCACTCCAGGAGACTGGACAATCACCCGAGGAACAGACGATGCCTGAACAGGGGAGGCTCTCACACTCCCTCCAGAAGTCGTGTGTGGGTGACACTTTCATCAGTGATAACGTTCAGTGTGTGGGGACCAGCCAGGCCTCCCTGGCCCCGAAACCCTCCTCTGATACATCTTGAGGTGATGACTCAGACTGGGGGACATCTTGTAGCAAGAAGTCCACATTCAACTCCGAAATCTGGCCACCAAACTAAGGAATGTTCTGGGCTGCTGGAAGGGAGCTAGAGGGACCACAGTCCCCCTTCGCGCCTTCCTAGGTAGATGCACCCGCCTCAGCCATGGTCTAGAGAGGTTCTGTTTGAAGAGTCAGAGGGAGGTGAGGAGCACAGCGCCCACTGTGCGCCACACACAGGGGCACTCCCCTCCCCACTGATGTCTGTCCCACCGACCTTGCCCCTTTGCGTGAAACACCAGTTGTGTTCGCTTTCTCTTGAGAAATGGTGCTTTCCAGGAAACCAGAACCCATGTCTCCTGAGCGCCATAGTCAGAAGAAGATAGGCAGCAGCAGCCCATGGAAAGGGCTGTGTTTGCCCTCTCCCCCCACTAAATTCTGAGACCCCCTGGGCCTGCACAGCTAGTTAGGTCTCTACCAGGCCCTAGACTTGGTGGCTGTTGTTGGCCCAGTTCCTCAAACTCAAGCAGCTGGCTGCATCCCTGGCCCTGTCTTCTCCTCCTCTCTCCACTGCCTCCCAGTCATCTGTGGTAAACCCAGTCCTCTCAACAAGTGGCACCCAGTCTAGCACCCCAGCCCTGCTGCCTGGATCACTGCTCCTGAACGCCACGGCCTTCAAGAGCCCCATGACCTCTTCTCGGTGTCCTCACACAACTTTTCTCACCAAGAGAATGGAGTGCCTGGTGTTCACGGCCCATCTCTGCAGCCAGAAGAGGAAGTGGGAAAGTCAGCTCACCTCTGGCGTGGAGGTAGGTAGGGGGACAGCTGTTCTGGTCCAGGTTTTCCCACAGACTCCCCCACTTCTGCCAACCTCCCCTCCCCTTCCGCTTCTCCCCTCCCCACTACACTGCCCTCCATGTCTCCCACCCCTTTCAGGAAGTTCCCTGCTGTGCACGCACCTGGGTTAGGCCCTTCCTAAAACCCAAATATGAGCAATAGCCACAATTCCCAGGACTCACATTTGTGTAGTTATTCTTTGTATTAAAAAAGAAAGCAATTGAGTTTTTACATCTGCAAAAATAAATAAATGATAATGAAGAAAATGTGAAAAAATAGGAATTTTTTTCTACCACTCACATATTATATTGAGCCTATCTAAAAGTGGTGGTGGTGGTGCAGGGATCTCTTTGGGTCCCAGTGTTGGTTTAAGTTTAAAATTTAATTATTTAAACATGTTCAAATGTAAAACTAGTATAAACACCCTGTGTTCATAACAATTGTTCAACTATAAACTGTGACATTAAATACAAGTAAAACTATGAAACTGATGTGCTTCAAATCAACAGCCCAAATGTCACATGGCAAGCTGTATTTTGCAGAGGGAACATGGCATTCCCTAGCATGCACTGGTCCTTTTGGGTGGAGAATGACCATGCCTCTGGAGGCACAGGAAGAGTTTCTTCCCCCAGTCTCTCTGGGTGCCTGTGAAGCCAATTAAGTGGAGCAGCAGACATTCTCTTCATCCTCACTTAGCACAAATAGCACTGTAGCACTGTCATCCCGTTGTTCATCGATTTGCTCCAGCAGGCACCAGTAACGTATCCATTGTGAGACTTGTTGTTACTGTTTTTGGAATCTTGAATACACCACAGTAGCTTGCCAGGCTCTGCCGTGCGGGTGAGATACTCTCGGTAGCTTGCCAGGCTCTTCGAGAGAGGCGGAAGAATCGAACCCAGGTCAGCCACTTGCAAGGTAAATGCCCTACCGCTGTGCTATCGCTCCAGCCCTTTCAACTAGTGTGTCCATGAATTTTAGTTCTTGTCTAGCATCTCCTCAGATAGTTAGTTTATGAATCTGAAGAGCAGGACCAGTGGGTGAGTCAACATGGCAGAGGCT
Source organism: Sorex araneus (assembly GCF_027595985.1). Lineage (NCBI taxonomy): Eukaryota > Metazoa > Chordata > Mammalia > Eulipotyphla > Soricidae > Sorex > Sorex araneus. The sequence continues at coordinate 315,838,574 of NC_073313.1, forward strand.
GTGGGAGGCTGCGTGCAAGACAAACGCCCTACCCACTGTGCTATCGCTCCAGTCCTAGCACAAATATAACTTTAAATTGACAGAAATGTTTATTCTCTCCTTGTTGGTTCCTGGACTTCAAGGTTTTACTATTCTGTGCCAAAGACTTTATAAAAGCTAAAAATGTGCCTGTCAAGAAGGTAGATTGGGGAGTGAGAGGGAACCCGGGTGGAGGGAAGTTGACACTAAGTGGTTGGATTGGTGCTGGAACCATCCATCACCATGCACAGAACAATGCATGCCTGAAACTCAACTATGAATAATTTTATAAATCACAGTGCCTTAATAAAATTTGTTTTAAAAATTACTGGGCTGAGATCCCATTCTCTGGTTAGATAATTATTATCTAAATGATCTTTATAAGTCACTTAAATTATTTCTGTTTTGCTTATCTTCAAAATTAAAGCAATTAGCACATTCTTATAAAGGTCTCTTAGACCCCAGAGGCAGAAGAAATAGTACCACCCAGTGTTCTGGGACAGATTAAGGCACTTGCCTTGCAAAAGGCTGACCTGGGTTTGAGCCCTGGCACTACATATGGTCTCCTGAGCTCCTCTGGGAGTGATCCCTGAGCACAGAGCCAGAAGAAAACCCTTAGCACTGCTGGCTGTGGCCCTAACACAAAGACAAAAGAACTCACAGAAACCCATTTAAAAAAATGATAAACTCAGTTTTGCTGTCAAGCAATCTCTACAGAAAATAAAGAAATTATTTGGGGACAGAGAAGTAAGGATAAACATGTGAAGCACACATCACGATTCAGAAGGTGTCCCTTCTCTAGAAACCTCACTTGTTGAATTCCTAAGAAGGTCTTTCAGTATTTAGGTGTAGCAACATCTGGTTTCCAAAAGGAGGTGAGTACAGGCTTTGTGCAGGGTGCCAGTGGACTTAGAGAAAGGTAGGATGTCTGCTTAAACTACCTTCATCGGGCTTCCTGAGAGCATCCCACTCCCCACCTGCCCCCAGTCCCCCCAAGCCTCCAACATGAATAATTTCATTCAATGGAACCGTTTCATAGCAATTCCTGTCCCTTTGCAGATCCAAGTTGAATGCCAACCATGTCTGGTGCCAGTATCTTCCTCAAGTCGATCCTACCCCTCCACCCATCGCTTTACTGCCTTTACACCAAGGTCCTCTGCCTGCCTCTCTGGTCTCATTTCACTTGCCTCCTTTATTCTTTCTGTCATCATCATAGGTAGTTGGGGGGTTAACTGTAGGTCTGAGTGAATATTTTTGGAGCCAACTTCCACTGCTTCTGTGGGTGGACCAGGCCCTCTAGCCTCCATCTGTTCTCTTTCCCAGGAGGCCTCCAGAAGAGGAAGGCAGCAGGCCTTGATATGCAGAGCTAAGCCCAATATCTCTGACTCCATGCTGAAGCCATCCATATCTCAGGTGCCTTGAAACTCCAAAAGTCTTGTGACTGGGTGACTTTCACCTCCATCATAGTGAACAGGTGCCTGAACTTCCCTCCTTTGTCATCTCAACATCTCCACCTGCTGTTCACTGGGTTCTCCTAGGGCCAGATGGATGAAATTTCAGGGACAGTTTTCTTTCAGGTCCCTTCTGGATCAGAGCCAGTCCAACTTCTTCTACCTGAAGTCTAGTTCTCACTTTCTATCATACTGGTCCCAAAGTCCCATTTGAATACCTGATGTCCCACTTGTCCACATGAATAGAGGCTTTTAAAATAATTTTTTAATCGAATCACTGTAAGATAGACCCTTACACAGCTGTTCATGATTAGGTTTCAGTCATACAATGTTCCAACGCTCATCCCTCCACCAGTGTACATTTACCAGCACCTGTACCCCCAGTTTCACACACACACACTCCCAACCCTGCCTGCCTTGATGACAGGTACCTCTTTCTCTCTCTCCTCCTTTGGGCACTGTAGTTTTCAATAGATACTGAAAGGCTGTCATGTATATTCCTTTATCTACTTTTAACACTCAGTTCTTGTCCAGAGTGCTCATTTTCAACTATTATTGTCACACTGGCTGGAGCAATAGCACAGCGGTTGGGCTTTCGCCTTTCACGTGGCCAACCCGTGTTCGATTCCTCCGTCCCTTTCAGAGAGCC